>NC_071616.1:27724336-28027366 GCF_014839835.1 Dryobates pubescens
TAAAGATCGCCTAGTTCAACAGCCCCCCAACCCCTTGGGCAGGGACACCTTCCACTAGACCAGGTTGTTCAAGGCTTTCCACAGTATTTAAGAGAAATTCTTAGAAGGATTCCAAAGCCAAAAGACACTCTGAATATTTAACTTGATCTTGTGTATAAATAGACCACAAATGTTCAGACAGTCCTTTCTCAAGACCTGCATTTTATGAATATTTTCCATATCTGAGTTACATTTATTAAGGACGATTTTTCTGTTGTTGTTTAAAGCTAAACTCTTTCAAAAAGCATATTTAGGAAAAGAAATGGGTGATATTTTTGTTTCAATACCTCTTTACATTTATGATTCATCTCTAAATGACTAATACAATTGTATCCTATGTGAATTAGGATAAAGTATGCAGTAAAGAGGGGTGGGGAGTGCCTTCTGTGGATTCCTTATATGCTGATAAACAGATGGGATATAAATCATTTTGGTTCTGTAACCTATTAAAAAAAAAAGGACTCATAATTCCCTGTAACTCTGGTATAATGATTAGTTTATAGTAGATAATGTAGCATTCCAGTAGAGAGCTCTAATGCTGTCTCAAGGCTATAGCATTACATTAAACAGTATTTGTTACTGATGGAAAAGAAGGGAAATAAATACTTTGGTTATGATTATAGCAAAGCCATTGGTCTTCCAAACAAGATAGGAAAAATATCACTTTAGATGTTAGAGTGTACAAACTTAGATTATTTTCAACAAGAATAATACTTAAACCTCATGTCTCAACTTCGCAGCTGTCCAGGGAAACCTATGTACTCTTCCAGTGTCAAATAATCTGCAGAATGGAAGACATTTGTAGTGTGCATGTTGACATGGTTTAAGGAAGATAGGTAAGAAAAGGAAGGGAAGCAAATTGCTGTAGAATAAAAGTAATTCTTGAGTATTGTAATCTGTTGAGGTAACCTTGTAGGTCAAGGGAAAAAAAGATGATCTAGAAACTTAAGCAACAGAGGTTTAGAGGGTGTTTTTCCATGCAAGCAGATAAGGCTTTTGCCTCTGACACCAAAGGGAAGAAGAATAGTTATTAATATATATCAATGCCTCAGATCCAAGCTAAATGTTGTTTCTAAGACAAAGGAGCTGAAGTGATGCAGACACTGCAAGGTTTACGTGGGATGGCACTCAGTGAAAGACAATCTAAAAAGTCAGAAGAATTACTTCAGGTTTTAGTAGAACAAGATTTTATTAAACAACTTCCTTTCAGGTATCTCCTTCACTGCCTTTACATTTCACTCAGAGAAACCATGATGCCGTCCTCTGACAGCCTCACAGATTGCACTGAACCAATTAAATCAAACGAACCCTATGGCTTGTGGAACAGACTACAATCTTTCATTCCAAAATAATATTGTCTTGAATCTGATTACCAGAAAGTTTTCTGACCTGAAAAGGTAACACATATCGATAGTTACAGCTCTCTGGAAACAAAATGTGTAAAGCTCTATATCCTAACTGACAGTTCTGTGGTGGTACTGGGTTTTAATGAATTTCAAGTGTAGAAATCAATCTGTAGATTTGTCTAAGGCTTTCAAATGACTTTGGAATAGTTCCAGAAAAAGGTTAAGCTTCTGAATTCTGTCATCAGACTCCATCCTAAAAAAATCAACCAACCAACAAACAAGCAAACCCCCAGAATCTTCCTAAATAATCAATACCCTGGCATGAAAGCTAAAATGTAACTTGCGGTACTCTCCTGGGGTCCCTGTTCTGGATGAAGATCAGGACTCTTCCAAATGTCACGTATTTCTCTGCCCAGAAACACTCCTTATACATCGCTTGCCAGGCAATGGAAACCAGACTTCTCTAGAATGGCTTGTAGATGGGACTTGGTCAGGGATCCTCAATACAAAGAAATTGTAGGCTGAAGTTTACAGATTCTATGTATGTATGTATGTATGTATGTATGATTCCTGTGCTTGAGCTGAAAATAAAGGTAAATGCAAGAGAGGGGAAAATGGTCTGAATAGAATTTCTATGCTCTTTACAGTAAGTGGAGACTTGAGACAGCAATTCCAGCAGCTTTTCAGTGGAAACTAAATGCTAAACTCCACTGTGAGTCAAATGCATTAGGAATAAATTAATACAGTGGATCATACACTAAGTAAAGTGGCAGAAGACAAATGCCTGCGCTGATACGATGCTAAGCAGGTTGTGAAACTTAAGTCCTATCTTGTCCTCTTTGGCATTGTGAAAAACCTCCATTAACTGTGTCCACAGAATAAGTAATGGGTCATAACAAAGTCACTCTTGTCAGAGGTGCCAATCACAGAATTGTTCTAGGAACTCAGCACAGCTACTCTTTCAGCAGGCTACAAAACCCATAATCTATACTTCAAAGTTCAGTCAGAGTAACGCCTCTAAGCAAAATTCCAGCACTCTGGAATTGTTTGGGTCTTTTTGTTTGTTGGTTGGTCTTTTGTTTCCTTATGTGGTTGGGTTTTTTTCTATTTGTATTTTTTTTTTTTAAATCTCACTACAATTTCATCTGTGTGATATGCATGGGATAGGCAACTGATGTCTGCAGTGCAGGAGGGAAAACAATGTTGGGGGTTTGTTATTTCCAGTTGTGGAATGGTCCTGCACTCTGGTTCTGCTAATCTGCTTTTCCCATATGCGTTTCCTGTTAAAACGGAAAATCTCATCTCGATTATTCTACAGCTTTAAGAATTAGGTCCTATATAAAGCTTGAACTACAAAGGAAACAGGAAAGTAAGGAAAATTCTTGTATGGTCGAAGTTTGAGTTTGACTTTAGGATACCACACTCAATATGTGTTCTGAAAGACAGAATCCACCTGAAACAAAACCAAGACAGTAAATATCAAGCTGAAATTAGTAAGGATGGTTGTGAAGAGAGTAGAAACTAGTTCAGCTGAGAGAAACTGGTGTGATCATATGAGTATTAAAAAAACCCCAAAGCATTAGGCCTTCAGGGGGATGAATGGGTATTTTGATTTACCAGAATATGAAGGATACAAGTATCACAGTATCACACAGTATCAGAGTATATTAGATGTTGGAAGGTACCTCAGGGGATCATTGGGTCCAATGCCCCTGCCAAAGCAGGATCACTTAGGGTAGTCCACACAAAAATGCATCCAGGTGGGTTTTGAAAGTCTCCAGAGGAGACTGCACAACCTCCCTGGGCAGCTCATTCCAGTGCTCCATCACCACCACTGTAAAGAAGTTTCTCCTCATGTTGAGGTGAAATCTTCTATGTTCAAGTTTAAACCCATTGTTCCTTGTCTTACTGTTTTGTAAATACTTTCTTTGGATCAGCTGTTATCACATGGAAATTTGGGGAATATTTTCTTGAAGCTTTTTTCAAGTAATAAATAGTGCCAGAGATCAAAAGAATTTGAATAGTAGCAAAGAGAAAGAAATGAAATCTCGACAGTTATTTCCTTACAAATACAAACCAAAACAAATCCAAACCCCAACCAACCAAACCAAACCAACCAACCAAACAAAAAAACCCCAACCACATGAAAAACACAACACCAAACAAACAAACCACACTCAGGTACTTGGAAGAAGAGCCACGCTGCTGAGAAAATAAAATTATCTGCTCAAAATTCCTTGGCAAGCTGGCGGCCCAGGGAAAATAAATCACTTTATGTACCCCTTAAGGAGTCACTAGGGAAATTCACAGTCCAGTAAAAGCTTGTTTCTGTACCAAACTAACATCTTCAGGCTTAAAACTTCTGCAATTAAAACCAGAAGCGACAAGAAAAAAAATATTTGTGAAAGGGGCACTGTTATTGCCTCTAATGGGCAAGGATTATTTGGATATGTAAAGGAAATACGGCAGTCAGTTGCTCTCACATATTCAGAACGGCACTCTGCATTTTTATAAACTGTAACACAACCTTTGTGGGGGGTTTTCTTAGTTCAATTTAAAACCTTGATGAGGAACAGTATTAATTGGCTGCTGCTGCTGGCAGGCACGGGAAGAGGACAGGCTAGCTGGCTTTCCTTGGCTTGGTGCCAACTTGTACCGCATATGAGCTGGCAAGTTCTTCGCTCATTGCCTTTCAGAAACATCTCACAAGAATTCAAACTAAAAGGTAAGCTCTTGTTTGATTCCTCTGTTTCTGTTGTTACAGCAGGCAATGAAAATGGATAGCAGGCTGTTTATGGAGGTATATCCTCAGTCCCCATAAGAGATGTGCGCATGCTACAGTTGCTGCAGTGAAGTCACTCAGTCGTTCAAAAATATTTGAATTAATTATTCTTTTCCCTAAAAAAACTTGTAAGATGGCATTGGGCAAAGCAAAATATGTCAGCTGAAATGCTATAGTGGGCAGAATTCTTTGGGCTAAAAGGCTGATATCCTTTATTAGTCTCACTGCAAAACAATTCACACTAGCAGACAGTAGCTGTGCAAGAAAACAGTGACAATTTCACATGGCTTCAAATTTCTAAATGCCTGATACTCTTCCTCCCTGTTCAACAGAACATTGCCATGTCTACATTATGTTCATGTCTAATTATTGTGCAGAATTTAGAAATGAACAGCACTGAGATCTGTATGATTCCATAGCTGCAAGAGAAAAGTCAGTTACAGTTAGGTATTATTGTGAGTGGAGCAGTTGCCACACTGCATTACAGTGTGATGAGTGAACTCTGGAAAATGTTAAGTTGTAGATTGTTAAAGACTGGAACTAGAAGAAAATGTGCTTCCCCCCACTCCCCGACTTGCTACCAGGGTTTGCATCTTTGCAATGTCCTGCATTTGCTTCATTCAACATTGAATTTTTATTACAGTTGAGTCCTTTTTGTTATTCCTTCAGTAGATCTGAATCTACTTGATTCATTGGATCCCTTCTGGAGAAAAGTAAGGCATGCTAAACGCTGTATTAGCAAAGCCAAATGTTTTCCTTTTCTCCTCTTGCCACTATTTGCCTTTATGAAGCTTGCTGAACAACCTGAAGTGAGGTTCGATGCCACCTTTGAGTTCCAAAAAACCCTTGGAATGGTTGCCCTAGGACAGGAGTCTGTAGCCACAGTCACAAAAACATCCACACCTGTTGGTCAGGAAGGCTGTGATAAACTCAAGAACTGGAGAGTGCAGCCACACAAGGGTACATGGTATAAGGGCTCCTGAGCCTTTTTTTTTTGTTAAGAAGCTGAGACATCTTTTTTTCTTGGCTCTGAGTTGTATTGAGGCACTTCTTGAACTCTGAAAGCAGGTTAATCCATTTCTGTAGAAGGAGACGCAGTGGGGGGGGTTTGTGTCATATTTGCAGCAGAGGTGGTTTCCCAAGGCTGACATCAAGCCCATTTGTAAATTGCAACAAATTGTTAGTGTCAGTGTATCACTAGAGGTAGTAATTAAACAACTGCAACTATAGATTTCTAAATACTCTCAAGTAGTCTGAGAACAAAAAGAAGACAAAAATTCACACAGTGCCAGCAGTTTGAAGAACTTTATCCAAAACCACAACTTCCATATTAACAAAACTTGTCATTTCACCATAGCAAAAGAATCAGTACCAAGTACAGACAGAGTGAAAGCACTCAATAAGTGGAAAACAATATAACAGGAGCTTAAAAGAATAAACTTCTGGTAGCTGAACTTGCCAATTACAGTAAACTTAAAGAAAAGAGAGGACATTTTAAAAGTCTTTTTTTCTTTATACATAGAGACCCACATTTCAAGAACAATTACAAGAGTAAAGGTTTCTCTTTAAATGTATGTAACCCATACATTACAAAAAACAATACAGAGAAGCCCTGCCAACCTGTCAGTGCACACAAGAGGGTAGCAGACAGAAAATACAAGATAATTAAATTGTCAAGAATTATTAAGAAAAGTAACAATGGATACCAAAAGGCTCCTGTAAAGCTGTTTTACATGAGCTGAAGGAAGTCATACATGAGCTGGAGGTGCTTTCAGAAGTGTCACTATTTAGCTTATTTTGGAAAAACCAAACCAAACCAAACCAACCAAACCACAGCAAAAAAAACCCCAAATGAGCCAATATTTGAGATAACCAAACCGCAAAGGTTATAGGCTACCTCACAAAGCTAGCTACTGGATTTATTTACAGTAATTGTAAATGTCATTGAAATGTTGCAATCCACTGCTTTCAAACTCTGAAACTTCAGAAATGAAAGAGATCTTTGTTAAAGAAAGAAAAGGTATTTCTCAGTTTAGGTGCTCAGACAATAGAAAAAATAGTGCAACTGTTCAATACATTATACACCCTTCCAGCATATCTATCAAAATATTCTGACTTGTTTCTTATTACCTTCTCATTTAAAAAAATACAGTATCCTGCTTTCTTTCTTTCTTTTGATTATGAAATTACAGATATCTTTAGATTATATATAAAATAAAACTCCAGCAACCCAGAGCTAGTCCTGCAAGTTGATCTACTGAAACAGACGTCAGAACTGTAGAAGTGTTATTAATCCAGTTGACTCCAGGTGGAAGCAAAGGTCCTTCAGCTTGCAGCATCAGGAACTTCAATCATCCTTATAAAGGCAGTAACTGAAAAGTTTTAGGCCCAGATCTGTGAGCAGTTCAATTGCATTCACTTATTAGTGGGACTGAACTCCCCAGGAAATGCAGCCAGCTCCCAAAACAATACCAGAACAAAAAGGAACCTGTGAGGGAGGCAGTTCAGTTTCTGGCCAAGGAGTACACTTTCCTTTGGTTACAGTAAGATTTAAAAATGATTGATATGGCTGCAGCAGCTTGGCCGGGCATCTGAGAACTACAGGTGTGACTACATTTAAAATGGCTTAGCATATTGGGATTGCTTTTCTTTACTGAATAGGCTAGTGTTTAATGGCAAACACACAGTGACAAACATAGAGAAAACAAAGAAAGAAATAAAATGAAGGCATAGAGACATGTGATGATGACAAAGGATTTAAAGTGAGGGATGCCAAGGGAGGAATGATTGGGCACTGAATTTTGAGACATTCTTCAGAAGTTTAGGTTGGATGTTAGGAAAAAGTTCTATGCAGAGAGAGTGATTGCCCATTGGAATGGGCTGCCTGGGGAGGTGGTGGAGTCGCCGTCATTGGAGGTTTTCAGGAGAAGACTTGATGGGGTGCTTGGTGCCATGGGTTAGTTGTTTGGGTGGGGTTGGATTGGTTGATGGGTTGGACACGATGATCTTGAAGGTCTCTTCCAACCTGGTTTATTCTATGTATATTCTATGTATATTCTAAGTTACTTGTCTCTGTTCTTAGCCTTTTTAAAGTCTGGGTAACAGTGAGATCCCCTTTGAGATCTGTTAGCATAAGGCTTTAGACTAAAATGAGTTGATGCTACCATACAGATGAAACTTGATTCATTAGCATTCAATACTTAAGAAACCTCAGCGATTTTTGCTTTTGCAGGGAGACTAAGCAGAGGTTTGGAGAGAGTTAAATCTTCTATTATCATATGAAGCTTTTTGACTCTATTCTACAACTGAAAAATACCTTCACTAGCAGCCTTCATAGGAAAGAGAGAATGGGTGGCACAATGCTCCTAAGAGTTCTCAAAAAGATGGAGACATAATTTGTGCTGATCTGAACGGGTATTTGCCTTGATACCAACAGAACCATCTGTTTATGTCATTCAGGCAAATCTGCCTTCGGAGGAATGTCACTGAGCTGATTAGATATGTGTCAGATTTGTGTTATCAGAGTTGTTTTTCTAGTTCCTGTTGCTGTAATTACCAAAACAAGTTACTGCAAAAGTAGGTCTGGTGATGTTGTCTCAGTGTAAATGCCCTGGTATAGGCCAGG
The DNA here is from genome assembly GCF_014839835.1 of Dryobates pubescens. Classification (NCBI taxonomy): domain Eukaryota; kingdom Metazoa; phylum Chordata; class Aves; order Piciformes; family Picidae; genus Dryobates; species Dryobates pubescens. The sequence continues at coordinate 27,732,129 of NC_071616.1, forward strand.
ATGAGATAAAAATGCCATGCATTTTGTTCTACAAAGGCATTCATTCCCCCAGAGTCTCCTGGGTAGACAGCTGGAGACTTTCCTCCTTTGTGCCTGAAAGGCCAAAAATAGCTGTTAGGAGTTCCCTACACATCTAGAGAACAGCATAGTACTGACTTTATTTTCACTGTTTCAAGCTGGAAAGCCAAGGTAAAGGGCACCAAGAAATCTACATGGGAGAACACAAAACAGTGTCAGATCAAGGCCAGTAGGAGACTTTAAGGCCTTGGGATGCTTTGAATTCTTCAGGATGTTTCCAGACCATGGGCAAACAGCTAACTACATGTTAAACTACCCCTGCTTATGGGTAGCGGACCAATGTATTAAAAATAGCATACCTAATAGAATATGGCTCATATAATAAATATGGAATAAATGCATTTGTTTTCCTGAGGATTGACAAGCTGTAGGATGCTGTAACTGATGGTTAGTTCATTTAAACTCAGCTCCGGCTGTGTCCAGGAAGTCAGTGTAGCTCAGATGGGCAGAGCAGGAGTTAATGAAGTGCTCAGCTCTGCCTGTCCGAATCCTGATGTCTGACATTATCACCAGGGACCTGACTGCCCTTTTTCTTGTTGTGCATTAACCAGATGAAATCCAATTCTCCAGAGCTCTGAATACTCTGAGAGCACAGAAGCTGGAATTTTGAATTTTTGGCATCTTTTGCTCAATAATGGAAATCATCCTTAAAAAAGACTAGTTTTTCAGATTTTGCTCTGTGATTAGCCACATGAAATATGTTAAAATTACACAGGATAAATGGACAAAGCTATGTGAAATTAGGAACTCTCAGAAGCCTGCAGAGAAATATAAAGAGGATATTAACAACTGGGATTGTTAGAGAATACCAAAAGCTTCTAATAATAGACAAAATTTATAACAATTTACAGATTAAAGACTCCTGGTTTTGTTTGGCCCCAGATATAGCAGGGCATTTTTCCTGTATCTTCACATGGATGTACAGGGTAAAGCTGTGATGAACAGCTGCTTCTATTCAGTCTTGATTTAGGACTTGTTATTGTAGGCTGCTCAGCAGTTTGGTGGGATGCTGACTGCCCTTAAGCCTTATTGCAAACAATGATTTTAGAGAGGAGATTTCATTACTTTTGAGGTATCTATCAGCTCTCTTGCCCACTCAAATGGCTAAATACATTATTTGTAGCAGATGAGTCTCTCTGCTACTACTGTTGCATTTGTTTCAAAATCTGTTGTTCAGCTTTGCAAGTGTGTTGGCACAGAAATACATTCTCCTCCTTTGTTTTATTTTAGGAAGATCTTAATGCTGTGCACAAGCAGACTCCAAGCCCTGCAGATAAAATATAATGGAAGTAGTTGTGTGGGTTTCCCTGCCCTGCTCTCTTACCTAATATGCCTTTAGTCTCTTTGCCGTGGTGGCAGCACAGCTGCCATATTGAGCTGCTGGCTGCTTAGAGCAAAAATAATGTTAAGAGGCAGTTCAACAACCTGATTTGTTGCTATTGATCCCAAGGCCACAGCTAGAAGAGACACATTAGGCAATCCAGTTTGTCTACCTGCTCCCCATGGCTCATTAATAACTTTGCAGAACACATACATCATTGCTTTTTGCACCATAGCTAGGAGTCTCACACCACATATAAAACATGTTGTGCTCTGCCTACTGCAAGGCAAACTCCATTCAAGGTCTTGTAACTTATCTGTGCTAGATGCTTTTATTTAAAGCATAGATCTTCTCTAAGTGGAATCTTGCTCCTATACTGATACATAGAGTACTCAGCAAAGCATTAACATCTGGATTGACAGAAGCTTCAGAAAACTGCTCTGAGGAATGTTTTGGCTTCCTTGTCACACTCTTCAGTGAGCAACAGCAGTTATCCAGCTGCCTGGCTTCAAGGAAAGGAGAAGCTACAATGCTCCAAGTCAAGCTGCATTGACAGTACAGGGTAGAACATATACCCATGTAAAGAAGAGGTAACACCTTTCATAGGACCACCCCTATGAGACAGCCACCCTTCATCCAGTTCTCCACTTTCCTCTGTGGCTTCTCTGAACTTAGTGATTCTTCTTTTTCAGTGGTTGAATTCAGACCTTTCAGAAGACAGAAGCAGTTGTAGTGGATCAAGCCAGAACACAACATTAAGAAACATACTGTGCATGTTATTACTACCAAAGTAATTCATTTGAACCAGCTTTGCCCACTGTATTTTAAGGATCTTTAATACACCTGGCAATATATATACTGTACAGTCTCTTGTCTGCAGTATCCTTGCACCTCTATCCTAAAACTATTTTCTTCTCAACAGCAAAGCTGTATAGTTAGTGTGCAGTTTAATGATGAGACAGGAAATGTATGTACTTGCTGCCTGCACCCAGTTTGCCATGTCACTCTGTCAAGCCAATTGCTTTAATAAAAGTTCTATCTAGTACTTCTTGACAACTCATGAAAATATGTATGATCATGATCTGGATGAGGGAGATGCAGAATTCACTGTTTTCCAATACTCCTGCTATTGCTATCAAATTCACATAAAAGCAGGGCATGTTCTTCAGGAAAAGCAACACAAAATTGTCACTGGGTTTCATTAGCAGTGGTTGTTCTTTGCTGTTCCCACTCTAATGCACTTCTTCATGGGTGAAGAATTCAGTCCAATGCTTTAGGAGAGAGACACAAACATTGCTAATTGCACTGAGATTAATATTCTAAGAAATTTAAACAGTCTGCTGTCAAATTCATTAAGCAGCAGAACAATCCCATGGGGAAAGTGCCACAGTGTGAGACTGGTTTTAATCATGGTGGAAATGTTTTGCTCTTCATGCAAAAACACTGCTTGTAAGATCTGGCCTCACTAGAGAGCCGGCAGGATCACTGAAGAAAAATGTATGAGCAATTGATACAATTACAAAAGGAAGGGAATGATACTAAGCAGTATTTCCATGTTCAATACACCAGACCTTGTCCCGTGCAGATCTGCATTGGAAACTGCCATGCAGCCTTCAGCATCACTTAACAGCTTGCTTTCTGCTCAGCAAGAGTAAGGAATGTAAGAACAAGAAATATACACAATTTATGCAGCTCTCCTATTTTTTATCTTCCTCTGCCTACAAAGGAAAAAATAGGTATTTTAGGGCAGTGAAAATCATCATTTTTGTACCATTATAGAGAGTACATCTATGTTAATAGAAAGAATTTGGTTTCTGTCCAGTTGATCTTTCAGAATTGGACTTCTCAAACTTTCTCCTAGCATAGATCTCATTTGTCCTCAACTACGTTCACAAAATCCTGCCTCCAAAATGGAAAATAAATACAGACAGAAGATCAGTTCCTCAAGTAAGTTGGTATTGTTTTCTCATCCTCAAAATAATGTAGTCTCTTTTCTCCTCCATACTAGCTCTGTTGGCATCTTTCCCCACTTTAAGTCAGTTCATAGAGAGGGGGGAAAAACCCCAAAATATACACAGTGGCTACTGAGTGATTATAAATAATGATTTGGGGTATGTTTTGATTCAAGTAACTGGGTTCAAGAAAATGGGTTTAAAGAGTAAAGAAGAAAATCCAAACCTCTCTATACATTCACCAGCTCTTAGTCCAGCCTCAAGCTCAGTGGGAGGCAAATGGCAATAATAGTCTCTGTGCCTTCAGACAAAGATTTCTGGAATGAGGGTAATAGATATGCGAGCCATAAAACTTATACATGTACATGCAGACATATGTTGCTCACAAAGTGAAAGGGGGGAAGGGGAGATTTCCAATAGATGTGATTTATTTTTCTTCCCTCAAGATTTTATAATCTCTGAACCAAGGAAGGCTACAGCTTGTTTTGAAAAGATGCAGCTCTTGAACTGCTCATGGGAACAACGCAATGAAAATAGTGCCCTTCAACAGAACAAATCCAAATGATAATCAGAGTTGCAACCTAAAACAGGCTATCTAAAAACCACTTCCAAGAGCCTCATTGGAACCCAGAGACATATTAATACTGAAATACAACCACTTGCATACCTGTCATTTATTATCCCGCTGTTTCTACCCTACAACATACCTGACTTTTGCACTCACTCTCTTGTGAGCACAGAAGCATCAAATCTTTCTTTGAACTCTAGTTTTCTCATAAACATAATTCACTGTTAATGAGCCTTCACAGTTTCCCTATAGTCTTTTGATACACCAATAAGATTATGAAAGTATATGGCTGCCGTGGAAATCTTGATTACAGTGAAATCAGCTGAAAAGCATGGTACTTGGCTTTTGCTTCCGGGATGGGAGACATTTACAGACCACCACAATCAAGTAACTCTAGACCAAAATGAGAGACTGTGCTGCTGCTCTGTTTAACACCTCCTCCTCTGAAGTGCAGAGGGTCTGCAGACCAGCCACACCTTGCAATAAATGTGCCTCCTCCTGCAAACAGCAGGCAAATTTAGCATCAAATCATAGATACAGTGATTGAGATTGGAAGGCAAGTACTAGAGAGCATGCACCTGCCTTTCACAGCTTTAAGACTCATTATTCTGAACACAGCCTAGCAGTGTATGCATGTGCCGAAGAGTCACGCACAAAGAACTCGTACTTCATTGGAACTGAGCCAATGCCAATCATTTAGTCCATCTGGAAAACTAAGATAACCAGCAAACATGACATAGCACAATTTCATACAATGTTATACCACAGTAAAAAAATGCACAAGAAAGCTGACAAAATACAGAACAGCTGCTAGGAAAATCTAACCAGTAGAAAATAAGCACTTTCTGTGTAAGTCTCAGTTTCTCTTTGTGTTTACCTTACCCACATTGGCCGCTATCACATTTCTATACAAAACTGGTATTGGCTCTGTTCTCATTTAAAGCTCTCATCTCCATACGATTTGCAATTGCATGCAAGCTTTCTGCCATCGAGATTCAAGATGATGAACTTGCATTCAATTTCCATGATTGTGCCAGCACTTAATCAATAAATAAAGTCCCTATCAATATGTATTTATATAGATATACATATATATATATACACACACGTACATACACAAGACAAATACTGTTGTAGTTATTCTCTCTTCCAGGGTGGGGAGTGACAGTCATCCTAGAAGGTGAAGGCATACACCACTCCCACAACCACAATATTTCCAATCGTTGCTATTATTGCAATCCATAACAATATGGCATCATTTGAGGACCGGGATGTCTCTTCTGGTGGATTCTGCATGGAAGAAGCTGCATGGACGTTGGCTGATGAGTTAAACAAGGAGTAATCTGTACTAAAGTCCTCGTTGGGTGAGTCCATAAAGGCTCCTCCCATAACAGGAAGCTGTAAAGAGAGATATGGCAAAATTAGATTGAAGGCCAATATCTATTTGCTCTGTCCAGAAGTCATTGCAAAAGATGAACCATTAGTGAACCTGCAAAATTTCATGTGCATGGTGCTAAACTGTCAGGAATATCACAGACACACTTCAGAATATTTCTTCTATTTCTCTTAGAATCAATATTATTGCAGAAAACCTGTAATTACATGTATTTATAAAGAGAAGATGCAGTGGACCTGACAGTGCTTCAGTGCTCCAAAGAAAGCAGAAAAGTCTGTGAATGTTCCCCTTAAGATACGTCCTTGGTGCAACACCAACCAAGCTTTCCTTCCCTACAGTGGTTTCCACGCTGCTGCTGTCACTTTCTGCTCTTTAGATGCAAGTACTATCTCCTGCTCTACACCCTACTTGTAAGTACTTTTGGGATTTTGGCATTATTATTCTCTGCCTTTCTCAATAGGGCTTCTACAGATGAAACCCTTTGGCTCTGTAACAACAAAATACAAATCTTTCCTGCTGTTATGCTGCTAGCATTACTATTGTAAGTTCAACAGTACTGCTGAATCCTTCTCTTCATTCAGTCACATCAGCTGCATTGGGCCCAGTACTCTTTTATCTACCTGCATCACATTTTGACACTCCCTGTAACCTCTCCCTTTGGTACCAAACTACACCTCTCCTAGTTGTGTACAGATGTGCTATGAAGGCTGCTAAACATGACAGGATTTGAGGATAAACCACCTCTCCTCTCCACAATGCTACCTGAAATCTACAAATTAAAGCAAAGAACTTAAGAGTCTTGACAATAAAGCAACCTTTTTTGCCTGCTACCCATAACATTTCATAGAGCTATAAAAGACAGACTCTCTTTGAAAGCTGTTGAACAAATTTCATCTGTACTAGAAAATACCATGCCACACAGAAAATGAAACAAAGAATGATGAAAGACAATGACTGTCATACTACCCAATCCACATTAGATAAAATTATCTTTGAGATCAAATATGATTACACAAAAGCAGTTTGCAAGAAACAGGAAATTGCAGAAGTCAAGTCTGATACATTCTCCCTGCATCAAAGATTTCTGCTTCCAGTCTCTACAGTGTGCTTTTAAGAGAGCAAAATATTTCACTTCACAAGCCCAGCTTGATGTTTTGAATCCAATTCTGTCAGCCCTTTAAATGTCTTAGAATTCGATAAGGAAAACATTGCTCAGCTAAATCAGGATTTCTTTTTATGTAGAGATTCCATAAAAGGCAATTCTGACTTCAAACATAAGTATATTTATACAGTGATGCTGACATTTAACAGCCACAGAGACACTAAAGATCTTCACAGCAAATGATGGATGTACATCTACCATATGGGCAGCAAAATGCTCAATCTGAGATGTTTGCTTAGCAAACCATTTTAAGGGTATCAGCATTTATGGAGGCTGGTTCTGCAAGATCTTTTGACTAGAACAATCAGAGGCACACATGTGGGAGGTCATACCTGCATCCTGGACCACACATTTTGTGCTCTCCAAGAGTTATTTGAAGTGACCGGCTTCCACCATGTTAGTCCACCTGGTGCTGTCACAAGGTCAGGGAGCATTCATGTAGCAGCTCAGCTACACACCACACTGTGAATAATGTCAGATCTGAATCTCCTCATATAGTCTAAGGCTCAAACAAGCTGTTTGCACCATCTGAGGAGAACATGTGGGGAAACAGCTCAGCTGAATCTCTGAAAGGCTTGTGATGACCTGATATGAAGCACTGACATCCAGCACCTGGCACAGGCATTTTTCTGTAAAACTGATTTCCAGTTCTTCTGTTTGTAGGTCAGTAGCACTGCAGATCTAGAAATAAACCTTACTGCAAATTTCCCATTTGCCAAAAACATCTCTTACTAAATACGTGTTCTGCTCTTTTCCCTGCTAAAATGGCCACACATAAGAGCCCAGGAATGGCTGAATGGTATCAGAGAGAAAGTCCTTCTCCCTTTTGTGTTAGCCACAGAGTGGCCAAAATAGATGCTTAGGAAAGAGTAAGAGCACAAGACAAGCATGTCTGATACTATGAGTTAACAACACATAACTATCTTGAGCTTAGTAAGTTCATAAGTTAGATGCTATTGCTGTGGATTTAACTCACAAATTATTTTGCTACCATGAACAACTTGTCCAGCTGCCACCTGAGTTCATCTAAAGCTGAACATCCTTCTCAGTCTGGCCTCTTAGCACCACTAAACAGTCAGGGCTGCCCAGTGATTAGAGTCATGTAAATCATCCCTGGGAAATATGCCCATCTCCACAGGAGAGAGAGAAGCATAGATGATTAACATCAACCAGCAATCTATCTTTTCGGTAGAATTCACTTCAGCAAGATGACTCTCATCCTCACTCCTGATGTCTCTGTTCTCCCAAAAGGTACTGTATCTTTCCTCTGAAGTCTTATTTGAGATACCACATTAAAGACTGTGAGACATCCAGAACTGACACAAATGGGAGTTGTGTAGGCTAAGGACAGAAAGCCTGCAATGCTGTCTGCACATCCTCTATTTGTCTCTGTGCTGCTGCAAAGCAAATATATGCCAGTTTACATCAGCCAAAAACTTCACCCATCATTGCTATTACAGTGACCTGTAGCCTGTTTTAGCTCAGAGCATTTTTATAGTTCAGACAAAGCTATGACAGAGCCTGTACCACAATCTCCAAGAGCAATGAGTGAGGAGGCCAGAGCAAGGGGTTAACTGGAAAATGTGACAGTGAGGGACACGGCAGGAGTGGGTAGCAGGGTGGAATGCTGTAGCACTGTTTGGAAATGAAACTCTTTTTCCAGTGACTGTGTTGATATTATTAAGTAGTGTTAATGGTACATTGCTTCTGGGACTGGCAAAGAAAAAAAAATCAATTTTAAATAGCAACAGGCATAAAAACAAACAGCAAAATGTCAAGTGGTAATAAGAACACCCACTGCGCTGAGTACCTCCTACCGACATCCAAGGGGATGCTTTAGGGTCATGAGGAGAAGAACAAGGCTCTTGAACAACTGAAAGCAATACACTTTTCAATTAGCAGAAAAATCCTATTTTATAACCAAAATGATTCACATGAAAGAAAAAATGACATGTCAGGTACCAGTCACTGATACCGTACTTAGCTGTCCTAAGTGGCATCACACAAAATCTATCACTTCTCTGACAAGCAAGTCTCCATCATTTCTTCATAGTCAGCTAGAGAAGTATAACTCTTTATTACTGCTACTTCATTAGGAACCCAAGCTTGAGGCAGAGATTTGAAAGTATAGCTGAATCTTCTAGTAGCCATTCTTTAGAAATCAGGAAACATTAGCAGTGGCTTTAACAGCTGCACTGTGTGGCCCTGGCCTTACCACACACCTCTCTGGGCCTGGGCTGCTGAAAGATGAAACATCACCACAGCTCAGATGTCATTTTGTAAAATCTCTCTTGTTTCTTTGGAAGATCTAAATTTTGAGTGCGTTTTTCTGGTTAAATTTTAGATGTGTATTTTTACACAAAGGCATATTCTGAACACATAAAGTGACGTCATTATTTCCTTTTGTTACAGCAGCATGTGATCACTGCAGTGCATATTTGTGTCTGAAAAACCTTCTGCCTGTAATCACAAATCAGTCTAATGCAGTGGGAAGACAGAAGCAACAGGCAGGTTCACAAAAGCATCACAGACACGTTTTAAGCTCTTCTTAACTATACATTTTGCACTATAGAGATACTATACATGACCAACATTCTCACCATGCTCATTCTCTTGTCTTTCAAAGAATCATGCATGTATACACACACATACACACACACATATGTATTCTTCTCATCTAAAGCATGGACTGTTATGCAAACGAAGACATCCTGGCTACTATTTATTTACTGGTAATATCTTTACAGTGAGGGTGACAGAGCACTGGAACAGGCTGCCTGGGTAAGTTTTGGAGTCTCCTTTTCTGAAGACTTTCAAAACCCACCTGGGTGCATTCCTGTGTGGACTACCCTAAGTGATCCTGATTTGGAGAGGGGTTGGACCCAATGATCTCTTGAGGTCCCTTCCAACCTCTAATATACTGTGATACTGTGAAACCCCCAAGTTCTTCTATTCACCATTTGCCAGAATATCATTCTACTGCTTACAATGTGAAGACTGGGTACACAGTGACAATCAGGACAGTAATTCCATGTTCACTCTAAGTGGATTAGTTTAAATGTATTAACCTCCCCCGCAACCAAAATTAAAGGGCACCTAAGGCAATTCTCTTTAATTAAATAGGTCTAATTCTGAAGAGGGAGGATCCATGTAAATGCTTTATGCAGTTAACTTCAAATTCTCATTTTAATTAATTCAGATCAGTGTTTCACCCCAAAATCACAGCCTCAGGCTGACAAGTTTAGGAAAAACCAGCTGCTTATTTTTAAAATATAGTTGTCAAAAATGCTCACCCTACCAGTGGCAATGTAAAAACTTCTCTCAAATTTGGAAGCATCAGGACTTCACCTGTTATCTTTAATCTTGTTAAACCCTCTCTATCAATTCTAACAAACTGCTTTTCTTCAAATCCAGTATATCCCTAGGACCTGTTTTTCACTTTCTCAGCCTATCCCAGGAAATCTTACTCTCTTTCCAGTCAGTGCCAGCATTGGACAGGAATGGAATGCATCTAGGAAAAGAGCAAGCTTTGTCTGTTGAACAGAAGCACAAACAACTGGTATGAAGAAGTCACACGTCTCTGTGGTGGGTTGAAGTTCCCCCCTCAGCATTAACTTCAGCCAGACTAACTCAGTTAGAAGCAAATGAAGCTGTATGTACAAGCAAAAACTACACGCTACAATGGAATGCAATGAATATGTACAAAATACACAGTATTTACAATATTATACAGATATTTACTATTAGCAAACAACACAAAACTCCCCCTGGTCAAAAAGATTGGGAAAGCTGTTCCACTGCCACCCCAAACCCCCCTGTCCAGAGAGAGAGAAGTGAAGAGAGAAAAGCAATGGGTTAGACTTATCCAAGGCCAGCCAGAAGCACGTTTTCTCTCCCAAGCAAGACAGAAACAGCCAAGATCAGAAGAGAAGAGAAAAGGAATGGGAAGAATTGTTATGGTACAGCTCCTCTTATTCCAGCTATTTACGCAATGAACTTGTTTAGAATAATCTTTTGTTTTCCTTTTTACACCCAATAGTGATTAATGTATGTTTTTCTACTTTTCTGCTCAAAATCTGCAGCTAGATTTTAAAGGCATAGCCTAAAACCACCACAGTCTCCAAGTCACATATAACTTAAATTGTGAATCTGTATACTCTGAATTGGGTGTGTGTGTGTGTGTGATGAATACTGCTAAAGCATGCAGGGCAATCAAGCAGACATGCTTTAAACAACCTGGATGTGCCAGCAACAACCATTCAAGCAGCAGCACCATATGACCTTTCACATAACTTACACAACTGCGGCTAGCAGCCTGTTGTGGACACCATGTTGAGGAACTAAAAGCCTGGGCCCCATTTACACACAGTTATAACTTTTTGTCTCCAGGAGCACGAGCACATAGAAGAAAAAGTACCAACAGAGGGAACCAGAAAGGCAAGTATTTATCAATATGAAAAAACTCAGCAGGGAACTAGAAAGCTAACCATCAGTGTTGTAATGAGTAGGAGCTATTCAAATCTGTTAAAAAATTTCCAGACTGGCAAAACACTGAACCTTTTTGCACCATTTATAGTCATACTGGGAAACTCAGAGAGAACAGGAATTCTTCCAGAGATCAGAGCAACCTGCAGAGCTGTATCAGTATAACATTGAACATGATTCTGGAAGAGCTTCAAACACCAGGCTTTGGAGTTTAAACTCCTTAATCATATGTGAGAAGAAAGAGGTGCTGATTATCCCCCTATTACAGGGTTTCTTGAACAGCGTTCTAATACTGTTGGCACTGATAACTTCAAAGCCTAAGGACTGCATTTAAGTGGATTTATGCAGTCCCCTGCTCTGTTCCAGGCTGGCAATTCCCTTCTGGTGTCAAGTTCTTCTGTCACAAAATAAAATAAATTAAAAAGAAAAATTCTGGAGGAAAAGAATGCTGCCTAGGGCATAACACTTTCATGTCTCAAGGGACAGCTTTGTTCTGAATATGCAAGGCAATATTACTGACTGGAAACAAGCAAAGAACTACCCTAGGTGATCCTGCTTTGGCAGGGGGGTTAGACCCAATGATCTCTGGAGGTCCCTTCCAACCTGTAATGTCCTGTGATGCTGTGATACTATGATAATAGTGGAAGTTCTGGTTGTTATGCAGAGAGTATGAGACTCTCCCTGTGCTGCAGGATTAAGAGGAAGAGTAAGTAAAGCTAGTTGTAATGGCATTGCTTATCTGGAAGAGGAAAAGACATTCCCACCATGTACAGAAAAGTCAAATGATGAGGTGTAAAGCAAAAAAACAGAATAGAGCTTGAGGGGAAAAAAAAAACCACAATCCTGGGGGAAAAAATAAAGTCTAATTCCAAGTGCAAAAGGCCTGTACAATCCCTTCCTCCACCATGATCTTTGCAGCCATGCTCATCTCTGACTAAATATTGATGCTTTGTTACTAGTTTACTGTTGTGGCCAAGGTATCTTTGTAGCAGAGAAAGGGGCTGATACTAAAATTCATTTGACTTTCCTTTTACTCCCTCTGCCTTAACCTAACAAGATGTTTAAGCTGTTCCCAAGGTGGAAGTATGGCAATTGGCAGCCACTCACAGTAACGGAAGCAACAACACAATTCCAAAACTAGAACTAGTTCCAGATGAAGAATTATGTAAATCACTAGACTGCAGGCATGGGCAAAAGTACTGCTTTGGTAAGTGACTGTATCCTTCTGTATTCAGATCAGAATGCTTCTCAGAAAGACTGGAAGAACTTCAAAGGGTAGGTGTTAGAGGACAGAACTAGAAGGATGTGATATTTTTAGCACTTTCTTATTCCTCTAGAGAAAAAGGCCCCCCATGGCAGAAGGGTTGGAACTAGATGATCCTTGTGGTCCCTTCCAACCGTGACTGATACTATGATACTATGAAAAGGAATTATGGACAGATTCCTCAATGTTGCATATGCCAACTGCTCTTCAAAACAAAACGCAGTAGGACTGAAAACATCTTGCATGCTAGGTCCAATCCCTGCTTGTAGTGGGTTGAGAGAGGGCTTAGCTCTCCCTCCTCCACAGAGTAAGAAACCACAGCTAACTCAGTCGAAGAGCAAAAGCTATATATTTACAAGCATATATGGAAAGCAGGTTATATATAACACAATATATACAGGTATTTACAATATATACACAGAAATACACAGCAAAGACAAATAACACAACAAAAATCCCTCCCTCAGGGAGGGATCCCCTCTTTGGAACCCCCTCTCTCCCCCCCTTACCTCCCTTTTTCCCCAAAAAGGGGTTAGAGAGAGAGAAAGGCAAGTTACTAAGGAAAAGAGTTGTTAGCAAGCTTCAAAAGCCCATGCAGGATTAGTGTTTGCTTATCTGAAGGCCAAGTCCAGCAGTTCGCAGAAGAAGCAGGCAGGGAGAACAGGCTGAAACACCAAACTCCCCCAACTCCCAAACCGAACTGAACTGAGGAAAAAAAAAATTTTCCAACCGCTTCACAATCTAAAGCTGAATTTTTGTTTATCAACCAATGAAATTCGTTTAGAATATCAGAATGTTTTGGTTCTAGTACCAAAAACATTAGCCAGTGTGTTCCAGCAGTGTTTGTTCTTAAAGGCACAGCCTCAAACGACCACACTGCTACATGGCCCATTTACAAATTAATTGTCTGAGGTTTAACTAAACCACACTACAAAGACCAGTTGAGATATATTTGCATATTCAGGCAAGTAATCACTACCACTGCAGCTCTGCTGTACCTAATGATATGATACAAATGTCTCATTTTCAACACCTTTGAGACAGCCACCTAGAATTTCTCTTCAAATACAGTAACACAGGAGTTAGGTCAATTATCCCTCACCATAATGCAAACTCAGTGGGAAAGTTTGTTTTATGGTGATTTCCAGAGATGAATACTACCACAGAAAACACTTTCAGGCATCCAACAGAAAGCCTCAGAATGGAAATGAAAACAATTGAAAAGGCTCAACTATTTGCATAATGATTATTTTCCTTAAGTTTATATATGCTATCAAACTTCCAGAAAAAAAATAAATAATGCAAAACCAGAGAAAAAAGGGATGTATGCAATTTTATTTGGTATATAGAAATTTCATACAACTTTTTTTTTTCATATTTTTTTTATTTCCCTGTCATTCTCATGTTGCATTACATTTTCACAAACGAAAAAAGGGGGAAGGGCTGAGATATGCTAAGAGAATACTTGAGGTGAATCTCTCATGTCTTATTTGAAGCTATTTCTACAAAAATCTTTGCTTGCTTACTTGGTACCCAGGTCAAGACACACAATACGCCCAAGAGTCTAGGACTAGGGGGAATGGGAAAAAAAAGTAGAAATGGGTAGATTCAGATTAGATGTTAGGAAGAAATTCTTCACCATGAGGGTGGTGACACTGGAACAGGTTGCCCAGGGAGGTGGCAGAAGGCCCATCCCTAGAGGTTTTTAAGGACAGGCTGGATGTGTCCCTGCCCATGGCAGGGGGTTTGGAACTGGATGATTCCAACGCTAACAATTCTATGATTCTATGATTCTCAGAGTCAATAAAAACAATGTGTTCCAGTTAGGATGGACAGAAAAAAGAGAAAAAGTTTATACAGTGTTAGCCCTGTTCATGTCTGGAGACCTTAAGGTAGCATGAAGGTCAGGTAAAGCATAAAGAGCAGCTTCTAGGAAGAAAGCAGAACTGCTGAATGTTATACCTATTGTGTACACTTCACTTGATAGAATACCAACCTCTGGCATGTTGCCATACATCTTGATCCCATCAGGCACATCAGGCTCACACATAGCTCAAACAATAGATAAACTGCATGTTCCCCACAACTTACTCTGTAGTGTTTCAGGAGTGGTTTATACCCAAAGAAAAAATAACACAATTTGCTTAAAAATAAACCCTCTTCCCTTACATTTTTGTCAAATGTACAATACACAGTAGACTAAAATTTAAAACATGAAACTATTTGGAAACTATTAATTTCCTAATTTCTAGCTTTTCATACAAACATAGAATGTTAGGGGTTGGAAGGGACCTGTACAGATCATCTAGTCTGACCTCCCTGCCAAAGCTGGATGACCTAGAGCAGGCCACACAGGAAAGAGCATTGAAAGTCTTCAGAGAAAGAGACTCCACAACCTCTCAGGGTAGCCTGTTCCAGTGCTGTCACTCTCACAGCCCTGTCATGCTGAGGAGAGTATTTGAAGAATAGTATTCATTGTGCCAAGAAAAGTTTCCTCCAACATAACTATTTGCTCATGAAGAGACTAAAAGCTCCATCACATGTAAATCTTGAGTGCTTATAAACTGTCACCAGGCAACTATTTCAACCACCTCAACAATCAGGATTTACCCTTTCCCAAGAAAGACAAGAAACACGTTTCTCATCCACTTTGGTGTAAAGTCAGCAGACTCAACATGAAAACATTACACAAATAGTTTAAAACAAGCTTGGATCACTTGGCTTTTAAGTGAAGAGGAACATCCATATGGGACATTTCACTGGCTTGGGGTGGGGAGGCAGAATTCTTCAAAGTGCGAGAACAGCCATCGTTAGAGCCAAATACTCCATATGCTCTCACAAACCCAGATTCTCACAACCTGGTTTTGCTTATGTACTAAGACCATCAAGGGATGATTAAGTGTGGCTGAACTAGACAGCAGCTGATTTTTATTTATTATGCCAAACAGAAAGAGAACAGCCAAGCCATCTGTGTTTGTGTGCTTATGTTTAAGATTGTTCAAACAGTTCAAAGCACACTACAGAAAAATATAATAAATTATACATTGACTCTTTGTCTCTCGATAAGCGTGTCTATACATGTGCAGGCAAAACAACACCCTTTGGTGGCTGACATATGCACGAGATGGGCACAAATCAATGTATAATTTATTTTACTTCTATTTGTAATTCAATATTTGTGCTTTGAAATCTTGCAGTTGGTGGAGCTACACAGGATAATTAAAGACATGAATATGTAATGGATTTCCTTGGGAATGGATCTTGTCCCACCCAAAAGTGATTTCTGTAAAAGCTTGTTCAGTATTCTTGTGCTTTCAAAGGCTGAGCAGGGATTGAGGAAAATAAAGTTAAAATGTAATGTATTTGTGTTTTCCTCCTATTTTATTCATTGAAATCTGAATTATGTAATCACTACTGTCCTGGAGATCTCCGAGAGAAGGAACAATTTGGTGGCCTTCCATGCCTTGCAGAAGATGCAAGTTCGCACTCTCTTGGCTTCTTAGGATCTTAGTGTGTTTGAGGGTGTTTGGAGCAATGTTTCGAAAGTACATAAACAGAAGAGAAATATTATTGACCCTGAGTTTGGCAGCTGTCTCTGAGTCTGACACAATTTAAGTAGAGAAGAGATAACTACCACCAGAACAGAGCACCAGCTGAAAAGTCTTTCACACAAAGGTTGTTGAAAAGTAATCAGAAAATGGGTTGGCTCCAAGGTGAAGCAGCATTTCTACACAGTCTGCCAGCCAAAGTAAATACACAGACTCCTCTGCAAACCTGAAGTTCAGAGCCTCTCTTCAGATGTCAAGAAGTAACAAACCAGATAAGGGATACATTGGTGCTTTAAGAGATAGGATTCAGATCAAAGCAAGACAACTGCACCCACACACCCTTAGACAGACGCTCACTTACACTTGTGCAATCATTAATTCCACCTGCAATTTTGTGGTGGTATCTTGGACCTAGAGATGCAATCTTAAAATGGTCTAATAGTTTCAGCTACGGAAACACAAGAAGTAAGCTAAAATATTAAGTAAGGGAACTGCACCAAAATGTAAAGTCTGTTTTCTTGAGTACAAGTCCTACAAAAAAAGATCCCCCAAAAATACCTAGCAGAAGCATAACACTCTCAACTACAGGAAACCTTACACATGCACAGCAGTGCAGTCCCAATACAACAGAAGAGATGGATGGGTTCTTCATCCCAGAGCCTATGTACTTAGACAATGAACTCACGGATGTAGTTTGCAATACTTTGATCCATGCTGAGGTTCTATTTACAACTCCACTGAAGGCTCTTCAAGTGAAATACCATCTCACCTATTCATGGCATCAATAAGTGTAAAGTAAAAACAGTAAATGATGAAAGAGAGTGGAGAGGTCACAAAGATTTTCATTGAGGAGCCACTGGTTAAAAGCGGAGGTTTGGGATATCACAGCATCATTTAGCGCAGCCCTTGAAGCTCTTAAAGAAATGCAGTAGGCAAAGGAAATTTGATTGCAGCTAACCCATTTCAGAAGTTGTACTTCCTGCAGAGAAAGAGGGCTCTCCCTCAACTCAGCAGCCTGACATTCAACCATCTGCCCACAGAGACTTTAGTATCCCACACCACCATTCTGTGTCTTGTCTGAATAAATCCATAATGCAACGAGGTAGAGAGCTCAGGATGTAAAGTCACAAAGAAAAATGATTGCAGCACATGCCCCAAGAAACAACTGAAGCCATTGAGCAAAAAACTACAGTGGTCCAGTCTATCTGGTTTGCACCCTCAGAATCACTCTCCTTAAAAACATTGTCCAATGTATCATTCACTAGAAGGAATTTGCACTGGATGTCAAAACCTCCCTCGGGAACATAACTATTGTTCTCCATTGGCAGTATATGGGAATGTAAACATTTGGTCTTGAGGGAGTGCACAAAGTGCTCATTTGCAAGTTTCTATGAGAAACTTTTACCATGTTAGGTACTGGTAGGAACTTATTTTGTGCTGCCATTATTACAATTAAGGCAGCAGCAAACAGACACTCACACATCTCAAATTATCTACACAGACCCATCGTATATGTAACTTTATCAACAAACTAGTAATACAAGGAATATCATGGGAAAAAAGCAAGGTATGTACAGAAGAAATAATTATTTATTTATTTAAAGCAATTCTGCATTGAAAGTGCCCCACAAATCGAGAGTCCTTTTGTAGCAAGGATGATTGCACAATGAAAGCATAGTCACAGAGATAAAAGTGACATCAGGTAACAAATAGATGACCATACTAAACAGATGACCATGTTCACTCAAGTTAAAATGAGATCAAGTTAGAAAGTTTAAAACGTTCCAAATAAAACAATGTCTTCTACATATTTGTTGGTAGGCCTGAACTCAAGACAACCTTTAATGCAGAGTTTCTCTAAAGCACTCTGTAAAAGCATGGATACTGCTCTGAGTGCTCTTCTCCTAGATGAGAACCGATCCAGTTCTCCCTTGAAAACTGTAAACCATGCCATGTTATTACAATGCACTTTCTGATTGGGGAGGCCATGCAAAATTGATCTCTGGGTCACATCCTTGAAGGAGAACAAAATTTCTTTCATTTGTGGTTACCATTACTTTAAGTCCCTCTAAGTTATGAGAGTATTTATTTGTTATAATTTACATAAAATTAACTACTGTGTAAAAACATATTCAATCTATCCCATTGCTCAAACAGCATCATGGAAATATAACTGATAAAATGCATTACATCGATGCAGGACAACCATCCAGCACAGAGAGTCATCACATAAAAATAAGCTCCAGCTCAGTTCAGGAACAAATGACCTTGAAGAGTGGGAAATTATAAAATATTTTTTAAAACTTCCAGGCAGCCTTGTGTGGGAAACATGCAACTCTCTCCCAAACTCATTGCTGGTATCAAAGCAAGTCAGTTAAACAAACAACTCAAATTTAAGAGATGAATAAGATGTAGCTTCAGGCCAGTCCGAAGCCACATTCCATTCCAGTGCAGTCCAGAAAGCTAGTACAAGCCAGTATAAAACCTCCACTGGATTCAAAACATAAACACTAGCGACCATAGACAGTCATTCAATTGGAAAAGAATCTCTTGAGACATACTGGGCCCCATGGGCAAGCAGGCTGGTGAACACTGAACTACTGAACTATTGCCTGAGTTAGTACCTTCAGAAACTTATATTTCTCTGTTCCTCTCTCATATCTTTCTTCCTTCTTCATAAAAATTAGCAATATTTTGGGGGGGCAGAGCAGTTGAGTTTCAATTCAGTTTAACTTAATTTTAGTCTGCAAAACATCTGCCACAGTGAGGTCCTACACTTGCCTAGGCACTTTGACTACAGTGTAATGAATTTACAACTACAACTACTAATCAGAATTAACAGTGTCTCCTTATACCAAGAGCCAACACCATTTAAGCACCCAGCTACTGTCAGATAACCTTTACCTATGCATGGCATAGCCATGGCTGCTATGTGCATGTGAAAATCAAAACAGTAGCTTCCATGAACTCAGTTCTGTTTGCATTAGTTTTACCTTGGTATTTTCTTCAATAATACAATATCAGCTTGGGGGAATTATAAGGAAAAAAATCACGCCTGTCATTTTTTCAACTAATTTGTGTTAGAAAACAGCAGTGTAGAATCTTTCCATTTAAAACAACCTGAAACCAGAAAACATTCCCCTTACAAAAATTCTGAAGACATTTAAGAAGAGAATCCCTGAACAAAGCTGTGTAGCCCAGCCTGTAATCCAAAACACACATACAACCACAAAAAAGCAGCAAGTCAAACTCCTCAGAAGGACACAAGAAAAGTGACTGCAATTCCTCTGAAGAAGGACTGAGACCTAGTAAATAAAAGAGCAAATGCAGCACAGTTAAACTTTAATTATATTTGGTTCCCTCAAAACAGATGCTTGCAGACAGATTTCTGTTTCACCCACTAATGACTGTCATACACAATCATGTCACTGATTTCAGAGAGCTGCAGGGTTTATTTGCTTGCAGGCAAAACTGACAAGACACAACTAAAGAATACCCACAAAAGACAACACCCAGCTTCATCCAACAGGGATATTCCAATATCGTGATGAAGAGAAGAGAACCAGACTGTGCCATGCCAGCTCAGGAAGAGGAATAGCTGTCAGCCTGTGCTGGTGCCTGTTACAGTCTCTGCATGTAAAACCAATGGCCTTCTTGATTGTGACTTGGGAAGCCACAGTGTGCTCCTCCTCTTCGCTCTCTGGTCTGGATTTCTAGATCATCACATACTGCTAAAAGGATAACAGGAGGTACTGACACAAGAAAACAGATACAGACAGGCAGGGGGTCAGAAAGAAGAGGTACATCACAAATGTATGCAGAGAAAGGCACATTTCCCTCTACAGCCCCACTCTGCAGGCACCACTTGAGTTTCCACAAAAGGAAAGTGCTCACGCTTTTGAGGAGCCACAGAAAAGCTGAGGTTCTGCTCAGAAAATACCACCAGTACCCCTTGCTACACTCCCTGTAAATCTGATCAATACCCATCCTTTCTGTTTCAAGCTCCTTACAATTGTGCCATAGAATAAAACATAGGAACATTCACAATTCATCCAAGTTTTCCTGACCTGATGGAGGAAAAAGGGAATACAAAAAAGAGAAAAAAGTTCCTAGAAAGTATTAGAGTATGTGGGGTTACATTTGCCTTCAGAATGAACTGGTACCTCTCAATGAAAAGTATGGTCCATCTCTTATCAAGAAAATCCTTATGCATTACTTGGAATGAAGCCCCAGGTGGTAGGTGATCTTGGCCTATCAAGGTTCCAAACAAGATGGGCTTTGACCAAGAAACTGCTAATATGCAAAGAAAAGCAGCAAAACCAGTTAGTCAAGGTTTGTGTCACCAGATCTGTTACAAATTGGATTATTTGCACAAAGAAAAAAGAGAAAAGAAAAGTGGAAAAAGAAAAGAAAAAAGAAAAGTGGAACTAATTTTCTTTATGGAACATAATCCTTTGCTCTGATTCATATGTTAAGTATCTTGTTGCCTTATCTTCTATGCTTTGATTACAAACTTTTCAGGGTTTTCTGCACTCGTTCGTTGTCCACCACAAGGCTAACTGATGAATCTCTGGATTCCCAGTGTTTAACTCATCTCTAACTACACAGGTGCCTTGATCTGCAAGGCAACCAGCACCAGAACAAGAGGACACAGTCTCAAGCTGCGCCAGGGGAAGTTTAGGCTTGAGGTGAGGAGAAAGTTCTTCACTGAGAGAGTCATTAGCCATTGGAATGGGCTGCCCAGGGAGGTGGTGGAGTCACCATCCCTGAAGGTGTCCAAGGGGCGACTGGACGTGGCAGTTGGTGCCATGGTTTAGTCATGAGGTCTGTGGTGACAGGTTGGACTTGATGATCTTTGAGGTCTCTTCCAACCTTGGTGATTTTCTGATTCTGTGATTCTGTGACTAGTCATATTCTGATGTTAATTTTTAATTATTCTTGTCTGCAGCTTATTTCAACAATCTTAAAGAACCTGTGTCTTCACAACACTACACAAACCCAAAATCTAGCAAGCTGTTCTACTTCTGTTAGAAAAATAACTCTTAGAGTTCTTTTCAATCAGATCAGCCAAAGGCTGATGTTGAACACTTTTCACCAAGAGGATAAAATGTAAGGGCATGCTAATTCTCTTCAGAAAACACCATATATGGGCTATAGAAATTTAATGTCCTTATTACAGTAGGCAATTGCCTCATCTTAGTTCTATGCACCATTGTCTTCTGTTGGAGTCAAGCCAGAGGAAAAATAAAGGGCTTGTTGCAGAACAAACAGCCTTGCAATCGAGCAGTGAAGACCAGCAGACACAACTAATATCACTCAAGTTGTTCAGGTTAAGTGTGCTGAAAATAAACAAATAAAATCAAACTCAAGAATCAGAGCAAAGACTGTGTGCAGTTTTAGGCATCCCCAATACAAGCTGAAGAGCTTGCAGACACTACATTCACACTGCCTACTCCACGGCCAAATCAGCTATTGACAAAGTACCCCTGACACTGCCTGCGACACAGAAACATCAAGGGGTTCACAGCTGCTTGTAATTCCTGTGATACTTCTTTCAACTCTACTACATGTCTTCAGCATAGGCCAATTTCAACATGCATTGTTTTCCTTTGAACGTGTCTATGTTATTCAGGCAAGGCAAGTGACTATTCCCACCCATGTTTTACATCTGCCCTCTCACCAAGCACTCAATACTCATGTACAGAGATGTGGACCTGGGAGAAAGTGTATCACAAACATCCTTTCTCTTGGACTCTCCATTTGCTCTTTAGTTAAATGCATTTATGCTCTGGCAGGCAAGGGCATCCAGGCTGGTGGGCAGTGGCAGATGGAGAACAGAAGAACAGTGCCACCCTCCACCCACTCCTCCTTCCCCACATGCTGTTCAGTGCTCAGGGGTCACTGCTTTGCCCAGGATATGTGAACAGGAAGCCATCTGCTCCTGCACACTAGTGATACAGACAGGACTAACCCTGTCCATAAGTGGCAATAAGGCCATGTCACTAAAGAGCTTGCTGGGCAGGAAGGAAAGAGTGCACAGGCTCTCACTGGTAGGCATCAGGTTTACACGATGTGAATGCACACATGCCCTTACCACTGCTTTGCCTCCTGCCTTTCAACAGCAATCGTTCCCATTAACCTGTCTCTGCAGATTTGTCACATTTTCCAAAGAACAGATCTGGAGGCTATCTAGTGGTTTCTGTGAAATAGGTAAAAAACCTCCCAAATGAAAAAAATCCTACGCTGGAGGATTTAGGGTTTTGTTGATGGTTCCCACAACATGAATCCAGTGCTGTGTTTGGGCAACAAGGGCCACAGTTGAATCTGGACCTACAGAAATAAATGTAGCCTAGACTATGTATGAAATAAACACTCCTACTGCAAAAATGATAGCACATTTGAAAGACGAATGGGAGTGGTGCTGCCCTAAGCACTGGTTGCAGCAATCCCTGGACTCACAAAAGCAAGTGTGTTTTGTGATTATTTAGGAAAATAGGAGGAAAACTGTAAACATAAAAAAAACCACCACAAAACCCAACAACCCACACACACACAGAAAAACCAACAAAAGTCCAAACATGCAAATTGCTGTGTTTTGGAAGCTACAATCTGGTGCCTCCAGGGAAATGCAGATGATCCAGTAGGAACAACATCAGGAAGCACCATGTCCACGTACAGGGTCCTACACAGCACATCAATTACTGAACTAATACATCTCTCAGCAATCCTAAGAGACAAGCACCCAACTTATTTTGTACTAGCTGATAAGGAAGGCGGGAAAGCAACAGTACCTTCACACAGAGCTATAGCAAAAGGGAGTCAAATGGAAGCAGAGATACTGGAGCACTGACACATTCTGCTAACACGGTAATTAGGTGCAAGGCTGCATCAGCACATTAAAGCAAGGTGGCAGCAACAGCAGAGAAGCCTCTCAATACGGGAAGAAACAAAGAAGTGTAAGGTGTTTGATGGCAGCTCTGTTGTCAAATCCCTGAAAATGCCATCCATGTTGAGTTTGTAAGTACACAAGTCATGCTGTTTCCCACATACTTCAGAAACAGACCAATAGGTGAGACCAGTACATCTCAGTCAGGAACGCTGTCCACAAGTTAGCCCAATCACAAAACCCCTTTGTAGCAGCCACTGTACTGGAGTACATCTCCAACAGTGAGCTGCTGAGGGCAGTTACCAAGGATCAGACCACACAACCAATCTTCTACCCTTAAGAGATGATTGCTGTCATTGTCAAGTCAAAAATATAGCTCCTGTTTGTTGTGTGTGGTCCTCTCTGTAACTTTGAGAAAGAAAGCAGAGACAGAAGGAGAAACAGAGTGCAACATCTGTGTCCCCATATACCGAGTTTGCGTGGGTTGTGAGGGGCTCACCATCCTGTTTATCTGGGATTGTTCCACTTCAGCCCCAAAACCAGACCACAGGTTTTAATCCTGTCAACTTTCCTGACTTACTGCTTTGTTTACAAATGGTCTACAGCCACTGTTTTACTTTAACAAAGATTTAGTGACTAAATACAACCACTTTTATGCCCACATTTCTGGGAATGCAATATTGGAAAATATGAGCTCAAGCATTAGGCTGTCAAAGTGAAACCGTTTACATTTCCAATTTTTTTCCCCCTCAGTGTTTTCAAACAAAACAGGAGAGCAATCTCTAATTGTTTTTTCTTTAAACATTTGCTCAATATGAATTCATTCAGTCTTTTTTTTCACAGTAAATATCACTTGCTTACGTGTGAGATAATTACTAATCACTGCAGAGAGGGTAATAAAATCAGAGAATAAAATGGCAGCAGCAAGCAGGAATCAGTAGGCTCCTGCATTTGAAGAGCCACATCCTATCTTGGTACAACTTCACTCAAACAAGAAATGAGCTTTCAGCAGGTAAGGATGTGGCCTTTATCTTAAATCTTATCTTGAAGCAATAGAAACAGAGGTAAACCCTCAGGTCAATCACTAGATTTCAAACCACACAGAAAGTGCTGACAGAGCTATTTCACTCGTGCCTTGATATTTTTTAAGTGACTGACTTTACAAATAAATTGCTAACTCTGCAACTGAATGAATACTGTGTTTGTTTACTCTCACATCAGTGATTGAGAAGCTGTAAATAGGTGTGACAGCTGCAGCATCTCTTCTGTTGTCGCTGCCCTGCTCCTCCTGTGAGACAGGCAGTGAACAGGATGCCTACTAGGACTGACATGAGCACAGTAGGATCCTCAAGCAAAGAGTTACAGATGAGCTGTATTACTCCTAAACCAGAGCCGGGGTTTCTGTCAATATCAGCTCTCAGGGGTGCTGCTTATTTTGTGGGAAGAGTACACCCTGTTCTGCTAGCTGGCCAAAAAATGGTGTACAGTCTGACAGTCCCAGTTTCCCAAATTTCTGTAACATCACCTGCTAGATGAATTTTGAAGGAAATGACACTATAGTTTAAAAAACAGCACAGAGCCTGATAGTCATGAATCCAGTATCTAAAGGCATGACTGTAAGCTTAAAACTGTAATTTCACTGATATTCAGAAGAACAGAAGGGATGCTCTGAGCATTGCCTGCTGGGCCACCTGACTGCACATGCAGCATAAGAAGGATTTGCTGCTTTGCTCCTGCAACCCATGGCCATTTTAAACTTCCTCACTGAGAAAACACCAAATTGGGAATCAGTTCTAAGATCCTTACTTCCTGCATGGCATCATAGGGAAGCTGACAAATATAGCTGGCTTATTATTTGGAAATAATGAGCTAGCTCCTGGGAGCCAGATAGCATTCATTGCAGTAATTCAAACCATACCATGCTGTGTGTTCAAGGAAGACGGAGTTTGGCGAAAAGTACCCCTGCTATCTGTCTTACATTTCCCTTGACTCCCTCAGCATTCCCTGTGACACAAGCTAGCACCTGAAGGATGTAAGGAACAGCAAGGTATTGCTATTGTGACAGCCTGGAGAGCAGCTTACATCAGCATCTTGTCTTCTGCCTTTTCCATGCCCTCCTCTCCTGGTGGTTATGTGCTGTGCAGACCAAGGGTGAGGAGACAAATATTTTAGAGGCAAGATTGCTTATTTAGTTGATCATAATGATCATAATGATCATAATCAAAGCACCATTAAAAACATTAAGTACACTCAAATGATAAAGCAAGAGATGCCCCATGAAAACTACCCATGCTGAAAATTGCAGCTGCCTGAGTAATGAAGGTTACATGTGAAAGTTGCACAGTTGTAAGAGAAGTCAGGAGGTGCATAACTCTTCTCATACTTGGTAATATTACAGGAGAAATGAGTTGCAAAACTATCTTGGAGAATGAGGGAGAGCAAGTACAGCACTTCAGTTTCTTCTACTTCTGTTTCATGTCCATGAGAAATGCCAGAGAACACACCATGAGAAGAAAACATCTGCCACCCTGACAACAAATCAGTGCAGGATTTCACCACCTTACACATCTGCACAGTTTCACAGCATGCTCAGTCAGATGGCTCAGAGACCAACACATAATGAACCATTTCATGGTGTGGATCCTATTACAGAACAATTTGCCAGGCACTAAGGTAATGTTAATAATCACATATTTGATAAAGTTTAACTCCAGATCTGTATGGGAAAGTTCATAGGACACACAGACAGAGAGGCATATTTGTGAATGCATTTTCAGAATTCTTCTCTCAAGTGACTGCTGGGTTCAGCATCTAGGGAAGAGAATTCAGAACTGTTCAGATTGAGGTTGGAAGCTGCTGTGCTCCAGTTGGAGAGCAACCAAAACACAAAACAAAGCAGAGGAGGTGGCATTTCTGTTCTTGGGGCTTTAGATGCTACAACTAGTGCCACTCAACTTTTACTAACCAGCAGGTCAGTAAAGACTATACAGACATATTACCATGCCTCTGTTTTCAGTAATACAGCTTCAGAAAGTTTCTGCCATGTTGCTTACCCTTTCTGTGCCTGTAGCATTCTAGTTTGCTGCTCTGTTCCACTTGCACTTCCTGTCCCTGAACAGAAGAAAATTTACTCTCTGGCCCCCATCTTCCAGACCTAAGCTTAAACCTCTGTAGTATTTGGACTTATCTGGTGCCACCATAGTATTTGAAAAAATGTATAAAAGGTAAGGAAGGAGGATCTGGGAGTCAGAGAAAGAAGATGCTAAAAAAGGACAGCATACTTGAGTTGAAAGGAAAGCATTTTATACATGCACACAATAGAAAAGTTGGGAGAAAACCCCTGAGAAAGGCCCAGAAAAACTTATGTGGTACATCAAGGAAGGTAAGGTAGAAAGACATTTCAAATGGAGTTCACTTTTAAAGAAAAAACTATTCTGATACCTCAGAATGCTTTGACTCTTATTGCAGATTATCAAGACACTTTTGTTGTATACTTCATTTAAACAGAGGTGTAGTTCAGAGGTTTACTAACACACTTTAAGCATACACATAATTGGGAGCTGAGAGAATGTAAGTGTGATCGGCAGCTCAGCTCTTTGTGTTCAGCAGCTCAGGTCTTTGTGCTCAGCTACACTTTCAGAAATCCATTAAAACTTTGCATTTTAATACTTTTGCTTTCTCATCCATTTGACTCATACTTTTTCCTCTCTGAATAAACACCACTACACATCAGTTGAAGAGATGACAGAATCACAGAATCACCAAGGTTGGAAGAGACCTCAAAGATCGTCAAGTCCAACCTGTCACCACAGACCCCATGACTAAACCATGGCACCAAGTGCCGTGTCCAAGCCCCTCTTGAACACCTCCAGGGATGGTGACTCCACCACCTCCCTGGGCAGCCCATTCCAATGGCAAATGACTCCCTTGGTGAAGAACTTTGTGCTCACCTTGAGCCTAAACTTCCCCTGGTGCAGCTTGAGACTGTGTCCTCTTGATATGGTGCTGGTTGCTAGAGAGAAGAGACCAACCCCTTCCTGGCTACAACCACCTTTCAGGTAGCTGTAGAGGGCAATGAGGTCACCCCTGAGCCTCCTCTTCTCCAGGCTAAACAATCCCAGCTCACTCAGCCTCTCCTCATACGGCTTGTGCTCAAGGCCTCTCACCAGCCTCATTGCCCTTCTCTGGACACGTTCAAGTATCTCAATGTCCTTCTTAAACTGAGGGGCCCAGAACTGGGCACAGGACTCAAGATGTGGCCTAACCAGTGCAGAGTACAGGGGCACAAGGACTTCCCTGCTCCTGCTGGCCACACTACTCTTGATGCAGGCCAGGATGACATTGGCCGTCTTGGCCACCTGGGCACACTGGTGGCTTATGTTTAGGTGGCTGTTCTTTCTCTTCCCATGCAGCCCCAGCAGGGGCTGGTAGGTTTTTACCAGTTGCAGCACATCTTCCCATATTTTGCATATGCTCATCCATTTCTTTTTGGCAGGGAAAGGAAAAAAAAAAAAAAAAAGAAGTGACAGGGGAAATCAATGGAAGTTTGGTATTGTTTTAGCAATGCACAACAGATTCCTAGACTCTTCCCTCTTTCCTAACATTTGAATGGTTTACAAGCAAAATTACAACAAACAGAACCAGATGAAGTTCAAAGGTTTGGGTTTGTGTTTTTCCTTTCCTTTTTTTTTTTTTTTTTAATTTCCAAACTGAAGATAAAATTTTTTGCAAACCCAAAGGGATTGGCTGTGCATCCAACAGCCCCTTGCAAAGAGGTGCTGGGCTGCTCTGAAGTGACTGTAACATTAATGCTTTCTAATTAGCTGCTGGTTGGCGGGTTTCCGTTCTGGCAGCTACAGGAAGTGTGGAATTCAGCTTTCTGAACAGAGAAACTAAAAATTCCACCTACATGTAATTTCAAACATCTGGTGTTGTGAGACAGACCTGAAAGCTTTGTGTGGGTGTGTCAGACAGTGAGAGAAAGGGTAGGCAGTGACTGCCATTAACAGCATCAGTTCTGGCTGCCATCTACACATTGCATGGTCATATTTGCAGGGGGAGATCTTCCACCCTGTGTTGTCTCTGTTGTTGGTAATCCTTCCAAAGCTGCAGAGCATACATTCAGTAAGCATTCAGTACTCCTGGTCTTGGCATCACAGCTGCCCATGGGATTTTCCCCTATTCAGTTCTCAATGTAGGGACAGGTATTGTTTGCTGCAGTGCCACAGGAGACTGGACAGCATACTCAGGTCACTCAGCATCTTCAAAACAAATGTCAAGGAGTTTGTACATTTCATTCTCACCCTTTTTGTACCAAAGTTCTAATAACTTGCATATCGAGTGTCAAGATCATGTTTACCAAAGGCTTCTGCAGTATTTACCCTGCTGCTACTTTGTGAAAATGGAAAATGGAGCAACTCCTGATGTATCCACCAGCATGAGAATTAGTCCAAGCCACTGATGAGTGACACAGCTATTATGAGTTTAGAATCCATTAGCAAGGACTTTTCTCATACTTGAGCATGTTTTCACTGAAAAAACCCATGCTTAACAACAGAGAGCCATCACTATTAAAAATCATCGCCCCTATGAGCATTGGAAGGGGTTGATGCTAATCCATTAGGATACTACATTCATCAAACCAAGAAACCTGCCAAAAGAAGACAGAGGACTCCAACAGACTGCACTGCTTAGGCAGACAATGCAATTCATGACAGAAAACACCATCAGGGAAAGTAAGTCCCAGCAGACGGACTAGTAAGCAAACAGAGCTGGTCTCTGTTGAGTTTATTTGGGTTGCCTTTATTATTTTCAGCTTTTCATATCACTGTACTTTATTTAAATGCTTCCTTTAATCAATTATTTCATTTGATGGTGTGGCAACAGTCACCAAAGCATCACATTGCTTTACTAAATCCCATACAACCCTTGGACTCATTTGGAGCTTTTGGCTGTTTCCCAGTAGAGGAAATAGCCAGCATCCATCCCATTTCTAACAAAACTTAGAACAGAACCTCCATTCCCACATTTGAATTTAAAAAGTCAGTCTAGATTAGCCAAAAACAAGCTTAAAAAAATAATTAAAAACCCCTATAATCAGTCTAGATTTTCTAGCCTATGAATTCTGAGGACCCAACACCATTGGGTTACCCAGCTGCTACCCAGAAACTCAGTTACCAAATCTGCCAAGAGCACTACTGCTCAGAATATGACAGGTTGGGGCTCTTACTGCTATAGAAATACCAGGCACCAGAACAAACACAAATGCAGTGCAGCTTCAGTCTTCACTCCTTCTTACCTGCAATCTGTAGTTATTTTCTGTGTATAATGAGACCCCAGCTCTTCCTGCCACCAGCTGTGTTGTGAAAGGCTCCCACTTTATCTTTCTAAAGCATGTGAATGTGTCCATTTGTAATTACTTTGCAAACCTCCTTTCCATTTTCAATGAAGATGGAAATACAGGAGATTAGCTCCTTTTGAAAACTCCTTAGCTTATATCTGCTGAAAATCAAAGAATCGTGGAATCATAAAGATTGGAAAAAAAACCTTTAAGATTGAGTCCAACCATCAACCTAACACTGCCAAGTCCACCACTAAACCACGTCCTTAAGTGCCACAACTGTATGTTTTTTGAACACTTCCAGGGATGGTGATTCCACCACTTCCCCAGGAAGCCTGTTGCACTGCTTCACAACCTTTTTGGTGTAAAAATCTTTTTAAATATTCAATCTGAACACCCTATAGTGCAGCCTGAGGCCATTTCTTCTTGTCCTATCACTTTTTACCTTGGAGAAGAGATTGACCCTCCTCTTGCTCCAACCTTCTTTCAGGTACTTGTAGAGAGCAATGAGGTCTTCCCTCAGTCTCTTTTTCTCCAAGTTAAACAATCCCAGCTCTTTCAATCGCTCCACCTAAGATCTGTGCTCTAGAGCCTTCACCAGCTTTGTTGCCCTTCTTTATATTCAGTATCTTTCTTGTCATGAGAGGCCCAAAACTGAATACACTACTCAAGATATGGCCTCACCAGTGCTGAATACAGGACACTATCACTTTGCTACTCCTTCTGGCCACACTGTTTCTGGTACAGGCCAGGATGCTGCTGGCCTTCTTGGCCTGCAGTGTTGCATGGGGTTATTGTGACCCAAGTCCAGGACCCATCACGTGGCCTTGTTAAACCTCATAGAACTGGCACCAGCCCATTGATCCAGCCTATCCAGGTTGCTCTGCAGAGCCTTCGTACCTATGAGCAGATCAACACTCCCACACAATTCCATGTCATCTGCAAACGTACTGAGGCTTCACTCAATTCCTTGCCCAGATCATCAGTAAAGATATTAAATAGAACTGGCCCAAATACTGAGCCCTGAGGAATGCCAGTCATGATTGATCACCAACTGGATTTCATTCGATTCACCACCACCCTCTGGGCTCAGCCACCCATATTTTTTACCGAGCAAAGATTCAACAATGTAATCAATTTTAAAATAAAAGACTCCACAGAATTAGTCTTACTGTTAATCAGCACAGGAAGCACAAAGAGATTATTTTCAGTATATCCCAAACCCTCCCAGTGCAAGGGTGACACACAACTGGACTGCATAAACTCATGCATCACATGAGCCACATCTTACACCCCTTCCCTACCACCCCACTCCTACTACATCTTCCTCTTCAAACATTCAGCAGCACCTATGCAAAAGTGATCATCCTATTAATTGATGGAAATAGTCACTCTAAATCCACACAGTCACAGCATTCCCTATAGTAATAATATGATAATAGTTGCTTCCCTCTTGCTCTTCTAGGATGCTTTCCCATGAATTGCAAAGCATTCTTACTCTGTCTGTGCCAGGATTTGAGATATTTAATTTTAAGCAAGTGTACAGTCCTGCTGCTGTTACTGGACAAAGATACACATGGTCCAAGTTCAGTAAGTGCTTAAGTGTTTTGCTGGATTGGAATCACTGCTTTTAGCATCTTGAACAGCAATTACAAGTACAATCTTGGAAAAACCTCCTCCAAAGAGCAGTATAAAGACTTTGTAAAACCAGTATGCCCAAATGTCCACATAATTTTCAAAAGCTTTGCTGGAACAGAAATTTCTGCTATATAAGACTTGGAATGCAGTCTACAGCATTACTGCAGTGATAAGAAAAGCATGGGGACTCCTTGTGTTCCCCTCTCTAATAAAAATCTAATGCAGTTGCACCAAGCAGTTGGCAGAAAGACTTCTCCAGGAAATTATCCTCACCTCAACTGCTGGCAACATTCTGCATGAGGACATCACTGATTTCTGCACGCACAACAGGAATACACAGCTGGTCTGTGTGACTGTGCCACAGCAGGCATCAGGATTTAAGCTTGAACTTTGATCATCTCTAGCTCCTAAAGTACGCAATGTTTTCTCTTTTGTTAATTAAAATACACAAATAAATCAATCAATCCTCAACATTGCAATAGAAATTAAAGACTACAAAACCACAACTTCTAATCATAGAAACTAAACACCAAGAATTCAACTTACTGCATTTCAAATCCTCAGAAGTTGTTCACAAAGATATTTCAAACATGTAAAACCAACAGATAATTTGCATGTAAATATAACCAAGATGAAAAAAAACCACCCACAACAAATTCACAGAAATGGTCATACTCCAAAGGTACTTACTTATTTTTCCCTGTTCTGTATGTAAAGAAAGTAAAAATAAAGTTATCACTTACCTAATAATTAAAATAATATTTTTTACTATATGGAGATACACCCAGCCATAAAAATATTGCAAGCTAAAGAAATCCATTCCTCATTTTCAATAGCAAACAAAAAATA
This sequence comes from Dryobates pubescens, assembly GCF_014839835.1. Taxonomy (NCBI): domain Eukaryota; kingdom Metazoa; phylum Chordata; class Aves; order Piciformes; family Picidae; genus Dryobates; species Dryobates pubescens. Next base: position 27,763,616 of record NC_071616.1, read on the forward strand.
CCATAGAATCACTTAAGGAAAAGTTAAATTGAAAACATAAATCTTGAAACACACATAGGTGGCATGATGACTGCAGGTGCTGTTCAGCTCATGTCAATTAGTATCATACTGAAGACCAACACATAATTTTGGATTCTCCAGCTCCCCAGTTCTTTCCCCACAATACACCTCTATTTTTTCAAGTTGAATACACGTCTCAACCCTGTTCCCATTATCCCAGATGGAATTTTCATTGTTACCCTTTTTTCTCATGAAAAATCCTCTACCTAGTTTTTAACTAGAGATTCATTTTAGCCTGTCAGAAACGGGAAGGAGAACAGCTCACCACTGGGGGTCTGACAGAAAACCTCTAACCCCTGCTAAAAAGCACTGAGTGCTCTTAGACTGGATCCAGTGCTCAGCACTCCCCCAAACCAGCCTTTTATGCTGGAAGCAAAATCTCTATATGAGAAGACTATTTCTGAGGTTACCTAGACTACAAGAGCACTCTGAAATCACTGAACAACATCCACAAATGAACCAGACGTGCAGCTCAGCAGTGGTTGAATGTTTTTGGCATAGCATCTTGAGGAGGATTACTTTAATTAAAATATGAATTTAAAATGAAAAAAAAAAAAAAAAGAAGTACTAGCTAATAGTCTATGAGTGAGTGCAAGTCATACTTATTAGGACAACTGACCTTAACCAAAATAAATTAGAGTACCCACAGAACAGAGGACACCTAAGCCTGCACAACTGAATACTGATGAACACATACATGCAAACCGGCTTGGTTTAATGATGGACTTAATCATTACAGTCAAAAGCTGTTCTTCATTACACAGCTAATAAATGTACTGCAGCTGATGTTCAGATGTGGTTGCTTAAACTGGGCATCCAAACTGTTGTACTGCAGGTACACTGTACAGATTTGTTAGCATTATTACCTGACAATCTCCTGTTCCACAAATTTTATCATCAAAATGTTATCTTTTCTATAGAATCAAATACATTACTCAGAGGGGCATTTTATTCCTCTTTCTCCTAACACATGAAAGGGTTTCAGAGGTTCCAAGGCACCAACCGTCCCACAGGCCTTTTTTTAAAAGGAGGGAAAGGTGCTGAATATGAAAGTTGCAGTTTATTTGTATGTTCAGTGCTCCTAGAAAGCAATGTTCACTGTATTGAGGTATCTGAAGAGGCAAACATACCCACACAGCTATCAAGGTGTGCAAACCCTCACCCACTGAACATCTCAACAAAGACACCAAAACTTTACTTGAAAGACTGTTAACTACTGAATTACCTGTCCTTACACTTTCACCCTGTACTCTTCAAAGGAAGCCAGATTTTAAGCTTCCATAACACACTACAGTATCACTGAGGCTGAAAGGGTTAACCTAATTTACACATACCTTCTCTGTGCATACATCAGAGGGGCAATAAGGCATAGACTGTTCCTGGTGTCTCACAAGACACCTAGCAAAGCCAACCTGGGTCCACAAGGAGTGGTGCAAAAGTATGATAAGAATAATATACAAAAGCAACTTACAGAAATATAAACAATCCTGTAGAAACGAAATTAGCCTGTAGAAACTAAGTTAACAACTTTATGCCATTAAGCATTTCAGTTTAGACATTACATATTTTAGTACAAAGTATTCATGTACCTGGTATTTGTCAGGTAAAATGCAATCCTCATTGTAGGTTGCAAGAATATTAAAGATCATGACAGCAAAGCGTCTTTAAAAGTGGTTATGAGAAGGGAGCACAGGTCAATAATTCTCTTGGATATCCCTTTACTGAAGGTCATCTCAAAGGACCACACAATCAGAGATGTCATAAAGATGATTCAAAAGAACGGGGCGGTGGGTGGGGGGAGATACAGCAGGAGAAAGAAAGTTGAAGGAAAAATGGTATCTAAATCAGAGGAGTGACATGTGGAACCTTAAATGGCACTGTGGTGACAGGAATAGAAAGGGTTGCCCAGTTCAGAATTAAAAGTACAAGAAGCCTGTCACAGGAGAGTAATTAAGGTAAGTATAGCATCTGCTGTGATCTAACAACAGGATTAATTTCCTTCAGCAAAAGAGAAGCACAAAAAAAATCATCTCCTACAGATCATAAGAGGTTTATTACACCAATATCCCCTGGAGAACTCCTCCAAGTGCCCTGTTAAATAGGTGCTGTACAGACCCAGTAAGCCCCATGCCCCTGCTGGGAGAGACACCCAGGAGCCCTGACTGCCTCCTGCCTTCCCCTCACCACCCAAAGAGATTTGTGGCACAGATAGCTCCAAGGCATTCTATCCTTCCTGAAACATAATGGGCCACTGGAGGGGCTGTATGTATTCTAGCCTTCTTGCAGCTTGTTCCTATCTCCATGCTGCTAGGTGGTGTCGAGAAGGGATGGGGGGAAATGCGGTGAAGGCTTCTTCCTTTTATGGCTCAGGGTCAAAATTTCTCTAGCTGTGGTGGGGAGGGTGAACCTCACTTCACAGACAGCCTTCCCTGTTTTGGTGTTTTTACATAAATGTATTGAAGAAACCGCAAATGCCCCAAATGCACTGAAATGCCATATAAAAAATAACATTCTTTGTCACTTGTGCAACAAAGGAAAATAATAAACCAACCCCAGAGGATTAGGAAGAAATGTATACAATTCACTGTAAATTGTTGCACTAGTAACCTCAGGAAGTATAAACAGGAAACTTTCCTCAGAGAACTAAAGCATTCACTACTCATGAAAGTAGAAGACATGCAGAACATGCAGCACTAAGAATAAAATAGTGTATAGAAAGGGAAAGTGTGGCCCTAGTCCCAGCTTCAGCACACATCACTGATAAAACCTGCTGCTGTGCTGCATCTCTCTTCTCTGCAACAGGAACAAAAGATAGGCACAGGGAGCTCACTGATTATTCTGGAAAAGACCACAGGAACAATGATTTGACAAAAAAAATAATCCTTTGGATACTCTGGTTCCCAGGAAGACCTCGGATCAGCAGAATTTATGCTTTCCCCCTCCCCGTTGTGGTTTTGCTTTTTAGATCTCTAAATGGAAGTTGTTGGACAGCTCACTGCTGCCTTCAGAAAGGCAGAGCCCAACATCTCAGAAGCAGACTTTAGATGGAAACAAAACACAACAGCCATTGCATGAATGAAACAGAACATAGCAAGGACTACACTTAGTTCCCACCAACCACCTCCAGCTGAAGTCAATGCCAAGGCAGCAACAGTGCCAAAAGGCCTGTCAGAACCCTTCTCCATCTCTAAATGGTGGGTGACGTTTTAGCAAAAGCTCAAACTTGTATCCAAATAATTCTTGAAAGAAATGAACCATACACATACTGTTAGGTATCCATATGAGTACAAGAAATTATCCTAGAAAAACACGAAATGTATGTTCGATGACTGTAACATTTTCCAAAGCATAGCACCATTCGTATGTTAAAAAAAACTAATTCACCTGGATTACCCAAGATGATTTTTGGTTTTAGGTATCTTACAGCCATTACACACTCTTTTGTATGTTAAGCACTGATATGCTGAACACCAATACCCATGATCATGCCTCGAGCTGAAATCCAGAACTTAGCTGCAATTTAAACAATTTGTTCCTGCAAAGAGAGGAGTATTTCTAGGTACGCCAAGCTAGATTCAACTTGCAAAGACACAGATGCATCTATAAATGCACAACGGATGGGAGGAAAAGAACCGAAAAATCAGATCTCCGACTTCTATTTACAGCCTGCTTCCGGAGGGAGGGGAGATGCTGCTTGGCCCCCGCCCTGGCCTGAAGGAGGTGTAATGGTACAGGAGAAACCGGACCGCCGGAGGGGGCGGGCAGGGCCGGGCTGGGCCCCGCTGCTCGGCGCTAACAGGTGCTGCGCCGGCCACTTCACCTCACCCAGCGCCTCCAAGTCCCGCTGCTCTTCCTCCCCCCATTTCCCCCTTATTCTTTCCTCACTTTTCTTTCCCCCCTTCCCTTCTCCCCGAGCCGCGCCGCCGTAACTTTGTATCGAGGAGGAAATGCGCGGAAAACGAGAAGCGAGGATGCGCGCTCCGCCACTGCCCCGTCCCGCCGCCGCCCCCCACCTGCGCAGCCATGAAGGAGAGGTCCATGGTGCTGCTGCTAGAGCTGCTGGAGGAGCTGACGGAGGTGCTGAAGCTGCCGCTGCCGCTGCTGCCGGGGGCGGGCGGGGCGCGGGGGCGCGGCGCGGGCGCCGCCTCCCCCAGCAGCGGCGGGCGCGGCCGCGGAACGGACACCGGTACCAGTTCCAGCTCCGGCACAGCCCGGCGCGGCCCGACACAGCCCGGTGCGGCACAGTCCACCCCGACACAGCGTGCGGCTCCGCCAGGGGGCGGTGGCAGCAGCGGCGACCCGGCCCCCGCGCGGGGGTGGGCCTGGGTCCGCCCCGCGGCGAGGGGAGGCTGAGCGACGGAGAGCGGCACCTCCAGGAGGGAGAGGGTGGTCCATGCCGGCCCGCATCACCTGTGGCACGGCTCCACCCTGGCCCCCACTCTACCTGCCGGCCAACATCTTCGCACGGGCCACAGTGGTCTAGGATCCCCTCTGCACCAAGTCTAGCCTGGGCCGAAAGAAAGCTGTTTCCTGAGGCAAGCCGGGGCTAGGGGCTTAGGTGAGAGAACTTTACAGCCTCTGCCTCGTGCCTGCTACCCCACGGACCACAAGCAAGCCTGCATGTGCAGGCAGAAGGAGGTCATAGTAGTGGCAAAGGAAGACCCAGGTTGGTCGGAAGCTGATGATGGGCAAGTGCTGAAGAGCAAAGGGATAAATAAATAACATATCCAGGAGCAGATGTAGCTCTTTTGCCATATTTACAGATTCTTGGTGTGATACAACCCCTCTGAGATACTTACCTGGCTGCTACATAGTTGCTTTTCTTGCCCATCTTGCAAGTTCCTCAGCCTTCTTGTTAAAATAATCATCTTCTTCCACCACAGCTCAAAAGAACTTCCAACAGCTTATTCTTACACTTTTTCACAACTGTTTTTGTTACAGCTTAAGCTCTCTTTTGTCCTTGTTCTATAAGTTTCCATGTGACACTACCCAATAAATATATTTTGTGCTTTATACTTTCCTGTCTAGCTCATTCATGTTATTACTTGGCGTGAAAATTCTCTAATTCGTTTGCTGGGTGGCCCTGAAAAACTTTTGACACCAGCTAGAAAAGTAGGGTAATAAAAACGTAAGTTATTATGTGCTGAATGCTTTTATTCTGTGATTTCTACCACTATTCTGCCATGTACCTGTTGGTTTCATCTCCAAGGCTGAATTATTTGCCCGTATTTTTAGTACTTCAGCCTATCACATGGGCCTGAACCAGAGCTGGTGGGAACAGTTCATGCTGGCAGCAGAAACACCTGGAGAATCAGCTTTGTACTGGAGTTTTAAATTCCTGAAATAAAATTAGCAGGTACTTCATCCTGGGCGCTGTGAACTGTATGCTGTTTTGTCAGTAGTATGTTAGAATACATAGAATAGAATACATACAATACATAGAATAAACCAGGTTGGAAGAGACCTTCAAGATCATCGCGTCCAACCCATCAACCAATCCAACACCACCTAAACAACTAACCCATGGCACCAAGCACCCCATCAAATCTTCTCCTGAAAACCTCCAATGATGGCGACTCCACCACCTCCCCAGGCAGCCCATTCCAATGGGCAATCACTCTTTCTGTATAGAACCTTTTCCTAACATCTAGCCTGAACCTCCCCTGGCGCAGCCTGAGACTTGCACTGTTGCAGCAGGTGGTGGTGAAAAGAAAATCAGATGGTTTAAATCAGTCCTTTACTTGAGTGACTATGAGCGTACCAGTTAAAAATGCTTTTATTCTGAGAGGCCTATTAAGCAAAAGAAGTAAAATCCAAAAGAGGCAGTGTCATTTTAATTTTTTAATTGCAGTTGTGTAAATAATAGAATTGCCTCTTCGTGGACTCTCTCCAAAGTTTTGAAAGGGTATTGATGTGTGTGTCAGAAGCCATAAAGCAACTTCAAAGCAGTGTTAATCTTTTATCATCCACATAAATTTTACATGCAGTGGGTAGACATCTTCTCAGGGTGAATATAGCCTGGTCAGTTGCTGCATCTGTGGCAACAGCTATAGTAAGGATCATTTAATGAGAATAATAAAATCATTAAGTCTTTAAAACCACAATGACTTCCAAACAGAGCTGGAATTGACCTCTAGAAATAATCTAGTCCATGTACCTGCTTAAAATACAAACTGTTATTCCTGTAACCCCCCCAAAAGGTGCAAGCTTTACCTAATCTATTCATAACTTTGTATCACCGGCCATTTCTAAGGCTGTGCCTACCACGGTCATGGAAAAAATATTGATTTGGTGCAACCTTCTCCCTTCTAAGAACTAAGCTTTGGATACTGTGTTTATTTTTTTCCAGTCTATGCTATCTTGTCGTGTTATCTTTGTTATCTGACCGTCTACTGAAGGATGGCACACCATCACTTTCATGGCATCACATTTTTTAAATTTTGCCTTTCCACTGAGAAATAGAGCAGCATTTTCATTGCTCTGTTCATATACTTCTGGAAAGTTTTCTTCTTATCTTTGGTATCTTATGTCTCCCTCTCTGGGTATATAAAAGACCCACCCGGATGAGTTCCAGTCTGATAGGTGATCCTGCTCTGGCAGAGGGGTTGGACTAGATGATCTCATGAGACCCCTTCCAGTCCCTAATATTCTGTGATTCTGTGATCTTAAAATTTAATTTCCTCCTATTTGTCTCATGTATTTGCTCTCTTCGGGAATACCCTGCAGAAGAGTTACTGGAGGAAAAATATGAACTGTTCAAGTTTCAATTTCTGTCTTTCCACACTGACTTCTGGAACACCTCTTCCTCTGTAAAAAAATTGATTTAGCAGAAGCATTGTTCAATACAGGAGAGAGTGAACCCAGACACTTTCAGTTCTTATGACACAAAAATACATAGCTTCATCCCACTTTTGTTTACAACATTTAAGTAATGTGCAAAAACACTGGCTGTTGTCTATGTCTATAAATGCTTGCTAGTTTAGAGAAAGGAGTGTTCATTACATACAGAGCCAGATGAAAGTTGTTCCCATCATTATGTTTTGAAGATGGTATACATTTTTTAGTAGTATAAAAAGTGACTATACTTGTTAGGTGCTCTGGAAGTTTGATTTAAAGGTTAGATGACAAAGGCATAATGAATGAAAGAGCTATTGCATATCATAGAATCATAGAGTTATAGAATGACTTGATTTGGAAGGGTCTTTAAAGATCATTTAGTGCCAACCCCTCTGCCATAGGCAGCAGGAACTTTCCACTGGATCAGGTTGCTCAGTGCCCAACCTGGCCTTGAACACTTCGAGGGAGGCTGGAATCTGCAGCTTCTCTGGGCAACCTGTTGCAGTGTCACACCATTTTCACAGTGAAGAATTTCTTCCTAATATCTAATCAAAGTCTACCCTCTTTCAATTTGAAACTATTACCCTTGTTCTATCACGACACTATCTGATAAAGAGTCCCTCCCCAACTTTCCTGTAGACCTCCTTTAAGTACTGTAAGCCCTCCATGAGGTCTCCCTAGAGCCTGCTCTTCTCCAAGCTGAACAACCCTAAATCTTTCAGCCTGTCCTCATAGGGGAGGTGCTCCAGAACCCTGATCATTTTTGTGGCTCTTCTCTGGGCCTAATTGAGCAAGTCTGTGTCTTATGCTGTGTACCTCAAAGCCAATGCTGCAGATAGTGTCTCATGTCAGCTGTTCTGCTTGTGTAATCTAACCATAAACATCCATAAAGTCCAGTACATGATTCCTTTAGATGCCACTAGATATACTTCCTATTCTTGGCCTTAGCTGGGAATTTCACTAAGTTGTCTTGTAGAGTAGTGCCAGTCAAAACCAGTAATTATAGAAATACTTGTAAAGACATGGTCCCTTTTCCTGGTAGTGCTTTGTAACTTGCTTCCTTACTTGGAGGAGTATTAGGTTCATTGAAACATCATTTCTATTTTCACAAGCCATCCAATCCATTATCAGATTTTGTTCTAGAAAGAGTTATTTAAAATCACTAAAATTATTAATTACCAAAGTATTAATTTACCATTCATATTTCTCAGTCTTGGCAAAAGATTAAAAAATCACCCTTCCATTTCCACTGAAGTCTGTGGAACAGCATGGGTTTATGCTGTTCCTGCTGCAAATAATTTATGAGGAAAAATAAACCAGTTGTGTTCCAAGCTTTTATTACAATACTACAAAATATAAAGCTTTTCTTCTCCCTTTTCTCTCAAAATACATTTTGGATGTAAATTGCTCTGTAAGTTCTTCTCAAAAACCAAGTATTTTAGACCTGCTTCTGTCTTCCAGTAATGGTGATGCAGTTTGAACTGAGATCTACTAGCTGTGTTGCTAGCCTTATGGTATGATTTTCTCTTCAGAATATCTAGAACACGTAGAAATACTGTATTGTGAATTGCTATTGCCTTGGACAGACATCTCAGACATCTCATCTAAAACTGCATCACAGTTGTGTAACATTAGTCTTAAAAACAAGATATGATAGCCTAAGATGCTCTTTAATTAGCTCTAAAGCTGTTTGCTAAAAAGACCACATTTTTCAGTACAGTGGAACACAACTCAATTAGAGAATAGTTTGGTTTGTCATTTTTCCTGGGGCATAGTAGGAAATCCTTTGTTGCACTCCATGTGTGCATAAGCTCTGCCTTTGCTTCACAAAACAGACCTAACAAAACATGACAATTGAGTCTTGCTGCTGAAAAGGATTTTAAATGGGCTTATAGCTGTCCAGACCTATTTACCATATGTTATATTTAGGTACCTTAGGCAGTACAGTACAAATTTTTACCTTTGTATCCCTGATATCACATTTACATCTTGCAGTGATGCAAAGGGGGGACTAATCTCCCATTTTGAGGAGAGATGGTAATATTGGCCTCTTGCTGAATTTTAGTATATTGAAATGTTGTTCCATTTGAGCCCAGTTTTAACCTACTGTTGCCTTATTGCAGCAAGCTGCAGTTAAACATGACAATCAGTTCCCACATGAAGGACATGTGGTATCCTGTCATGAGACAGAGTACATTATCTGGGGTAGACCCCTGCTGTTAAGTGTATCCTAAAGGAAGCCAAGGATGCTGAATTTTTCAGGTGAAGCCTGGCTGGGCTGAATTACCAAAAAGGAATCCATCCAGAAGGATTTGTCTTCTTTCTCTCTTTCTTTTTGTTCATTCATATGTAAGTAACTGGGCATTCTGGGTTCAGCTAGGATAGGGTTAAACTTTCGAGTTTTAGTATTTTATTTTCACAAGAATCTGGGAGGGGCACAGCCAATACAGCCAGCAGCACCAGGAAATGGATATGTGACACTGTATTGACATGTGCCCTCTATATAAGGGAAGGACCAGTGGCATGGTGTGCTGAGGCAGGATCCAGCAAACATTCTGGGCTGGCCCGTCACAGTTGGTGCTGTGTTTTGTATCACTGACTTTATATACTATTTCATTAGTATTGTTGTTCCCTCCAATTGTATTTCTCTCTTTGTGTTGTTCTGTTAAACTGTCCTAGACTCAAGTTGGGGAGTTTACCTATGTAAGGAAGAGGAAACTCAGAGGAATCTGCCTCTGGGATAGGAAAGCAGTCTGAAGCTTGAACCCCACTGGCAGGAGAGCTGACCTTGATGTTAGGTGGTCTTGGGATAAGAAGCACAAAAACAGCTGCAGAAGAACATTCAGGCACTGCAATAGAATCATAGAATGGTTTGGATTGGAAAGGACCTCCAAAGGTCATCTGGTCCAACCCCCCCTGCAGTAAGTAGGGACCTCCTCCACTAGATCAGGCTGCTCAGAGCAACCTTGAATATCTCCTCAACTGCTCTCTGGGAAACATGTTCCAGTGTTCTACCACCCTAATGAAGAAGAACTTAGAGTTCCTAAGATCCAATGTTAATCTACTCTTCTCTTACTTAAAACCATTGCCTCTCATCACATCACTACAGGCCTATGCAAACAAGTTTCTCTCCAGCCTTCTCATAAGCCCCCTTCAGGTACTGGAATGATGCTATTTGGTCTTCCCAGAGCCTCCTCTTCTCCAGGATGAACAACCACAGCTCCCTTGCCTTGTCCTTGTAGCAGAGGTGTTCCAGCCCCAGTCATCTTTGTGGCCCTCCTCTGAACCTGATTCATGAGATCTATGTCCCTCCTGTGTTAAGGGCTCCAGAGCTGGATGCAGCATTCCAGGTGAGGTCTCACCAGAGCAGAGCAAAGTGGCAGAATCACATCTCTGTATCTGCTGGCCATGCTTGTTTTGATGCAGCCTATGATGCCATTTGCCTTCTGGGCTGCAAGCACACACTTGTCTGCTCATGTCCAGCTTCTCATACACCAGAACTCCCAAGTCCTTTCCTGCAGGGCTGCTTTCTATCACCTCATCCCCCAGACTGTGTTAATAATGAGTATTGTTCTGACCCAGGTGCAGGACCCTGTGCTTGGTCTTGTTGAACCACTGGGTTCATCAGGCCAGATTTACCCTTTGTGAATCCATGTCGGCTGTCTTTGATCACCTCTCTGGCCACCATGTGCCTTATCAGAAGTTCTAGGAGAATCTGCTCCATGATCTTCCCAGGCACAGAGGTGAGGCTAACAGATTGGTAGTTTCCAGGGTCCTCCTTTCTACCCTTTTAAAAAATGGGTGTAATGCATCCCTTCTTACAGTCACCAGGGCCTTAACTGTCTGCCAGGACTTTTCAAATATTATGGAGAGTGGCTTGGGAACTATGTCAGTCAATTCTCTCATGACTCTGGGATGCATCTCATAGACTTGTGTATGTTCAGGTTCCTCACATGGTCACAAACCTGATCTTCACCCACAGTGAGAAGGAATTCATCACCCTTATCCCCATCTTGTGGATTTTTAACTTGGGAGGTGTTGAGAGACAGGTTGCTGACACTGGCTGTCCAGTCAGATATTCATACCTAATGCACTGGACGTTGGTAGTTTCTCTTCTTCTACAAGTGTAAATATGATTAATATATCAAACTTTAATTTTTACACTGTAATTTTTGTAAACCGCCAATGTATTTTCATCATTCAGAATTGGTCAGAATAAGGCTGATTTATTTCTTTTTTCCCCCCTCCACACTGGAATGTATCTGGCTGTATCAGTGATGGAATCCTGGAGGTCAGTTCTACACCTACCTATCCGTACTGCTCGACAAACAAAACCGTCATTATAATCAAGGCTGCAGCATCCCTGCTGACCATTCAAGATATCCCAGTAATCACAAGAGGAAGTATCATTGCCCAACAAATTTGGTGTGATTTACATTTACATTTCTCTAAACTTCCAATATCAGCAGCTCTTACATATTGAAGGGCTTACTCACATATATCATAGTAAAATGAGTTAGTGCAAAGTAATTTAAAGGAAAATTAAGTTTGCAACTTTCTGCATGACTCCCAAATCCCCACAACTGCTCACACAAGAATAATATTCATCAGATGTTAGCTTCAAATTACCTGTGGGCAAAACATTCCTTGCAAGAGAGTTTCAGATTTCAAACTCTCCTGAAAACAGTACTGTCAGCACACAGATGAGCTGTAATAGTGCTCAGATTCTTAATGTTGTCAAGCTTTATCTTTATGTAGAGTTTACTTCTAAAGGGCAAGAATGCTTCTGAAGTTCAAGAAGATTTTTGAGCAAACAATCCAAATTGCCATGACACAGGGAGAAATGCAGAAGTACCTGAACATAGGAGCCAAGAAAAAACATTGCCTTCTAATTTACTCTTAGTCTCCACTGAGGGGAAGATGGGCATTCAGCCCTGTAGCAGTTAGCACTCTTCAGGGAGCCCCAGACAGTTCTTTGGCTGCTGTAATTCTTAAAACCTGGCATTTTCTTGTCTTGTTTATGCACGCTGAAAATGCAACTGAAGCAGCAGCAAAGGCAGACTGAGAGGAGAATTGTCTTGGCTTCTGGAAACATTTATTTCCACACTGAATTTACATTAGCTGATACAATGGAATGAGCAAAAGATCACAGCTGGTAAAGCTAGAATTTCCAGTTCATGGGGGATTTTGCCTGCCATAGCCCCCTCTAGTCACAAGGGAAAAGCTGTCTCCACCAATTCTATCTCCAAGACTTAAACGTCTATGAAAAAGTTTCTGAAAGTCTCAAACAGTTCTAATGGAAATAAACACTACCTTCTCACTGCACCCAGACAGTCTTTTTACCTGCCCTTAGATCAGCCAATCTGTTTGAGGTGAGCAATGAGCTCTGCAATGTGTCTCCTGTCACAGCGCATTTGATTTCTTGACATCAACACACTCTATACACACTTTGAAGCAATATAATCAGCCATCACAATGCGAATTCAATTCTGAGTCTGAAATGTCAGCATACATTTAAGGACCATAATCCATGGCATAATTACCAAGACACTAATTAAAAGTATTGGAAAGGGGGCATATGGCCTGGTGAAGGAGAATTTTATGATCTCAGCCAGAGTTCTCAAGGGAACTAATTTGCAAAAGGAATGTCCCTGTGAAACAACATATATAGAGTCTCATTTTAAAAGATAAGCATCCAGAAGAAGACAGCACTGCACAGGATCTGGAGAAATTATCTACATTATTCATCTGCCTTGAATGAGGAACAATCATTATTCACCAGCTCTCGTGGGCCATTTCTTTCTAAAAGGACTGAAGAGGACTTCAGCTTCAAGCATGCCTCCCAGAGGAGCTGGGCTGCTGCTCTAACCACAGATACATCACCTTCCCCAGAAAATGGAGAACACAAACAGGCAATTTCAATCCTAAAAGCCACAGCTTCAAATGCTGTGGTGTGTGTATATATATATATATATATATATATATATATATATATATATATATGATATAATTAAACAGAATTTGGGTAAAAGCTGTAGTTGAATGAAACTGCAGAGATTGTAACATAATATTTGGCATGCCCTGATACAAACAAACATAAAAAGCAAAAATGCTAAATGAAGACCACAAACATCAGAAAAGCAGATGTCACCAAATTCAAGACACTGTGGCGAGGCTCTGCAGGGAAGGTAATCAGGAGGACGAGGGAGTGCAATTTCACTATATTAATGTGCAATAAAAAGCTACCCTAATGAGGAAAACAGATAGAAGCTGTAATAAAGAGTCATCAGGAATTGAAATTTAAAATATTACCAAATTAAGTGTGAGCACAGAAGTAGAACAAAAGTACAAGAGTACAAAAGGAACAAAATCAGAAAGGATAAATTGCAAGATTAAATACATGGCAAAATAAAGTGTATTAACTCACAGGACAATGCAAGTGTTGCATGGAAGCCACTGGGGAGCTGGATGGGATAAGGATTGTGGCAAGAAGGAAATACAGAAGGGCTATAGCAGTTCTGGAGGTGTCAGGAGACCAACAACAACTAAAATCTTCATGTAAAATTGAAGACACCTGATAAGCTTATTCCAGAAAAGGCAATACTAAAATAAACAATCAAAGAGTGTATATATATATATATACATAAAGCAAGCAATCAATGTAATTTGAAACAGAGAGATATGAATTCCAGATGGAATCAATTTTGTACCTTCTGAGTAAAACAACACTTACAAAATGCCCAAAGAGAATGTAGGATTGTTTTCATACAATATAAAAATGTTTGGGTTGGAAAGCACCTTAAAGATCCTGACATGGACAGGGACACCGCTTACCAGACCAAGTTGCTTAAGGCCCCATTCAACTTGGCTTTGAACACTTAGAGGGTTGGAGTCTCCACAACTCTGAGCAACCTGTTCCAGTGCCTTATCAGCATCACGGGAAAGAACTCCTTCCTAATGTTTAATCTAAATCTAGCTTCTTCCAGCCTGAAGCCATTACATCTCATCCTGTCACTATGTATCTTTGTAAAAAGTGCCTCTCCAGCAGTCCTGTAGGCCCCCTTTAAATACTGGAAGGCTACAGTAAGGTCTCCCCAGACCCTTCTCATCTTCAGGCTGAACAACCCCAGCCTGTTTTCATAGCAGAGGTGCTCCAGCCCGCAGATCTTCTTCATAGACCTCCTCTGGACCAGCTTTAACAGTTCCACCTCCCCATATCTGTCTTGTATTGGGGGCTCTGAAGGTGGACACAGGATTCCAGGTGGGGTCTTACAAGAGCAGAGTGAATCACTTCCCTTGACATGCTGGCCATACTTCTTTTGATACAGCCCAGGATGCAGTTGGCTTTCAGACCTGCAAGTGCACATTGTGAGCTTCTCATCAAGCAGCACCTCCAAGTCCTTCTCCTCAGAACTGCTTTCTATTCATTCTCCACCCAGCCTGTATTTCTGCTTGGTATTGCCCCAACCTAGGTGCAGGACTTTGCTTTTGACTTTGTTGAACTTCATGATGTTGACTCTGGCCTACTTCTCAAGCCTATTAATGTCCCTCTGTATGACATCCCTTCTCTCCAACGTGTCAACTGCATCACACAGCTTGGCATTGTCAGCAAAAGAAAAAGTCTTTGTCAGTGGGTTGGACAAGCAGTTGTCAGGGGTAGTCTACGTAAATTCGATCCTCATTTCAAAGTGTTAGGCTGCAAGTCCCCTTGCAGCCATGGTTATCCTGTTAGCTGAGGTGTTAATTTCTCCTGTGGTAGGGTGGAATTCAGCCTCTGGTTCTGAAGTAGGGAAAAACCAATTTGATGGATTTGGACTGGGAAATATTAGCTGGCAATGAGCCCTGCCTAACTTTATGCTTTTTTAATACTGCCTTTATTTGAGACATACTGTCTTCACCTCCCTTCCTTGGGGAAATCCTGGAGCCAGTGCCAAAACAGAGTGATGACAGGACTGGAAATGATTGTCATGGAGTCAGGACTCAGAATTGAGCAGTACAGAGCTTCACATTTGCTGACTGCTTTCTGACAATTTTGTTTTGATAAGGCTTGGGGCAGGGGAAAAGGTAAACTCCCTTTTCATTTTATACATTTATCTTTTTTTTTCTCCTTTTCTCTGGAAGAATGAGCTCATTAAATACTCAAATTGAATTTCAGTGTTTCTGTCACCTAGTAGTTTTCTAATATAGTATGAGCTAGTCCATTATATTCAGAACTGAGCTGAATTTGGGTCATCATCAGCCATTTAATTTTGCTTACCAGTGAGGCAAAGCTAATGTAGGTATCTTTCCAAGCAATATAGTGGATAATGTGTCTGCACTTATGAAATTGAGTTTCCCTCTTTAAAAGATGAAGGAAACTTTTAAATGCAGAGATGCAACACATTGAATGAAATGTAGACATCACCATATTGCATTTGCTTTGACCTGTTGGAAAGTTCATATCACATTTCAAACATTTGGACGTGGTACTTAACAATCAAAGAGTATCATGAGAAGATTCATCTTGCCTCTGATTTCTGATTATTGCTGAAGTGAAGCTGATAAGGGAACTTCAAAAAGAGTGTAAATTATTTACATGTTCTGGTCTTTCACACTAGTAAATACAATGTGGAAGAAATAATGAGATTTCAGTTCTCCAAACACTGAAATAAAAAAGTGTTATATCAAAGACTCGCCTTCTTTTATCTCCAGATGATAGAATACAAACAAGAAAAGGAAAAGAAGACACTTAGAGGGCCAAATTAATTACTGATATCTTCTATAAGCTCTCTCAAAATAATTTTCCTTTAAAGTAGTGTTATGTATTATTTGCAGCTTTGCAGCACTTGCATAGGGTTTTCTTTTATAGATCTTGAAATGTTTCACAAAGACAGTGACACAGAAACAGGTTTGCCACTGAAGCATCCTCCACAGTTGCTCTTGCTGTCTTTAGATGAAAGACAGAATTGTTTCCCTAACCACTCTGTGGGGCAATGCTCAGCATTGTATTATGTGTATTACACTTACTCCTTTGAGACTTGTCATGCTTAATGTGTTTATCAGCCTACCTACATCAAACATACCATGATGCAATCCACAATGGGTGTAACAAAGCAAATATTCTCTTCCTTGCTGAAAGCAAGGATGATCAGCAAGGATTACACTTTGTTCTCTGCCCCCAGTGTATTGGATCAGAAAGCATATTACTCCCTGAATGACGAAACTGAACCTAGGGCTAAAGACCATAAAAAACTATTGGATGAAATTGGTTTGTTGATGTGTTCCCTTTCCTCCACTCTCTTGGATGTGAAGCAGTGAATGATGAACAGCCAGCAAAACAAAGAACACATTCCTGGAGTGAAGCAATAAGAATCCTCCTTAAAGCAGGACAGAATGAAGAGGGGTGAATCTGGAAAAGCCAGCTCTTTCTAAAGGCATTCATCAAAGGGAATCCAAGAGAAGGCAAAGCCTACTTCTTCTCTCTCCATCTGGTCACTACAAAGAGACACTAATATTAGCTCTTACTGGTCTGTACTTTCCTCATAAGCTGACTTTGCAAGATTGGCAGAAAAAAAGTCTCTCATTTCAGGTAGCTTGCAAAGTAATGTTTCTGTCTTCCCAAGAAACCTTGTACTACAAATTCATTCCTACTAAATTCATACCAATTGATGAGAGAGAAAGGATGTCAGGACATCTTGTGACAGCAAATACTCTGAAAGAGTAAGTTTTTTCCCTTTCCCTTCTTTCCCTTGCCAGAACTATGTCACTCATGCACCTTTGTAGTCCCTGTTGAGCTACAGCACTAGTTGGAGAGCAATGTCTCCAACAGATATGAACACTCTCTCCAGTCACATGTCAGAGCTTTCTGCTTTATGACAGATATTAACTTACATTATTCTCTTTTTCTGTTATGTTTTTGGGGTTTTTTTAATAATATATTGGATTTGACATGAGTGGACTTTGGCTGGTTTTGGCAGAAGTGTTCCAACAGACTCATTTCAAATATTTTATTCATCTAAGAATGTTACACAAGGGCTCACATCTTAGAAATCTCATTTAGAGACATAAATATGGTTAGACTATAACTGGTTTTGTAGCCTATGAGTATTTTAGTAATTATAGCAATAATTGTACTTACTGTTACTGCTCTAGTTACAGACTGGAGCTTATAGGAGAAATTCTGTTCTCTCAAGTTCTCTTTATGGTAGGCATCTAGGGGTTCCTCCTTCTACCCCAAGCTCATTATGATATTACCTCTTGCCACTTACATCATACAACACAAAAGTTGGGATCTAGTGCTGTCTGTCCTTCTTAGCCCCATGTTTTTACAGGAAGGTAGCAGGGCTGTCTTCTCAGAACCCTTAAACATATATGGAATTACAATTGGATCACAACTTATTAACAGGTTTTAGGATGCATGTGCACATAAATGACTGTCTGGCCTGAGCCTGGGTTGGCTTGAGGCTACTTGCTAAGTATGCCCTCATCATGCAAGAAACTTATCTGTCAGGGGCAAAAAAAAATTACAGCACTATGGTTTCAAATATATTAAAAGCATCTTGAATAGCTACACTCTGAAAGTGAAGACATGCGATTCTAAATTTTCTGTGACTCAGTAACTGCTAGGTGCAATTTTGCTGCTAGGGAACACAAGCCCATTTGGGCAGGAAACCAAGTCAAACTCTTCCTAGTTCATGTGCTACTGTCAAGAGTATCCACCAGCAGCTAAGAAGTCCAGTGATTAAACTCAGTCTAGAGAAATATCCACAAATAAGGATGGCTGTCTAGCTGTAACAGGAATATCACAGAACTGTCAGCTTTGTTAATATTAATCATTGTTAAAGAAGGTAGTATTTGAGGTATAAAAAGAAAGTGATCTTACTAAGGATTCAACACCAGACAATTTGATAGGAAGTCACCTTACTATATTCACATGTGAGAGCTCCTGCATTCAAAAGGTAGATGCTCTTTGATGATCCTGAGAGCATCCCAGCTCTTGTTTTTTGGAGGAAGAAGAGGCCTGATCTTAGAACTACACAGCCCAAACTGAAGTTTAGAGTGGAGAAAAGAAAAAAACCCAAAACCTAACAGACTGAATTCTGGCCTGTAGGATGTATTCCTACCCCAAATTTTTGTCTGATTTCCCATCCTATTTTTGACAACATGTGGTCATCTTATTCTGTCTCTTAGTCTATTAGTTTATTTAAAGACAATACGTAAAAACAATGTCCTTAAAATAATTTCTTTGTTTGAGATGCAAAACATTCAGAGACATAACTAATTAAGTTTTCACCCTACAAATAGAGCAATAGGTTCTGGGTAGCATTTGGCCCGATCTTATCTCCCATATCAGGACAAATCTGCAACGTATCAAGAGTCCCAGAAACATTTTGTGTGGAACAAAAGTTGTACCTGTGGCTGGACATACATGGAATTAATACAGAGACATCATTTCTCCTCTTTCCTATAGCTAAAAATATCCAAATGGTTCAGCCTTTCTACATATCTCACACTCTCTAGACCTCATAAGCTTTTCTCAACCGCATCTCATTTTCCTCTGTACTTCCTCCAATCAGCTTGCATCTCTCTTGAAAATAAGGCCTAGAATGGAATATTATATGCCATGTACAGCCTTACAAGTGCTAACATGAAACACTTTTGCTTCAGGTCTACAAAGAGTAAAAAAAAACCATAATATTTGTATCAAAATAGAGAATAGGACATCTGAGCCTATGCAGCGAAAGTTTTTTCTTAGGAGCTTACAAATAACAAACATGACAATGTGACATGGGCAAGATACAGCATCATGAACATTTGTTATAACTAACAATAGCAACACAGTACATTCATACTTAATAGATGCTATGCACTCCTGACAATAAGCCTAGAACAGAGGTAATGAGGAGGACACTTTGAGGCTTCATAACGCAGTATTTGAGTAAAAGTATGTTTGGTTACATACTGTAAATGCATCCTATACTTATTAAAGCATGCAGCCCCTTTGTAAGCTGTACATTGTTATCCAAAGTGAACATCTCACAGAAGCAACAATGTTTTTGCCTGAGCTGCAAGCCATGTCACCTGTCAAAACTGCTCCATCTTTTATGCACCACCTGTCAAGTCAAATAAACTATGATCTAATCAAACCAGATACATTGACTGTGTAATAAAAGAAATCACCTATCAAATCAGACACCGAATGAATTTAAAGATAACTCCAAGAGAGACAGATTTTCTTTTGCTGTGGCAGGTGTTCTACTCCAAGGTTTAGTATTTTGCTCTAATATTATGCAAAGCCAGGTGTGCTTTGGTGAAGAATTATCAAGGTTAGGCTTGAGTTGGTAAAACCATATCTTTCTGTAATCTCGTGGGCAATGACAAACGCTTTTCACTCCATTTGGAATAGTTTTCCATAAAGCAAAATGGTAACATTTATTATAGAAACTCTTTGTTTTTCCATGAGTAGTTATAGAAAGTATTAAGATACCTTCACCTTCCCTTCTCCAGACTGAACAACAGCAGGTTACTCAGCATATTTTCACACCCCCCATACTCCAGCCCCTCAGCTATCCTGCAGAATCTGCTAATCTTGCTCTGTCTAATACGTCCACATCTGTCCTGCACAATGTGGCACTCCAGAGGTGGTCTCACAGGTGCTGAATAGAAGGAATGGACCTTTTTGTCTTACCTGTTGGTACATTCTTCAAATATAGCCTATAATATAGTTTGCTAGAGCTCTATATCTCCTGCGCAGAGGATGCCTTTTAGCTCTGCCTCACTAAGAATTACCCCACTTCAATTTTCTGCTCTTTGCTTATGTACTGTTTTCTCTTAAAGCTTTAAGGAATAAGATTCCATCACTGGGAAGCCAGTGTTGGTTGAGTTCAGTCTTGGGCAGTCTGCTACTGAATTTAACAGAAAATGTTTATAAACTCACAATTCCCATAAAGAGAACAATGGGCCACAAACCTTTCCCCTACAGGAAGAGCTGAGATATAGGAGAAGAGAATTACTAACAATCTTCCCTCATAAACCACAGGAGAGCTACAGTGCTTTTGATGTTTATCCTTGTTTGGTGATATTAATTCATGAACCACAAAATCTCTGTCTTGCTCTCCAGTAAATAGAGTTGAGTCCTGATTCACATCTCAGGAGCAGGAGCAGAGAGGTTTTCTGTAATCTCAAACATAAATAATTTATGCAAGAGATACATCTCTGGAGCTTTTGTTTTTAATGTTTAACCTATCCATAAGAAACACCTACATTCTCTACTCTTTCTTCTGAAAATGATCTGTGTAAAGAGATGGAGAGCATACCAGAAAGTGAGATAGTAGGAAGATGGCCTTACAGGCCATGATTTTTTCTATCTTACTAAGGGCTACAGCTATATTTCATGGGACAGCCCCTCAGATCTGCTGAGTTAACAACATCTGAAGTCCTTAGAGCAAGACACCAGAGTCTCAGGGTAGGGGATCTCAGGATTTCCGTAAATATCTGGACCAGCTGTTACCGAATATGAATACACACACCAGTTTCAGGGGGAGATTGGGATATTATTGTTCTTAGACCATTTCAAGGTAAGAGACAAACCTTAAATTCTTCTTTCATTTTGAAAGCAACTGGGATGTTAGAATTTGGAAAGGTGGGAGGGAGCAGCCATTCATTCAATGGGTATCATCTGCACATCATATTTTCACACATTTAACAATGGCAGTTTTTGAACCCCCCCAACCCCCCAAATCAGGCAACTGGACATTACAATAAAATTCAGGCTTTTAGAAATGTAAGAACAAGTCGTATTTTAGAGTGACAGGCTAAGGCAAATAAGAGGTGTTGTTTTTTAAAGTAAATATCAGTGTATATAACTATAATGGCATAATTAAATTTTATTGTGTGGAATCATATTTCTGATAATAATATGTGTAATATAAACTGTATATTTTATATAAAGTATACCAGTACTATGATGTTCTACACATTTATATTATATATTGCTTCTTCATATGTTTTTTGGGAAGGTGATAAATGATCTTGAGCATCCACCCTCCAAGAATTTATGTCCTTTTTTGGGGTGCTTCAGACAGGTGTCTTTAATTCCTTGATCCCTTCTTAGAAAATAGGGCATGATAAGCAAATGAAAGTGTTTAATGGTCCAGTCCAATTATTAAAGAGGGAATTATGTTTAGGAAGACCCTGAAGAGCCTTTCAACAAAAAGTATCCTGGAGCTACAGACTTGAGAGACTGTCAGATTTAACAACCCAACTTTCATCACTTGTCAAATATTGTTGTAGGGAAGCCCATTTAGAAATGCCATGCAGTAGAGCAGCTGTGAAGGTGTACACTGGGTGTCAGAGCCTGTTTCATTTGCTGTCTTTCCTCAGAGTGCCCATTTAGTGACTACAGTCTTCTACTAGTGTAATTCGGGGTATTGAAAGGCATTTATGCATCCAAATGAAATATTTTTGTTCTGTGTCAGATGACAATATATCTTGTACATTTACCAAACCACCACTGAAAACAGTCTTTACTGAAACCTCATTACTGAATCCTAACTGGAGTTACATCACCTTGAAAAAACAATGGACTTAATAAGAAGTAGCCTGAGTGTGTAATTTTGTCAGACCTGGAATGCCTAAATAACTGTTGTGTGTCAGCATGCAGTTGCAATTCCATTTCTTATTTTTCCATGAGACTTACAGAGAAAGTGTTGTTTTCTATTAAAATCCTAGTCTCACAACAGTGTGCATAGTTATTGTCATTGATGGTGTTTACTCTGGGAGTTTCCAATGAGGGGTTTGAAGAACAACATATAAACTGAACAGTTCTACTTCCTCCAGTGGTTTTAATTTGATTGGAGAGTCCATTCAATATACCAGGCTGTTTCTATATAGCAGGTTATATAGTGGGTTGTTAGTAACAGGATTTAAGGCAGCTGCTTCCACCTCACTTCCTTGGGTGTTTACAAATGCTCGTATCTTTGTCAGATGCTTTTTCAGCTCCCACTTCTGAAAAGTAATGCTGTATACTGCGAATACACTGAAGGTACTTATGTGATTTTGATGCCAATTTCCTTTAATTTCTGCACGTGCTGATCTTAGCAGGCTGTGTTTGGCACTGGGAATAGCAGGAGTGTCTAATGAGTGGGAGTAGTTAATTCTTTAGTAACCAAATTCTGTCACATTGTTTCCCCTGAAAGAAAAAGCAAATGACAGTTGCCCTTTAGTTTTTTGAATGCTGAAGGTTTGCAAAATAGTATAAAAATTGAGAATTCAAAGATTTTTCTCAACCTGCCAAAAAAACCAACCCAGACTCATGAGAGTTTTTTCAGCTTTTTCATTCCTTCTCCTCCAAGTAATGTGTTTTCATTCCTTAATATCAACACAGATACAGATACATAACGCACTCCCTTTTCTTCATAGCCCGAGTGAAGTCATTAGTTTATTACAGGTATTCCAAATTAACCTCCCAGCCCAGTAAGGCCAACTGTGGTTTTACAGTGCACAACTTCAGCATGGCAAAATTGCTTTCTAAAACCCAGGATGTTTTCTAAAGTAAATCACCATCTTGATTGCATGATAGTGTATTGAGAAACCTTTATGAGTGTTTATGAGAAGGGCAGGAAATGAGAGTAAAAATTGAATGTGCTTTAGAAAAGTTTATAGTTTATCTAAATTTCCTGGCCTTGAGTAGTTTAGTGTCTCTCATTCTCTACTGAAATAAAGTTAATAGCCTTGGGTATTCTTTCTAATGTGAATGTAATGCTCAGGCAATGATAGCTATTAAAAGACTTCATATTACTGGGTTCACATGTATAATCACATGCCTGTGAGTCCTAGGCATGGGCTAGGGCTCCACTGGTCCAACCAAGTTGCCCACAATCTGTGTGTAGGCTGTCAGGTTGCTGTTTCACACATCACCTTCAGCACTCCTTGTTCTTTGTTTGTGCAGATTGGGAACCCTCCTAATCCCTATGCTCAGGATATGGGGGGTTTTTGTGTGTGTGGACCCAGAGAGGAAAGGGTCAGAAAAGAGGTAATGGCTGATTGCATCTGGTTTGTTCCATCATGGATGTGGGATTCCACAGAGATACACTAGGACATGGGCAGCAGCTGTGTGCTTGCTCTACAATTACAGTACAGCATGAAGAGCCTTTCCCCTTTGCAAAGCTCACAGCCTGAGTATCTTGGGAACAGACTTTAATATTTCCTTGCTATTACTCCGTTCATATTATTCTTCTCTGGGGAGCCATCAACAAGCCTGTAACGTAATATTCAAGCTCATTAGCAGCCTGTGTAAACAGCCAAAAGAAAGAGGTCAGCACCAAGTATTTGAATGTATGATGTCTCCACCTGAGGAAAAATGCAATAACCAGAAAAAAATCCACTCTCAGGAACAATCTGTTTGTTAACAAGAGCCACTCTGACGGCACAAACAAAACATAAATGAATATGTATCTACATTTTAGAGGCCAAACCCCAACGCAGATTTTTTTAGTCATAGTATCACAGTACATTAGGGGTTGGAAAGGTCCTCCAGAGATCATCAGGTCCAACCCCCCTGCCAAAGCAGGACCACTTAGGGTAGTCCGCACAGAAATGTATCCAGATGGGTTTTGAATGTGTCTAGAGAAGGACACTCCACAACCTCTCTGGGCAGCCTGTTCCAGTGCTCTGTCACCCTCACTGCAAATAAGTTAATCCTCATGTTGAGGTGAAATCTTCTATGTTCAAACTTGTACCCATTGTTTCTTATCACATTATTGCACACCACCAAAAGAGCTTGGCCCCCTCCACTTGACACCCACCCCTCAAATATTGATAGACATTGATGAGATCCCCTCTCAGTCTTCTCAAGACTAAACAGCCCCAGGTCTCTCAGTCTTTCTCTTTGTAGGGGAGGTGGTCAAGTCCTGCAATCATCCTAGTGGCTTTCTGCTGGATTCTCTCCAGCAGGTCCCTGTCTCTCTTGAACTGGTGAGCCCAAAACTGGACACAGTATTCCAGGTGTGGTTTCACTAGGGCAGAGTAGAGGGGGAGAATAACCTCCTTAGACCTGCTGGACACACTCTTCTTGATGCACCCCAGGATCCCATTGGCTCTCTCGGCCACAAGGGCACATTGCTGTCCCATGGAGAACTTGATGCCCACTAGGACTGGTGCTGCTTTCCACTGGAGCTGCTTTCCAGCAGGGCAACCCCTAATCTGTACTGGTGCCTGCTGTTATTCTTCCCCAGATGCAGGACCCTGCATTTGTCCTTATTGAATTTCATGGCAAAAGAAAGCCAAGCACTCTATAATGTCTGCTAGAAACTACTATTGCTGTCGATTGTATGCAGTGAAAAACTGGGATGGTAATAGACATGGATAGCACTATAAAACTTACAGACAGACGGTCAATAGCTTACAGATACAAGACTAAACAAGCACGTTAATTTAAGGTAAGAAAGAAGGGGGGAAAGGAAAACATCACAAAATAATTAATTAACATAAGAAATATAGTTGATTAGCCATATAAAGTCCTAGCTCATGGCTTTGCACCCAGAGCAAAGTTACATCATGTGATACCAGATAACTAACTCTTTCAACCTGACAAGATCAGAGATTTGGAAGGGATCTCAAGAGGCCTTCTGCTCTACCTCTAGTCCACAATATGATCACTTTTTGCAGGATTTTAGTCTGCTTTAACATGCATCCTGTAATCAAAATTTCATATGAAATCCTACTGCTTCACTAGCACTAACTTGTTTAGATCATCAGAATTTGTACACATTCAATTATTGTATCAATTATTCTTCTCTTTTGGCTACTTGACTTTCTCATCAGGAATTTATGAGAAGGGCCCTGGGTTTTTTTGCTTTTCACAGTTGTAAAAGCCCAGTTTTGAGGGTTGAGTTCTTTGAATTTTCCTGCTTCCTACCTCATAGCAGAGATTCAAAACCTTTTCATCCTCACTTCTTTAAGCAGATCCCATTGGTCCATTACTTGGAAGGCAGAACTCAAACGTGAATAATGTGTCTGAGCTGACTCTACCAATAACAAGTACACTGGAAAGAATTGTTTCATGCTTTACAGTTTTTTCTCTTGATTATATATCCTAGGATGACATTTCCAAATTTTGGAATGATATGACATGGTTGACAAAAGGCCAGTTTTTGACCACACTGGACCAGATTTTGTCTTCAAAGCTGTTGAAGAAAGTTTCTCCTCATCCTGTATCAATGGGGGTGATTAATTCCACTTACATATCATGCCTTTGGCTAATGTAAATTTAATGCTAACTTCCTTTTACTTTTGTCCTATTGTTAAGTCCACTTTACAATTTGTCAGGGACATTTTGAACTCTGTTCTTGTCATCACAAGAATTAGAGACAGCCACAATTTTAATTTAAGAATCAATTAGAGAAAACTAGAAACCATCACCATTAGTACACTGCAAGAGGAATCACAGTTTAAAATCCCTGAAAATAATCAACATTTCATTTCATGCCACCTCTAAATTGTAATGAAGGTCACACAGATGAGAACTGAAAGTCACTTTGGACTGGTGCAATAGTAAGTTGTTTGCTTATCTCCAGAGTTTCTGACGTCTCAGGCAACCCAGGGGTCTAGAGCAGGTGAAGGCCTTTCTCTTAGCACCGCAGTAATGTACCAATGACACTAAACAAGAGGGTTTGATTCCTGAGTCTGTTCACCACTCATGCTGGTGTCTGTGTTTAATCGTTCTATATTGTTGTATTATTGTATTATTATATAATTATATTATTCCATTCTCCAGTAAAGTAAGTTCTCTATTAATAAATAGATTTGATTCAGTAGGCATGCATTGTATTAAGCAGAGGTTTCAGCTGAATTCTCTAGAGGTTCTCTCTGTCCTTTTCTTTAAGTGATAAATGAAGTTCTGTCTAAAAATGGTCATTACAAGTTTTGTGCATAATGCATATTTCAGAAGCCAGGTTATTCAGTGATATGGGGAAAATGAGTCATTGCTCACAGCTCTAAATTAAAGGATTATTGTCTAATACAGAAGTTCTGGATCGGTTTGGCGTGGCTCAGATTCTGTATCCAGACCATCTGGGCTTGTCCAGCAGCTTGTACCATGCCATCAGCCATCAGGAAGCCATGAGCCATCAGAAAGCCATCAGCCAGCAAAGCAGAAGCATTTCTACAAAGTTGGGGTGGGGGGAATGCCGCATCGCTCTGATCCAGATGTGTTGGCAGGAAGGAGCAGGTTCAGATTTGAATTTAAGGTTTAAATTGAGAAATGTATATAATTTGATACAAAGAACCCAATCTCATGATGGTTCACTGAAGTAATTTGAACTATTTTTGGAGCTAATTTTTGTGCATAGAGAGATTTCCAGGACTTGGAGCTGTATAAGGTCAGGTGTTATCTGTGCATTAAAAAGATAACACCGCAGGGCCGTGATCACAAAAAGCCTTGTATCTTTGCTCTGCTGTTATAACCCTAGTGGTATCAGCAAGACTACTTGTATTATTAAAGCTGAGTGCATAAAAAACAGTCTCCTCATATCAGAACCAACAGATGAATGTACGAAGTGGGGAAGGGGAGATAATAAAGTTTTAAGTGTAATGCACCTGAATAAATTAGTTTATATTCTGCATTTTCTGTGTTACCCAGTGACACAACTTGCCTTGAAACTGGGTTGCAGGAGAACAGTGTCAAAGTGGGTTAGGGTGTTATTAAAACCTTGGCTTCCCTGGGGCCTCTTGTTCTCAAGATTCAGCTCCCAATAAAGATGATCTCTTCATCAGATTAGAAATAAAAATCGATTCAGACGACTTCTTGTTGGTTTTTTTTTTTTTTCCCCCAAGACTGAGCTGGTAAAACAGCTGAGCAGAACTGTACTAAGTCGTGTGCTTACATTTTTGTTCAAAGAGGATTTTAGAAGTTTAAGCATAAAAGGAGGAATGCAGGGTAGGGGAAAAGCCAACTTTGAGCAGCAGACCTAAGCTTGGGCTGCTCCTGCCCCCTTGCGACCACTGTGACATGCTGTCTGCAGCTCCCGCCTGGCTAAACATACAAAAGTTATTCTTCACATCCTCAACCCTTCCCAAAATAGGCTACCAAAGTGCCGGGAGCTGACTGGGGCTACACAAGCTGGAACCCCACCATGTCTGGGCTCCCTGCCCAGAGGAAGGCAAGACACTTTGGGTTTACTTGTAGAGGAAGACGGGGAAAACAAACAAATAAAAAACCAAACAAAATTTCTAAACCACCACATAAAAACTGCTTTCTGATTTAACCTGAAAATTTAGATTTTGTATAGCTGCAAAACCAAGGGTTTGCAGTATAACAGAATAAAGAAAATACTAATGGATGGAATAGAACATAATTTAACACTCACCAAGGAAAGTGCGGGTAAATCCACACTGGGAGAGGAAATTACAAAGAAAACGGCCAGGAAGGAGCATCTAGGGGGGCTTTTTGAAGCCAGGAAAGTGCCATACCTGTGCTAAGGGCTGGCAGTTTGTGGGCAGGCTGCTCAGGTGGCGTGGGCAGACCCAGCACCCCCAGCGATACAGCTAAAGGGGGCAGAAACAGCCACAGTCTCTAAGAAGCCTCAGAGAGGGCTGTGATTTGTCACTGTCTACTGAGGCTGCAGTGAGCTCGGTTGATTGTAACCAGTCCCTTCCCAGCATAGTGACCACATGGGTAAAAGCTGTTGCCAGGAGGAATGTGGGGACCCAAATGGAGTTCCTCTGCAAACATTTAGCTGGCTGCCCAAGTGTCTGGTTGCAGGGAGTGTCTGAGCCTGACACTGGTACTAGAAGACAGCAGAGATGATGCCTGTGTGCAGTATGAGTAGATCAATGATCTGCTCAGCCAGGTGGCAGAGCTGGAAGAGAAATTGGAAAGGTTGAGGAGTTTCAGGGAGTGTGATAGAGAAATAGACTGGTGGAGCCATTCCCTGAGGCAAAGGCAGCAGATGGAGGTTTGTCAAGAAGCAGAGGATCCTCTCCCCTCCTGCCACCAGGCAATAGGAGGAGACCTAAAAGGCAGGAGGGAGTGGAAATAGGTAGCTGCTCAGGGAGGCAGGTGAATCCCCTCCTGTCCTTCCTCACCTTCCCAGTTGCCCTTACAGGTATGGTGCTCTGGAACTGGAGGCCCAGGCTATGGAGGAGTCAGATGAAGGTCCATCCAGGAGGTTGCCTGGGGTGACTTGTGTTAAGAGGAAAAGGACAGTAATTGTTGTAGGTGACTCCCTTTTGAGGTGAACAGAGGGCACTATATGCTGACCAGATCCATCCCACATGGAAGTCTGCTGCCTCCCTGGGACATGTTACTAGGAAAATCCATAGACTGGAATGGCCCTCTGAGTGCTATCCATTACTGGTCATACAGGTTGGAAGGAATATGATTGAGTACAGAAGTGCAAAAGCAGTTAAAAAGGACTTCAAGGCACTGGGCTGATTGGTCAAAGGAGCACAGGTTTTCTTCAACACCTTCAGTGGCAGGAAAGACTACACTGAACAATGAAAGGAATAGGCAAACACAGCTGATTAACATCCTGCTCAGAAGCTGGTGCCACAAGTGGGATTTTAGTTTCTCTGACCATGGGAACATTTACGTGGCACCAGGCATGCTGGGAACAACTGTCTCAAAAGGGGAGAAGGATTCTTGCATGTGAGTTGGTGAGGCTCACTGATAGTGCTTTAAAGTGTGCTCAGAGCGGGAAGGGGATAAAATTAAGCTCACTAGAGATGAGCCTAGAGGTGGCTTGCCCATGTCAGGGGTGAAATCAATAGCCCAGCTCAAGAGCATCTATACCAATGCATTCAGCACGGGCAACAAACAGGAAGAACTATAAGTCGTGCAGCAGGACTGCTATGACGTAGTTGGCATCACTGAAAAGCTGGTGGGATGGCCATCACAACTGGAGTATTGAAATTAAAGGATATAAGCTCTTCAGAAGGGATAGGCAGGGAAGAAGAGGTGGTGGAGTGGCACTGTATGCTAGGGAGTCTTTTGACTGTGTAGAACTCAACAGCTATGATGGTAAGGTCAAGTGCTTGTGGGTGGTTGCACAGGGAGGTCTTGCAGGGGCTCAGGGGAAAAAAAAAAGGGGGGTGTGTGAAAAGAGAGTTTACCACCTTTGGAAAGAGGGGCAGGCAACTCAAGAAGAGTACAGGAATCTAGTTAGGTCATGCAGAGAGAACATCAGAAAGGCAACAGCCCGGCTAGAACTCAACGTGTCTGCTGCCATGAGGGATTTTACAAATATACCTATATAAATACACCACAATACACACCTCACACCACATCACACACCATGCCACACAGCACCCCACTACCCCACCCTGCCACCACACCACAAGATAACTTTCTCCACAGACACCCTGGTAACATGGTGTCGTGCAAGTTCTCCTTGCTAATGTTACTTAGGTTATAGCAACTTTCAAACACAGTGAGATTTAACAGCCATGCCCTTAAATACCACAGTACTCACATAAAACCAGAGCTCAGCTGGCCCACTCAGTTGTGGCTCATGCCAGTGAACTTCCATTACCATTTGTGAATATGTCTGCTCAACAAACCTCAGAGAGCTCTTGCTTACACCATTTTTCTCCCTAGGACTTGTAGGGAAGTGCTGTTTTGCTCTTTGTGCATGACACATACACATACGCTTCCCTCCCATACAGAGCTGTTTTCAAATATATAAATAAAGATTCATCAAAACATAGACTATTTAAGAAATATTAGTGATGCCCTTTATGCAGAAAATGGGGAAGTAAAGTGGGCATTTTTTTCTCAGGCAGAATTTCATTTTTTTTTCTTGATTATTGCTGGAGATGATCATCATCTTTTTTTGGTCTAATTTACTAAGGAGTAGGTTTTGAAAAGTAAGACAGGCTTATTAAATTGCAAGTCAGTAGTCTCAAGGCCTTTAGGTACACTATGCCACTCCCAGTTCTCCAAATTTTTAGTACATGGTCCAAAGATCAACAATGATAGTTTTGCACAGTAATTGCCCTATTATCATAGAAATGTCTCCAGAAACATTGCAAATTAGGAACTACTCCTAGGAAATCTAGGAACTAGGAAATTCCTTCTGCATGATAAAACCTTGAAGAATAAGGATGGAGATAGGGAAGGGGAAAGCTCAGTAATCCCAGCACCACAACCAATCACCTTCAGCAGCATGGAAATCATTCCCAGGGACCATTAAAGAAGGTGTGTTTGTCAGGAACAGATATTGTGGCACGCATTAGATATGCTTATCACATGTGGCAAATAGCTATCCTTTGTGGACTTCTGCAGGTACTTGAACACTAACCTTGTTCCATTTTTTCTCTTACTGTGATAAATAAACTATTACAGACATTAATGCAGAGGACTTTGCTTTGAGGTGGAACTATCAGCCTTATTATGGTATCCCAGCGGCCCATACATGAACTGTACATTAAACATATTATTTATAGAGCACACTTTGCTGTAGCTGAGTAAGTCTATTGATTATACTTTGGTGGTGCCTTAAACCAGCCATTTATAGTGAGTATCAGTTTATAGTGAGCTTTCTAAATGATTAATTTTTTTCATTCATTCTTCATAATAAATTGTACTCCAAAGTAGTATGATGATGTCTCTTTGCAAAGAAAAGGAGAGCAGCTGAGAGGTTAGATGTCTTTCCCTTTTCTACCATGCAGGTCCCCTCCCTCCAGTACTGTCAGGGCTCCTACACTCCCCTCTATCGCACCCAAGGTGATGCTGGAACGAGCTGGGTGCTCTGCAGGATTCCTACAGCACCAGCAGAGGTCCCTGCCAGGTAAGGAATCACCATCCACAGATCGCCTCGGAGGAAAAAGAACACTTTCTGGAATCAGTTTGAACACTTTCGAAATGGGCAGACATTGGAAGGGCAGCTTTCCCGTGCCCTGAGTACAGCCCACGACAGAATACAGATGTTTTGTGCACAGAACACAGGATACAGGAAACTTTCCAGAATGTATGTGTGTGCATACATCTTACTGCCTATGGGTTTGTCACATGGATTTGAACAGAAATGCATACAGGACACGTGCAAGTCCAGGGGGCCAGATGGGCTACACCCAAGGGTGCTGAGGGAGTTGGCAGATGTGCTTGCCAAGCCACTATCGATTATTTACCTGAAGCCCTGCCTAGCTGGGGAGGTCCCAATGGACTGGAGGGTAGCAAATGTAATGCCTATCTACAAGAAAGGAAGAAAGGAGGATCTGGGAAATATAGACCTGTCAGTCTGACCTCAGTACCAGGGAAGGTCATGGAACAGATCATCTCAGGTGCTATTACATGCCATATGGAGAACAACGAGGGGATCAGGCCTGGTCAGCATGAGTTTATGAAGGGCAGGTCCCGCCTGACCAACCTGATATCCTAGGACAGCATGACCTGACTGCTGGACGAGGAAAAGACTGTGGATATTGTCTACCTTTCAAAAAGCCTTTGACACTGTTTCCCACAGAATTCTTGTGGACAAACTGGCTGATTGTGGTTTGGATGAGCACAGGCTCCGATGGATAAAGCACTGGCTTGGTGAACATTCCTAAAGAGTGGTGGTCAATAGAGGTAAATCCAGCTGGTGACTCATCACAAGTGGTGTTCCTCAGGGCTCAGTGTTGGGACCGCTTCTGTTTAACATCTTTATTGATGACCTTGATGAAGACAAAGAGTGTGTTATCAGTAAGTTTGTAGATGACACCAAGTTAGGAGGGAGTGTTAACCTGCACCAGGGTAAGGAGACTCTACAGAGAGAGATTGGATTGAGGAGCCAGCATTAATGGATGAGCTTCAACAAGGCCAAATGCCAGGTCCTGCACTTGGGTCACAAAAACCCCAAGCAATGCTGCAGGCTTGTTTGAAGAAGGAAGACAATAATAAAGAAATAGAAAGTAATCTTCTTTCTACCCTCTCAATTCTCAGGCAAGTTTTCCCCACACCTTCAGAGATGCCCTTCCATGCCCTTTTATTCTCCTCAAGACAAAACAAAACAAAACAAGCAAACAAAAACCCCACAAAACCAAACCAAAAGAAAAAAGCACCCTACCTTTTAAATATAGTCAAAAGATTTGATTTATTATTGGTTTATTAAGTCTCCTGTTCTCAGCTGTTTCTGCTCCTTGTGAAAACATGATTGTGCAGGGAAGTACATCCACACAACACAGTTCAAATGAAAGTCTCCAGAGGATGATGAAAAAACCCAGTGGGAGCAACTAGGGTTTTCCTTCCTGGATCAGCTACTGCATCAAGCAGTAACCCTGTGGTAGTGGTGGATGTTTTTCCTTCCATGCACCCTTCTCCCTGTGCCCAGACCTGACCTCACATGCTCATGCTCCGCTCCATGCACAAGATCTGTGGCTCAGCTGTTAATATGGCCACATTCTAAGTGATGGGGCAGAAGCACCAGGCTTTTCTAGCAGAAATAAAAGACTTTGACAGACTGTCAAAGCACTAGGATATCTGTTAATTATGAGGATTTGTGAAGGTTCCTTCAATTTTTTACTTCTCTATTCCTGATTTTCTTATTAGTTTATTTCTAGCTGTCTGTCTCAAACTCATTCTTTTAAAACCATTGAAAAACCTCATTGCTAACACACCCTACAAATCTACTAAGATCTACTTTAAAATCTGCACATAATTTAGCACATAATGTTGTGAATATAAAGCTTACTGTTATGAAACTGTTTATTATTTTATTATAAAAGCTTTCTGCAGTGAATATACCAAAATATTTATAGTGAGAAAACCCCTGGTGCCAAGTTGCTATTAATAGCTACTGTTCCAGCATTTATACATGTGAAAGATGCATTAGATCACTGAATGTAGCAGCCAGAAAGCTTTACTCATGTGAGAGCTTAAAAGGAAAGCTTTTTTTTTATTATTATTTCTTCTTTTTGTTTTGTTTTGTTTAACAGCACACAAGTGAAACAGAGGCATTGAGAAAGGAAATATAATAAAAAGCTATATTCTCTGAAATGATTTTAATTTGTTTATCATTCTCTGCCTGGGAATTTCATAGTGAAGGATAGCTATAGCTCTGTGGAAACTGTTCAATGCCAACTGGAGGCATCACTTGATGTTGCACATTGCTTCTTTTCTTAAACAATTTGAGAGGTAACTAGATGTGCACAACCTATGGATGCACTTACCATGATCACAGAATCGAGAGAAGGAAGAGACCTCAAAGATCATCAAGTCCAACCTGTCACCACAGACCTCATGACTAAACCGTGGCACCAAGTGCCATGTCCAATCCCCTCTCGAACACCTCCAGGGATGGTGACTCCACCATCTCCCAGACTGTCACCCGGCTGCCCCTTCAACTTAACCAGGTAATAATTCATTGAGCAAGTTGGATGCCTCATGCTAAGCACATTGCTTTCCTTGACTAATCCAGAGTTGCTCTGAGAGATGAAACTGGAACATGGAGTCCTCCATGACACCTCATTTTTTAAAATTTTTTTTTTTTTTGGCAGCCCTTCCTGAAGGTCCAAGAGAAGAATGAGTCAAGTAGGTTTAAAATTCAGCTGGAACTCCATGTCCCACTTTTGTTTCAAAAAAGAGAGAAAAGAAAGAGAGAGTGTGGGATGCTTTCATTAATTCCTACTTTTTCAAGATCTAAAATATTTCTTCTGTTGTTAGGCTTTTAGAATTGCTTCCAGACCACAGTATTCCTTTGGGTGCTGTAATGACATTTATGAAGGCCAGAAAGAAGCTCCAATGTATAAAACTTTCAGCAAGGGTGTTTTAAAACACAGAGTGATTTTGTGCCATTGGAAAAGAGTATCACAGGAAAAGATCAAGTCATTTTCCTAAAGACTAAACTTGTAAATCAGAAAATGTCATCCTTATGTCTTTTCATGTATATATATTACACAAAGTTTGTCAGAACCAAAGTACCTGTAAACTGACTTTGCAAGTCATTTCAAGATCAGGTTGATATTTGGTGTACCAGATCCCTAGATAGAGAAAGGCTCAGCAGTGAGACACTTTGTTTTAATGTTCTGTCTTCTCAATATCCACCCTATAAAAGAATCAAACACATATGTTGGTATGTTTGTACTCCAATAATGCAGCTAAGATGGTATCCAGATTTTTTTTTCCCCAGCTGATCTGATATAGGGTGCTGCTTAGGCAGCAAAATTACTATACAAGGAGAAAATAGGAAAATGGGGAGTGTGTGTGTGTGTGTAGCTGAAATAATCCTAGACTTTCACTGCAGAATTCCCCTGGTAGACAGACAAACAGAAAAAAGCCCACAACAGCATGCTAATCACAACAGCACCATGATGGCAAGTCATGCAGAACAAAAAGCCCTCCACGCATGTCAAAGTGAACAGAGATTCTGGGGAGTCCTGATGAGCAAGAAACAACTCTTTATTGAGTCTTTCCATTTTAGTTAAATTTCAAGTCATTGTGATTTGGACATACAAGACTAAAACTTTCTCTTAATCACAGGCAGGTGCCTCAGTGAAACACAAAAATCCATAAAATACAAATGTGATGAAGACAAATTTTGTGAGGGCAGTCTTCCAAATGAATGTGCCCAGTGCAGTAAGTGCTCACCAAGAGAATCCATGTGAGGGAGAGGCATTAATAACGGCACAGCTGCAGAAAATGTTTCTCAGAGCTGGCATCTTATTAGGTACTCCTAATCCCATCTTGAAACAGGTAACTATAATGTTTGTGCAAATATTTGTTTTGTGATGCTGAGGGAAAAGAGAAAACGTGGGTGAATGGTCTAATGGATGCACACCACAAGTGAGATAAAAATTCTAATTAAATATTTAGACTTGGGGAAAACAAAGGTGATCTGAGACATAAACTGAGCTGTGCTCATGATTAACAAGAGTGTTGATGCTTCCTTCAATGAGTAGATGGCAGCAGTACCATTCTCTGCATAAATACGCTCCTGTAGACTATGCTTGTGCAATAGGTGGACAAAGAATGGAAGCCCTGTTCTGAAACAGGCAGCTGGAGGCAAAGGAAAGAAAATAAGTTCCTTCAAATTCAGCTCAAGAGACTTGTATTACTGCTATTCAGTATTTATTCAAACATCCATAAAAAGTCTATTTTTTTCTTCCAGATAGGACTTCATTATTTTCTCAGCATGAAAAGAATGAATTTTTGCCTCAGGTCTGCCAAAAATATTCTGGTCATTAAGAATCAAGAACACATATTGTGTTTGCATGCAGTGTAGAAGCAATAATCAGGTTGCAGTGTATGTGCTTTTCCATTACTGTGCACAGCTTTGTGTAGAGCAGGGCTAAGAACATGGCTGGCTTATTCATAGCACAGAAACGTTTCTGCAGGTTTCAGTGAAAGAATGTGTAGTTATTTGTTACTCAAATAAATTTGATCATTTGCCCTACCATTCTGTTTCCAAAAGTTGGCCCTGCTATCTATATGTGAATGCTTTTTCTGCTTTAACAGTCAGGAAATTAGTAGCCTTCAGGGGTTGGAAGCCTGATTGCTGGCTGTCTCTGAATTGGAAAAACTGAAGCCATGGCTCCTGTCTCCAGCTGTCAGCCCAGCAGAGAGGAACAGATGATGGCCAAGTACTCAGAACAGCCAAATAACAACTGGAAGGATCTGCCTAGATTAGTCTGTCACAAAGCAGCAAGGTTTTTGGTTGTTTAGCGAGTTTAGGTATATAACATGAGCATGGATGTAATAACACAACAGATAACTATCTTTACTATTGCCTACTAAGCGGCAAAGATTGGGAGCTGTATGCCAAAGAGGGACTTTCAATTGAAAGAATTATTTAGGTGAGTTGGCAGGACACAGCAGCTCAGTTTGCCTTCTCTCACTGTGCATAACAGAGTTGCTGTGCAGGCATATGGAGATGTGACACAACTTCTGAAACTCATACAGGAGGTTCCAGATCATTAAGTCCAAGACAGTGGCTTAGGTTTCTCTTGTATCACATCTACAGGGTCACATATAGGTAATCATGTCTTTCCGTTAATTTATATCATGACCAAGTGCCTAGAGTGTAGATGTATCAGCTTTTAGGAAAGCTGTTAGGGAGAGAAAGACTGTTGGACAAGTGTTCTGGGTTAACACAGCCTGCTCTCACAAGCACACCCCCCCCCCCCCCCACACACACACAGAGGCGGGAGGGAAAGTAACATACAAAAAAAATCTGGGTTGAGATAAAGAGAGTTTAATTAGGTGATACAATGCATGATTACCTTAGCCTATTTGCAGTGTTCTGCAAATGCAGAAGCAGCAGCAGAAGCCAGTGAGTTCCTCCCTCCCCCTGACCCGCAGCCTGCCCAGTGGAAAAGATCAGCACCCCAAAACCTGGAATGTGAAAGCAACACCCAGAACAGAAAGAGTCTCATGTTGCAGTGTGAACTTCAAGCCTCATAATACAATGACACCTTCCTAAATGTTGCAGCAATACCATTTCTATTACATATTAGCACTATTGCAAAGATTTGTCTCTCTGTCAGATGCTAGTCAGGGTTTACTAACTTGTGCTTGATTACTTGCAGTTAGAGCATTTACCACCGGCAATCCCAAATCTGTTTTCTCTATTGCTCTAATAACTTTCTGAACCTGTAGCAATGCAAGTTCTTATTGGGGCACTGGAAAAGAGACAAATGTTAATTTCGTCAGCGGTTTCCATAAGAGTCCTGGGGCTCTGAGACAGGCAGACATCAGTATCTTACCTATAACATGAGACAAACTGGCCAGAGTTCTTTCCTAATACTAGAAGTTTCTGGTTTAGATTTAATGAGACATAGCAGGAACTGCAGCCATCTAAGGCAGACCAATGCCTTCTGGTAATTATTCAGTCATTGACTTCTGGACTGCATGGTGTTAGCTAAGTGATGGAGGTTTTAGTGGATTAAGCAAGGTAACAACAGTCAGAAGGCTAAGAGACTTACAGCTTCCCTTCAACTTACAACTCTGAAATCAGACCAGAAATCACAAAGACAGAACTTTTTCATCGTAACCTCTTTCCCAGAATATCAATTTCTGTGTAAATAACCTCACTGCATCATTTGATTTGTTTCATCTCAATAGAAAGACAGCAGCAATGCATGACATGCTTACAAACAGGAGCCATGCATTCAGTAGGGCACAAAGAAGTGAAGTGTGTGTTAAATTGAATTCATGCTGGAAGGATATCTACTGTGTTTACAGAACAGCCTGGACATATAGGAATCACTAGGACCTTTAAGAAAAGAGTGAAATACGTAGAAAAATGCCCAGTCAGTTTCATATGGGGGTCACTGACAGCAAATGGGTACAGCTAAAGAGGCCTCTGTTAGGAAGTGGTAGAGACTTTGGTTTCTGGAGGGACATAGTTTGGTGCTCTACCTGATACTCAGAAATGTGAAGTGTTGGAAATTTTGCTATAGCCTTTAAGTTCCTAACAATCCACTTAACATCCACATAATAAAAACAGATCCTGTAGGTCTGCATGAAAAATTACAGCACTTTGATACTATCTATCTGTAAATTATCACCTTGTGTTTAGGTGAGCAAGATACTTGTGTTCCTTTTAAATCTCTGCCTCTGAAGCCCAGGTGATCACTCTTTTCTCTGTCTTCAGCACACTCCTTACCCATCTATGTTTACTCCCCTCTGCACTGACCCATAATATAGACATACTATTTGCAGTACTCAGAGATCTGAAGCACAATGCTGGTAAATTATTTAGCAAACAATTAGAGGAATGGGTGTAAACAAAACCACTAATTTCCAAATGTATCTTTAATCACTTGATGTGCCAGAACCCTAGGTAAATACTATGATAATTAATTGCTGTCAACGTGTCAGTCACATGAAAAGCACCTTCAGTGAATTATGCAAATGTGACCCTCATACTTCAGAAGGTGTGAACACAGCTACCTGCTGTTTCTGTCAAGGTCACACTTTGAATTCACAACACTCTCCCCACAGTGCAGAAGTTCAAATCTATTCTGATAGTTCCTTTAGGATTTTCAAGCTTTTGTTCAGCAATCATTGTCAATGAATGAAATGCTCGCTTTATATCTCAAATGAGTACTTCAAATATAACCTTTGAATAACCTCCAGTAATTGGTTGACAGATGCTGTACATGTGAGTTCAGATGTAAAAACTGTTCTAACAAAATCCAGACAAGCACAGAGATGTGGAAATCCACAATCAAAAAGGCAAGTCAAGGCACCATTCCAGAAGCCAGCTGTTCACATGCTTTGTTTTGCAGAAAATATTTAGTTTATAGTACCTCATCACATGATGGCAACGTATTCATGCCTTCAAATAAATACTGAAAGTATTAAATATAACTGCAAATTGCTACTGTTAAAGGTCTTTGAAATTCCTGACTTCCATATGTGTGCATGGAATATCTATATCTGTATCCATATGTATCTTTATCTATCTGTATCATCTATATCTCTATATCTTTATTATCTATATCTATCTCACAGGATGTTGGGGGTTGGAAGGGACCTCTGGAGATCATATATTGTCTTAAGTTTCTGTTTGCTCCAGGCCTCTGCACTGCATGGAAGCCTAGACCTAGAAGTGCACTTTGGGGACTCACTCACAATACATTTGCTTATTTTTGTGTGTCTCACTAGAATGCTTTGCAGTTGCATCCTTAGAGTCTGGAGGCTACCCAAAGGAAACAGCATTTAACCTAAGCACATTTTGGACGCTGGAGCTGATGCTGCATTTTGGGAACTAGCTCATGCTATATGCAATGAATTGCAGGTTTATGCCCCAGAGCAAATTTACTGCAGGATCCCTTTCTTAGGGGGAAAACCATCCATAGCTTTAAACAAGGGGACACAGCTTTTCAGCATCTGAGTGCTTGCAACATCAAGAATGGTAAGGGCTCTCTAGAGACAGGTTTCACTGTACATTAACTTTCTCAGTGTGTCAGCTTTTCAGTGTAGTTGAAGTCCCTATCAGAGCTCAGGTATTAGGACAAAGCAATAAAGCAAAAAGAAAATTAAATTCTCATGACTAACTAATGTGAGCCAGAAATCCTGCTGATTGACTTGTCCACTAAAGTCACCCTGCTTCTTTACAGGTCAAAACAACTTAGAAGGTGTTGGTGACCACTCACATGAGCATGAAAAGGTGCATTTGGCCCAGAGACAAGTTGGAACTCCCTGGAGAAGTTCACCACTGGACAGAGCAGAGGCAGCAGCTGTGACAGATGGGAAGTCATGCTATAACATGACCACTGATCTGTGAGAAATGGGTTTGTACATACCGTGGCATAATCAAGCAGTTTTGAAACTTTGTAAGGGTTTAGAGAAGAGACTGGCTGAGAGTGCTCAAGAGACAGGCCTGCTTCACACTGCTGCATGACCACGGCATACATTTTCAGAACAGTGTTTTTTCACACTGAAGCTGCACTTCTAACTTACAAATTATTCAAAGCAAAGTAGGTAGATGGCAGGTAAGGCCTGACCAGGAGCCTGGAGAAAAAAAAAAACACACTGAGTAAAGTCCTGCTATTCAGAGAAGTGGAACCATGGGAAAGGAGTTCAGCTGCCTGAAAATCTGAACTGGAAAGTGGCATCTCTCCAGTAATCACAGAAAATAGTTCTTTGTGATAGGCACAGTAAGAAAGTGATTGCTCTTTTAGCTTCTTAGCCTTTTGAAGAAGCAAGAAGGCTGTTCCCCCTCTAGGACCAGCCTACAGACTTGGGGTCCTTTATCAGATAAAGTGAAATATTATAAGCTAAACATTGTGTAATCTGATTCTCTAGCAGAAAGATGACCTCCAGTGAAAGGGAGTTCTTGACAGACTAGTGTCCAATAAGACCTCATTCTTTATATGTGCTCTTAGTTGTCTTCTCTATTCACTAAGAAAATTGCAGCAGTAGGGCAAGCACTCCAAAAAGTGGTTTTATTTGTGCCTTTTTTCAGTGTCCAGTAAAAAGACAGTTTTAAACCAAATAGAATTCAGAAGGTATTTAATACAGACCATTATTGTCCCATACTGCACAAGCATCATTATGCAGTATTGAAGCGACTACTTCCCACTCATGCACAGACTTCAACGTTCATTTATATTCAGGTTTTGCACTTGTATTTACACCATCCTTCTGAAAAGAATGGGTTTTGGAACGGGTCTAAGATTTTCTTGTACCTTCTCTTTATATCCTTAATGCAGCCAGAATGGTGAAAGGAACATCAGTGAGCACACTAAGCGTAGTCTATGTTAGGACATCCATCTTTTTCCGAGGGAAAGATAGATTACTCTAATATGCAAGGTTTTGTAATAACAAAATGTCTTGCCTAAAATTTCAGCTTACTTGGTAGATTGGGTAGAAAGAATTATTCCCATGTACATTCTAATGTTGTATTTTAATAAATGTTTTAAATAAAGGGAAGGCTACTTGCAATGCAGTTTTGCTTTGTTCTAATGAAATATTTACCCTACTGTAATTGCAGTCCATCCTTCAGGCAGAAGGATACTGGCAGCCATGTAATAAATATTCTACTATCCTTCAGCTGGGCTTTTTGAAGAGGAAACTTCTCTTGGAAGGTAACAGATGTTTGATAATGGGCTGTTCTGAGATGTTCGCTATATGGATTTTAGAGACATCAGAGGTGTACTAAGTAGCATACAGCATCACATGTTACAATCATTTATACATTTGAAAAACTATACCAACTGTGCCTCACAGAGGAAAAACAAGCCATGTGAGTCAAGTCATCCAGTTACTTCTTAACTGCAACATCACTTTCTAAACCACTTTAAAACTAAAACAAAAAAACACAAACAAAACCAAAACCCCAGAAACTCAAGGGCCGGGGCAGGGGGGGTGGGGGGGTGGAGAGGGTGGGAAGGAATGCTAGAAAGATGTCCTAGTTTCAGCTGGGACAGACTTAATTTTCTTCCTAGTAGCTGGTAGAGAGCTGTGTTTTGGCTTTAATGTGAGAATAATGTTGATAGCACACTGATGTTTTAGTTGTTTCTAAGTAGCATTTCTCCATTTTCCCATGCTCAGCCAATGAGTGGGAGGAAGCTAGGAGGGAGTATGTCCAGGGCAGCTGACCTGAACTAGCCAAAGGGATATTGCATATTATAGAAAGTCATATTCAGTACACAGACTACAGGAAGCTGGACAGAAGAACATATTGCTGCTCAAGCACCAGTTGGCAGGCAGTAAGAGGCTGCATTGTGCATCACTGGTCTTTTGCTGGGTTTTATTTATTTCTCTGGATATTATATTCCTTTTTATTACTAGTATTGCTGTTGTATTTTATTTTACTTAATAAACCATTCTTATCTCAACCCCCAAGTTTTACTTTTTTTAGTTTTCCTGACTGGAAGGAACTGGGAGGGTGGAAGAGAGAGCAAGTGGTTGCATGGTGGTTAGTTGTTGGCTGGGGTTAAACCATAACAAGAGGGC
Organism: Dryobates pubescens; assembly: GCF_014839835.1. Taxonomy (NCBI): domain Eukaryota; kingdom Metazoa; phylum Chordata; class Aves; order Piciformes; family Picidae; genus Dryobates; species Dryobates pubescens. The sequence goes on from NC_071616.1 coordinate 27,804,870, forward strand.
AATGTGCAGAACTAGATCCTTCCACAATTGCTGTAGCTCTGCTACTCAAATTAACTGAAAGCCTAGCTCAGAGTATTTTTTGGGTTCTTTTCAAAGCACTTTCAAAGGCACAAAATCTAGTTTAATCATAACAAAGACATCAAAAAGGCCTGGATTTACTTTTATCCTAGTAGTCAATGTCCAATGACATTTACAGGATGCTTATTTTTCTATCACTTCCACCTCTTCCACTACTGCTGCCCTCTTCCACTAGAGCTGGTGGAGGCCCAGCACCTTCATGTTCATGTTAATTCTGAATTACAGTTTAGATAAAGCAGCTGCAAGTATTCCTGTAAAAACAAATTACTTAGAGCATTAGAAGTTCATGTGATGCTGTAGAGAGCACAGAAAACCTCACAGGAACTTCCATACTGCTGCTTATCTGCATTACTGATCCCAGCTTCTCTGTCATAGTAAAGAACACAGTGGCAACAAGCAGGGAGAGACCAAGCAGCAGCAATAGTGAAGCTATTTTCAGTTCCCTCTCTCAGTTCCTGCATTTCCTTACTGGGCTTTGATCTAATACTTCAATCTGACAAATGGAAAAGAACAGAGGATAGCCAGAAGGTAGCAATAAATATGCAGCAGTACTTTTCTGCCTTTAGTTTCCACCTTCATACATAGCAACAAAATTGCTTCAACATATTCTTCCTTACAGAATGGGGAGGAGGACACTTTATGCCAAACAGAGATGTATTTGTTTCCTCTTAAAAGAAAAGATCATCCTCTCACTTCTGTATTCAGAACAGCATATTTACAGAGTTGTTACATTGCCTACAACCAGACTTTAAATATTTATTGCTCATGTGGTTGAAAAATAATGCAATCAGATGACAAGCAATTCTCCACAGATTCTCCCTCTGACAACATTTCAAGCCGTGGGGGAAAGCACACTACAGCTGGCTGGCACCTTGCTCTGCAAGCAGCTCTGCAGGGATGGATCCTGCTTGCACACTGGGTTCTTCCACAACTGACAGGGGAACATGGGCCTAAGGAGCCAGGTGTTTCACATCTCACATAAAAGTTCCACAGGCTCCCAAACCAAAACACAAAGAAAGAAGCAATGTAATAGTAATTTTCTGGTTTGTGTACTTTCGATAGGCAGAGGATTATGCTGGCTAGATTTTTTGAGTTTTGACTTCAGTCTGTACCAGTGAGGTGACAGCCTCCACCAACCAGCTGATGGCCTTCATTCCTACATATATCTCCGTGAAGGAGACTTCCTGAGCAGCAATGAAGATATAAGTCACAAATAATGGAAACATTCAGCTGGTTTGACTCATCCCACAGCTTGACAACTATTTTTCTGTCCAGGAGCAGTCACCAGCATCACTGGAAGAGGAAGAAACATCACAGAAATCAGCTTGAGGTCTCAAAAGGGCCATACAACACTTTCAAACAGCTTGAGTGTCACCAGTACTCTGGAAAACCTTTGATGTAGTCATCTGAATTAGAAGAACCACTGCTAAAGCAGGCTAAGGCTTAAGCACTTATCAAACCTTTCCTCAACACACACTGGCTTACACGGTGTGGGCTCCCTCCATGGTCAAGTACATTCTAGAAACTGTGGAATACTTTCTTCAAGTTTAGCTCTGTGTGTCAAGTCTCTATTGAATTGTCTACACTCCATGATACATTGTACAAGCATCTTTCAGAAGTAGAAGCTCTGAACCAAAGACCATTGAACATAAGAAATTTATCTTTTTGCCAAAAAGATAAGAGGTAGCTGCAGAAAAAGTGCAGCTGCATAAGTAATATCTTAATACATATGATAAGTCAGGAAGGTTTAGGGATACTGATTTATCCTGTGCATATAGGCAAGAGAATTTTATTTATTTATTTTGGTCTTATATCTTGGCAAGTTTGATGCTGTTTCTGAATTTTCTTGCCTGCGTCCTGCAGTTATGAAATGCCTGATTTACTTTCATATAGGGCCTCTGAGAGTAAGGATCTTTTTCTGCAGAGCATGTTTGCCTGAGACTTGCTGACATCTTCCAAGAAAAGTGAAGTAACTTACCAGTGATCTCAGGTAATCAGAGATTAACTGAGTGACCTATGAAAGTGAGGGGTTGTTGAGGGGTTTGGAGTACAAGCCCTGTGAGGAGAGGCTGACGGAGCTGGGGTTGCTTAGCCTGGAGAAGAGGAGACTCAGGGGAGACCTTATTGCTCTCTAAAACTACCTGAAGGGAGGTTGTAGCCAGGTGGGGGCTGGTCTCTTCTCCCAGGCAACCAGCACCAGAACAAGAGGACACAGTCTCAAGCTGTGCCAGGGGAGGTTGAGACTGGATGTTAGGAAGAAATTCTTCATAGAGAGAGTGATTGCCCATTGGAATGGGCTGCCTGGGGAGGTGGTGGAGTCGCCATCACTGGAGGTGTTTAGGAGGAGACTGGATGGGGTGCTTGGTGCCATGGGTTGATTAGATGGTGTTGGATAATGGGTTTGATATGATGATCTTGAAAGTCTGTTCCAACCTGGTCTATTCTATTCTGTTCTATTCTAAAGTGGTAAAATCCAAGCACATCATTTCTCTTGAAATGGGTGGAGACGGACCAGCTAGAATCACTGTGCAGAGTATAATTAGCTATGTCAGCAGTGATGAAACACCCAGGACTCAAGTCCCTACCTGTAAGTACAGGGACACTAATACACAACAGAATTGCTCCATGACTCTCCTGTCCTACCGCAGGATAGGAAAAAATAATGTATCCAATGCATTTTCACATTTAGAAAATATGCATGAATGCAGAAATGTTATTCATGGCTTCAGAAAGAAAGCTGGAACAAGCAAAAATCTTGCCAAGAACTTAACACATAAAGAGTCAAACATGTTAGGAGGTAGCCACAGAGAATGTGATAAAAACATCGTGAGTAGAGGCACAATATTAAAACTTATGAATTTCTTAAATATTGCAAAAGAAGAAACCATGCAATACAAGCCCCAAAGCACATGGGCTAAACACACACCAAAATTCCAAAACACGGCAAATTTTCACCACACCAAAGGAAACTTTGAAGCTATGCAGAGAAAGAGGGGAGCTGGCCAGCAGTGAGCATCCTGTGCTCAGAAAACATGCTGGGAAAGCACCAGAAACAAGTGGCAAATAGGGTGTTTCATCTGCCCAGACTAGTTCCATTCCTTGAGACTCTACTGTGCCAAATGAGGTTATTTCAGTTTTAGTCCTGAGAGCAAAGGCAGCCTCAGCAATTCTGTACATCTGACAGAAAGCTGGTATTGCTTAATTAGCTCAATTTTGTCAGTAGGTGAGGTAAGGGATTTCACAGATTTGGCCAGAGGTGCCCATGTGCTCTTTGCTTCAGGGGCATCCTAAGCGGGCCAAAGCAGACTCCCTCCCTTTTACCACCCATATCCTCACAGAGCAGCAGCCACAGTAGACTTCAATAGCATATGCTCATTTAAATGAGGAAAGTCCATAGATTTTAGTGAGTTACACTCATATGCAACAGCAATAAGTATATTAATAGCTGAAAGCATTGCTATGGTTTACTGCCAGAAGATTTCCTCTCTCCCTCATGTCCCAGGCTCTACTACACAATCAAATTCTCTAAGACAAAACTTCTTCCCCCTGATGACAAGGTTAATCTCTGTAATATTTTCTTTTCTTTGGACCAAAGTCTGTGTTTTCTTCCTAACCCAAACTACTCAATAGTCCTTTGTCTCAGGTTTATCCCCATGAAGATGAAGACAAAGGGAGGAATACGTAATTTGCCTCATCTGTCTCCACAGACCTCCAGCTGCAAACCTCACGTCACACTTCCAGTCCTCCTGCTCTGAGACCACTTCTCTGTGTTTGTAGTTAGTAGAAGCTGGCTTTATGTGTTTTGTTTTCCCCAGCACTCCTGGGTACCTCACTGTACAGGCTTCAACAACATTTCAGCTCTGCCCCATATGTAACTGCCCTTCTTCAGGATGGCCTTTCCAGGCAGGGTATTTGTGGGGTAGGTTCCCATTTCTGCAGTTGTGCATCTCTGGCTTTTCCCTGACCAGGAGCTTTGGCATTGGACATGGATGCAAGAGTGAATTGTGCAATGGAACGTATCATTCTCATCACAGAACACCTTCAGACTGTTGTCTCCAGCTTGGACCACTTTTCAGGGCAGCTGCATTCACTGCAGTGTTCTTGAAAGACTTCCCACTGCCAAAAGTGTCATTGACACTGTAATGGCATGACGTTAAACCCAGCAAGAAGAATGACAAACAAATGTAGTCCCAGATGAAATACAAGGAATGATTAATTAAACATGTGTGTAAAAATAATTACATGCTGCATAAAGACACACACAAACTGACATTCTGCAGATGACTCATACTTCCCTGCCTTTTCCCAGTGTTTCTTTGAAGTCTGCTCTTAGTCACATTGAAGACAGCACATTTGCTCACAGAACTATGCTGCCTTCATTAAGAGTACTCTGATCAAAAATCCCCTTCACCACCATCACAGCCACATTCACCACGATGAAGCACTTATGATCTCAAGACCATCTCGCCAGATCTGGCTGTGCCTTCCAGATCTTTTTCAAAGCCCTGAAACAAAAAAACCAATATAGCTTGAAAAGGCATACAGAATCACAAATGGGCAGATCTGTTGCACAGTAGATTCTTCACAGACTGCTGCAAGCATTCAGTTAGACAAGCTGTGACCCTGCAAACATGAAACCAGCTTGATCACCATTGCTAGTTCTGTAAGATTAAAACTGCAAGAATTGCATTGTACCAGACAGTAAGCCAAAGGGATTTCATTTTTCTGATAATCTTCATTAAAAAAAAAAAAAAAAAAAGAAAAGAAAAGAAATGGCAAAGATGCAGAAGCCTCATGACAAAAGATGCTGATATGCCCTACCCCTCAACTCTTTCTCTATTGACCAAAGCATGTAAGGAAGGAATTTTAGACAGTCTTGGCGATGCAGCACTCATTGCATCATTGCAGTTATGGATCCATGCATACTGCTGTGCCCTTGGGGCTCACAGCATTTCACCCAGAGGCTCTGATGGCTGCATTTTAGGCCAAGAGGTCCTGGTAGCATATACAACTCTGCAAAGAGCCCTCTCTGAAGCTTCCCTGGTTACTAGATCTCCCCCAGTAGCCTTTTGTGTTCCAGCCAGCAAGAACCTGCTGAAGGGTAGTTTTATTAACACTGCATAGTGGAAATGTATTACTAGCAGGGTTTAAATAAGGGAAGGAGTGGGGTTGGTAGAAAGGGCCTGGCATGACAGGTATGCAGTAGGAAATGTCCCACAGTTGTTTTGGGTGTGGGAAAAGATTTTCAACACCTGGTGCCACTGAAGGTTGAAGGGAAAATAATGCCCCAGACAAGGAAGAGGTTTCAGATTGAAGCTGACACTCATAAAGCCCTGGACAAGGAAGAGGTTTCAGTTCAAATCTGAAACACATAAAGCAGTGAGAGCTATCAATGTGAAACAAGACTGTTTAGCAGTGATGTTTTGTAAGGAATTGACAGGGATGATGTTATAAGCCAGGAAAGCAGGAAAACAGAGTTGCAGAAAGAAGGAAAGTGACTGAGAGAGAAATTAATGAGTGCTCTGGGACATTTGTTCCCCTCTTCTATTTGAGAAAAATACTTCTTTCAAACAGTAAAAACCTCTCTGCAAATAAATTGAGCTGAATGTTTTAGTGTGGCTCCAGGATGCTGCCTGCTCCAGTGAAGCACTTAAGCACATACTTACTTTCAAGCTTATAGGCAGCCCAGAAAGCCAACAGGAGCACACCCTTTCTAAGAGAGAAATATCAATATAAATGCTCTGCTGGATTCAGACCTGGGAGCTAGATTCTGCCTTTGGCTCCAGTCATGCAGCTTCAGTAAAGGCAGGACTGACAGCTGGGAAACATCACCCTGCATATCTGTGAATGCAATGAAAAAAATCTTACCAAACAAAAGCCACTGAGCTGAACTAATATATTTAAGTTTTACATAATAAAGTTATATTTTCCAAGGTAGCTTTCAGAGAGCCCCTGAATATATACTATACATCATTCTGCTTGTGCCACTCCTTAGGAGATCACAATTTATGAAAAAATGCTTAATGCTTACAGGGATCTACACATTTTGTTCTGTTTAGCTTGAATTGATTGACAGAAAACTGATGTACATTTTACTTTTATAGTTGGCCTATTCAATTTATTTTCTTAAAACTAATTCTCAGCAAAGATGTAATAAAATTTTCATGCAGTACTTGATGAAGAAAAAGACATAGAAGAAAGAAACCCTCTGGCTGAAAGGAAGAATCTCCATACCCTGTACAGGAGACAAAGGCTATAAATAAAAACTTACTGATCTGAAAGGGTATTGGAAAGTACCAGTCAGACTCTGTTTTACTGTTAGCCACACTTCAGTACATCCTTCTGCAAACCAGCTTGGGCTCTGCATGCTTATTGATTTCTTTATTTAGTTTCCAGGCTGTAGGCTTACAGCACAAGAATCATTGTTTTCAGACCTTTTGCTATATTCTACAAAGTGACAAAAAGGTACATGACATTTTTTGAGCTCATTTGAGAATTGCAGAGATGTCTCAGAACTGAAATAATCATCTGGATCCCCCTTTTCCAAAGTAAGCAAAATGATGGTATTTTTATAATGTGAGATTTTGATCATCTTCAGGTTTTGTGGCATCAGAACAATCCTACTTATGCCATGGATTATGTTACAACTTGTTGCTTTCAGTACCAGCAACAATGTTTGAATCAGCTTGAATGACCAATCTCTTCTATTCTGTTTAATCTTTTCATAAATCATTATGTGTCTGAGATGATGGGAGTATTCCAGCAATTACAAGAAGAATTTGTGAGCACTCCAGGCACTGTGAATGAAACATTCTGCTACTGTAATTCTTACAATATTGTGTTACACGAGTGCTCACAAGTCAAATAAGACTCACGAAAATTACTCTTAAAAGCTGAACTGGACTAAAAAATTATCCCTAAATGTTCTGAGAACACAAAACTAAACAGAAACACATTTCAAAGAAGGATAGTCTCATCTGGATTTCCAGGCCTTTATCCCATGGTTCCATCATCCAGATTGTCACATGGAGGTGACAAGAAACTGGGGAAGACAAGGATGCAGATAACTGTTCCTTTTAAAAATTCTAACAGGAAGTGAGACAGCTGCTATGAGGAGCAGCTGAAGACTTTGGTGTTGTCTAGGTTGAAGAACATGAGGCTATGGAGCAACCTCAGTACTCTCTACAGCTTCCTGAGGGAAGGTGGAGAGGGTTATGTTAGCTCTTCTGCCTGGGATCCAGTAATAGGATGCATCATGGTTCAAAGCCACACCAGAGGAGGTTCAAGCTTGGTGAAGAATATCTTTATCAAGAGGGTGGTCAAATATTAGGACAGACTTTTTAGAGGGGTGGTCAGTGCCCCAAGACTGTCAGTGTTTAAGAGACATTAGGATGATGCCCTTGATGACATTCTCTAACTTTGGAAGAGCCTTGAAGTGGTCAGACAGTTGGACTAGATGACTGTTGCAGGTCCCTTCCACCTCTTCTAGTCTAGTGTAGTCTGTGCATAGGAAAATACACATAGGGGAAAATGTGGAGAGTAAAGTGTTGCAGCATCATACACAGTACTCGGAGGATGTGGCATGATCCCATTCAGGAAGACATCTCTTCATTCTACTTGGGTTGAGCAGTGGTGACTGCTTGGAATGAGGATGACATTAGATGCTGCCAGGGGCCCTTCAAAGCTCCTGAAAGCCACTTTCCCAAAAAGCTGTGTTTTAAGGATGAACATCCAGGGGTACCTTAAGAAATCACTGGCTCCTTTTCTGGTTTATGGTAGGCATTTCTTTATTTTTGCTTCTTCAGTATAGCATTTAAAAAAACACACTGACAAACAAAGATGTAACAAGCTTTTCTTCTAAAATCATAACCTAGGTAGCATGAAATGGGGAGCTCTGGTACCAGTGGGTGACAGATAAGCTCCATGGAAGCATGAGGCGGTGACCAACTGCAGCCCGACTTTGACGTTGAACAGCAGCGTATCAAATTCCAGCCATGATCCCCTGACGCCCTGGCCTTTGCCATAGTTGCTCTCACCACAGCAAAGTCAGCTGAGCATGTAACTCAGTTAGACTGGGAAAAATGCACATGCTCCCTTCACTCCCCACCGAGAGCACAAGGGACAACATGGCCAACAGCCAGACCCAGGGAAGGGGCTGCTATGTGATCCCGGCTGAATTTTGTACCTCTGAAGATTTGCTACACTGTTGTCAACGACAAGCAGACAACTTAGCCTCTCTCTTTCAGCCTCACTTTAGTGCTCCCAAAACTCATGGGAGAAGTAGTCTGACGCACAAGAGTTATGCAGTAAAGGGTGGTCTCAGTTTATGAAAAATGTATGAGTGACCGATAAAACCAAATGCAAAATGAAGACCAAGAAAGCACTCAGTGCTGAGTACTCTTCTGATTCACACAGCCAGTTTTATAAGCCAGTCTCAGCCTGCTGCAGCTGGCCCGGCCTCTTGAGCAGCTTGCATTGTCTGTGGGACAGCATCCCCAGTGTGGATCAGTGCTGAAAGGGAGACAGGACTGAGGGGTCCTGCGTCCTGGACACTGCCTCTAGTTTGAATCCCATGTGTAGAGGACAGTGGCTTCAGGGGGAAACCATGAAGCTGAGGTTAAAGCACAAGAGTTGTGGGATTTGTTGCTGGTCCCAAGAAGTACAGTCTATCTTTGTGAAAGTGGAGAGATGGGAACACATAGCTGAGAAACTAAAATATCAGGAATCTTTATTTGATAGCTTCTATCACATATGCAAAGACTACTGATGACTGAGACAGTCTGAATTCAGGTAATTTTTGGTGAGAAGATAATAATTCAGCAAAAACATTGTTTTGGTTTGGTTTTTTTCTCCACAGAGTTTCAGGGGAAATGTTGGATAAATATTACAGGGTTTTGGAATATATATATATATATTTTTTAATCTGAAACAACTTTTCAATCTGAAATTGATTTTCTATTAAGGAAAAGAAAACAGCCAAAGCAAAGCATGTTTAGAACATATAAAATCAATTTGCAACAAACAGATGTTTCTAAAAGCCATGCTGTGACAGTCTCTGAAATGCTGAGGGTTTTTCATCAGCTCAGGTCAAACACCATTTCAAAAAATGACAAATACTCAGCCTGTAGAGAAAACATTTTATCAGCATTTCTGATAATGGGAAGTCACAGCAGTGGTAGGAAAGCCTGAAGGTTGGGTGTTTCAACACCCGAACACAACAGCATGGGTTCTTTATTGAGTTGTGTCAGTATTTGGCTGCTGCCATGCTAATAGCTCTGGTGTGGCTTTACGCCTTTGCACCAATGGAACCAGGCACATTAGTAACAGATATATCAGTTTGGAAAATGAATTGCCTGAGTATTACTGCCTTTCATCAAGCACAAAGGGCACTGGGCACTTGGTCTGTCAGGGTACACTGAGGGCTGCTACCCCACAGTGGAAGGTCAGCCAGGAGCTGAGCACTGTGGTCATCGGATTCTTTTTCTTCCTCTGTAAATTGCAAAGGTGGTGCAATACTTCAATTGCTCTTTGTCTAAAATCAAAAGAACCTAATCTTGTATAACTCCAAACAGTATTGGTGTCACTTTGGGCTGGCCATATGACTGGGCTTGAGACATGACCCCCTGTTTTATACAGATAGATGCTTACTTTCTACCTAAACTTGTAGTGAGGTTTGCCTAATAGCATGTTGCTCAAAGGATGTGGCTATACTTTTATTCTTATATACTAGAAAGAGGCTTAAAAAACTTAAAAGTGACAAAGGATGCAAAGTCCATTTGATAGTGATTGCGCAGCTCAGTGAAACTGTACATAAATATTATTACACAATCAAATAGAAATATGCTAAAGCCACTAATGAGTTAGTGTGCTGGCTGATGGTGAATCATATAAAGGGAAATATAAAACATTCATCACTAAGATTTTTCTGAAGCAGTTTAGGGAAATGCCTAGTATCTGATGCAAGATATAGAATTAATATTCCTCCATTGTCTTGACTCTTTCATTGGTTATATTAGGCAGGCTTTAGCATCATTCTCATCAATCATACAATCTCAAACAGATCAGCTGAAAATAAAGTCAATATGACAAATATCTCATGGTACAGGAAATTTCATATTTTTCCCTATCTGAATAGCTGCATTGTTGCTATAGCTGAATTGTCAGCTGTCAGCTAGTGCCCCAAGCCTGCAAATACATATTCATATGGCATTAACTGTAAAGGAACTTAGCCCCTTAGTTTGAGTTATGTGCATGCATAGCCTTAGCAGAATTATCATCTAAGTTATGACCCAGCATGTACTATACAATGTCAGCGGGAGTGTAAGGATGAGAGTTGTGCAGTCTCACTTTTGAGTCTGAATCTTCTGAAAATGTGTATATCTGACAGTGTTTTCATGTAGCTAAGGCAAACATTTTGTATGTTTCTCTGCTTGCTGACTTTTGTTTGAAAATGCTCAACCGTAAATGATGAATCTTTGTTCCATAGAATTCCTTTAGGCTCCAGAAATAATGGTATCATATTATCATAAACATACTACTAACAATGTACACTGCATGCAAAGAAAACCACTGATTATCTTTTTCTGCTCACAATACGAAAATTAATAAAACATTGACAGTCATCTCCATTCTTATGCATCCAATACCAACATTTTTACATTCGGCATCATTATTACAGAAATAAGAGTAGTATCTGAAAAACAGAAATAAGAGTAATATCTGGAAAATTAAAATTGAATTGATTCTTAGAGGGAAAAAAAGCAGCACATTAAAATTTGAAAACACATCTGGTAAATTTTAATCCATATCTTAAACTGGCAAAGCCAGAATTATTTATAAAGCCTTTCCCATTAAGTTGCAGTAACTAAAGGTGAGAAATCATTCCACTGCTACACAAACATTTTGTTACGTTTACCCACCATCAATACCAATGCACCACAGTACCACTGCTCCTCAAGAAGCTAAGTGCGTACTGTGGAAAGCAGTCAGCCTCCTCTGCACCGTCTCTGACTCACCATGGCTCACAGCTGGTGTCATTTGCAAATGCTAGTCTGTTAAGTCCTTGCTGCCAAAGACTGATGATGCCAAAGACTTGTTATGGTGAGACCCTATTCCTGAGACCTGGTTCCAGGAGGCATTTGAGTATAACAAAGTCTGAGCATCACAGAACAAGTCTACCTGAGTCTAACTGGTGACAGCCTGTGGAGAAGCCAGAGACCAGATAGTATACTTGCATTTCCTAATGTGAAAAGTGAGGGAAGGGTCACTATCAGCATTCCAGGCAAGTGACTTTGTTGTCAAGAAATGGATGCTTTTGCTGCTATGTCTGCTGTGCAGAAGGGACTTTCCTCCCTATTCTAGAAGATTAGGGAAGCCCAAAGCTGTTTTATTCACCCAAGGGGAAGGAAGCTCGGCAGCTGTCAAGAAGAGAGTTGGGATTGGTACATAGATCATCCTCTGCTGAATTTGTGCTGGTTGCAGAAGAAGGGATCACAGTGTTGTGAACACAGCTGAGTACCTTCCATGAACAAGGTAGCATATCCTTTTAGTCTATTAAGCTTGTCTTGGGATCCAAGCTTTGGCACAAAACCCTGCCATGGCAGCCAGTTACAGCCCAGACCCACTCCCTCTGCAGTCATGGATTCTCTTTCAGTGAGAGACTAGACATGGAGGACTGCACATGGCACAGCACAGGCATATTTCAGGATGAACTGACACCTTCCTACCTAACAGCTACGTTATGTAAACTTGTATTGTTGGAAGCAGTTGGGTGCTTTCAACCCTATAAATTGCCTTTCACCATCTGAGTTCTCAGGTGAAGTGCAAACAAGCAAATCTAATGCTTAAGACAAAGAGAGTCTTACTAGATACCAGATGGTTCATATGTAGACAAATGCATAAGGATTGATGTGAGATATCAGCCTGGCATGGAAGTTTCCATGCTGAACAGGTTTTGTTTCCCTTGGATCAGTAGCGAGGAAAATGAGTTTGTAAGACTCTTCAGGAAGAGCCTCCAAAATGCACAGCCAGGCATGGAGGCAGTGCAGGTTCTGCAGGGTCCCTGCAGGTTATCTGCTGGAAATAAAGATGAACAGGGCTTTTTTGTGTTTGGTTGTTTGGGGTTTTTTTCTGCATAATGTACCATTTGTTAGTTTTGTACATTTGTACATTCTGGTCTAATGAAGACGAAGCCTCTCAGTAAACATACATGTGCGGTCTGTTTGTGGACTGGATAAAGTACTCTTAGGAAGCAAACCAAAGTCTCTCAGAGGCCTGGTCAGTGCTTTCTTTGGAAGGCTGCTGCTGGAAATTGCTGCTGAAACATTTTCAGTGAGGTTCTTTCTTTCAATTAGACATATTTCTCCCAGCAGCTTTCCAAGGAACAGTATTTTTTGTTCTCCAAAATACTGGCTAGCCAGAAACAAAGTACTCCAGCTAAACCTTGAACTATGTAATTAGTAGGTTCTGCAGTGCTGCCTTCTTGGAATTTTAATTTAGTTAATTTTTATCCCTGTTTCCCTCACTGGGCCAAGTTCCCAGCTTATGACACAATGCATTCTGAAATATCAGTTCCCACTTGGAAATGATGAGACCTCCTGACATGGATGAGGACTTAGTGTATTTAATGTGAGCTCCAAGGTAGAGATTAAACAGAAATATAAGACACTTGGACTTAAGCAATGCTTCATACTTAAGTTTTATCACAATGAACTGAAGCTTTTATTTGTATTTCACTGTCTACCGAATCCAAATTTTACCTGTGGGCCAGGGGAGGGAAGAGTCTGGGAATTCAACCAGCAAAGTATCTCCTGGATTATCAGGCAATAACATGAAGATGATTACTGACTTTCCTTAAAATAATAAAACTGTGCTCCACAGTAGAACTTTACACTGCAATAAACCAAAACAGCAGATCCCAGAGGCTCCCAGGCTGGGTGCCTCTGAAAACTGTGCTCAGGTGCAATGAGCTGAACACTGCTGCAGAGATGAAAGCAGAAGGAGCAAAAAGTAGATAACTGAAAAAGCTGCCCTGTCATCCAGCACACAAGAAGATGTATTCCTGTGTGAGGACATGGTTCCTGAAATGATGAATTTTCATTGGCAGTTATAGGAACCAGCGATGAGAGTGATAGCCTATCTTTCTTCTTTCTCCTTGCTTCTTTGTGTGCACAATGTGATTTAAATAGTTTTATCTTCTTTCTTGAAAGTCTTCTTTACCCATCAGACAACACACCAGACACTAACAGGGAGAATGTCACCTTCCTGTCACCTCAGGAAAGTATTTTTTGTTCCTATAACAAACCGTCAGTCTACATAGATTAGTTCTTAGCTGACAGAAACAAAAGGTGATATTTTCATATCTTAAGATATTGGCTATTAATTTCCTTCTACTCAAATGCAAACATGAAAGTTTCTGTCACTAATGGAATATTTATTTTTTAAAAGTTTACTTTGGAAACTATTTGCATTACCTACAAGTCAAAACAAAAATGAAACTATCAACTTTTTCCTTGCCAAAGCAGACTTACCATTCAGCACCTGTAATGAGATGTTTTATTCAAGTGTTTATAGTGCTGTTACAGACTCTAAGGTATCCATGATATATATGCTACCAAGCTGAATATTTCTAATAGCTGCATGCTGAAAACTGTTCACATAAAAAAGCCTGAAGGTAATTTGGCTTCAGCTGGCATTCAGCTGAAAGAAGGCCTGTGTGTGGCTGTCTGGGTAGGCATACCTTCAGATCTTTGTATAAAACATTTCCCTTCCACAGTCATTCTTGAAAACATACTTCTCTTATATCAATCTTCACAAATACTGAATAAAAGGTAAAGAAATTGCTCTCCAAGGAAATACTTCATTTTTGTTTAAATGAATGCTTAATGAATCTACTTAAGAAGTACTTTCCTGGGGATATTTCTAGAACTATCTGTGAAAAAGAAACCTGTAAAACTAAAGTATTAAGTATTAAAGTTTTTATGGAATGGGATAAACCTTTTTCATATTTCAAACTGCAATAAAAACCCAGTGGCGAAGCACACAGCACATGGCTGCTGACAGCGCAGGGCTGTGGGCACCTGGTCACACTGCCTACACTAAGACCATCAGGCAAAGTACAGCACACCCACAGCTGGAAACTCTTCCCCTAATGGGTTTTCTGCTTAGAAAGGCAGAGTAAACACAGAGTCCTTAGACTTTTTGATCTACATTTGAGTTTGGACTATTTGCAGTGTGAAGATAACTGGCCCATGTCTAAAGGACTGTAACTGTGATGAGCAGCAGAAGTTGCTGCTTAACTTTAGGGGATGGGAGCAGTATGTATTGTTTTACAATGCAGAGCTTTAAGTTGTAATATCAATAGAAGTACTTAATGAATTTTCATTCATTAAACAGCTTCACGCCTACAAGAAGATGAAAAATATAATTGTTTGATGCAGAGAGAGGCAAAGAAATGTGGGCATCAGAGCTCATCTTTTAACTCAGACACTGCGTTTTCCTAGGCTTCCCCTCTAGAAGGTGACTATGAGCCTTGGGCTGATCGTTTCTGTATTTGCTGGAGAAGGAAGAGAGGTTCAAGAGAAATATCTGCAGAGAAGATCCTGCGACTGCAAGAGGCAGGTTGAAGTTACCCAGATGCCTGGAGTATAGGCAGGTGCTCTCTGGGACATGAATACCAATGACATTTCCACATGCAGTCACCAGCAGGATTTTAACCAGGGGAGAAAAAAGAGGGGGAAAAAAAGAGAAAAATAAAAAGGCAGAGTGAAGTCAAATATATCTGAGCCATTTTTCTTTTCAATTCAGAATAAAAATAAAATGAACCAGAACTGTTAATTCTAAGGAATGAAGAGACAACTAACTATAAATTAAGGATCATTACCAGCCTTGCTCAGCTCCACTCAACTGTGCCATTGATCTTTCACATCCTCTCCAAAACCTGTAGCTCTACCAGCACCATCCAAACACAAATGTTTCCTCCACCATGCTGGTGTGTTGGGCACCTTTCTGTGCCATTCTCTGTTTGTTCAAATCTCTGCTCATTTTCTCTCCTTGCTCACCTTGTCATGTTTTCATTAAAATGAGATTTATTTTTTTTCCCTTCAATCCTTCTAGTGGATTTAATTTTAATTTATTTACTGACCTTTTCTTTTCTCCTAATGGCTTTGTTATTGAATACGTGATACCACAAGAGACTAAAAGCTTCTATTTACGAGAGGTGTCCCTCAAGGTTTTCCAGGCTTGCTTTAATACAATGCAATGAAATTCTGGTATTTTTGAGACCAGACCTAGCCTCTGGAAAACGGTGGGAAGCTCATTACCGAGTCCAGAGAGACAGAACTGATTACAAAAATCAATGAGACCGTAGGATGAAATTTTTACATCTCCAGCTCACTTCAACAGCAATCCTTCTTGTGCATCTGAGGATGCAATCCAAACCACAAGTCAGTAAACAATTAATTGACCTATTTTTAAAGAGGATATGTCAGAGTTAATGGGCAATGTACTTAGGCAGCTTGAGGCAGAATTGAGGTCTCATATTTTTAATGCTTCATATATTTATAGGTACTGAATTCTGAAGAAAAATGGTGATCACCATCATTGTACATTCCTGTCAAAAACACAAGTCAGAGAATTTCATTACACCAACCTCAGTTAAAGCACATCAGAGAAGCTTAAAGGGTTAATGTTCCTCACATTTAAAATATATTCCATATTTACAGTCTGTATTTCACTTACGCCCCTCACTACTCACTCTACATTTCTCTTTTCAGCTGCATGAAGCACTACTCGCTTCTCTAAATATAGGCACTCAGAGTGTAGTATTTTGTGAGATGCCTCAGTATTCCTTTCATTTGCCTTCTTTTTTTAAGAAGCAAAACACAGCACAACCCACCAACTATAAATAGAGCCTTCTTTCTGCAACCAGTCTCCAAAGGTCACCTTACAATCTTTCGCTATTTCCCATATTAAGCAGCAATGCTTTTCAGCTGACATTCCAACTTCAAGTCATGCATATGAGCATGATGTAAGCTTGCTTCAGACCACAGTGAGAGGGCTGCAGACAAGACTGCTGTATAATTGCTGAGAAAAATAACATCCATTGTCAAAAAGGGCACTTCATCAAACAAAATTTAGCTGCATGAATACAAGTGTCTCCAAATATTTGGTTCATGCTAAAAATATAGCACATTTATTAAAAATATATATTTATAAACATTGGTATGAACAGACACAGATGTTAAGCAAATGAGAAAGGAAGAATAACCATGTAACGTATTTCTCCCAACATTTTATCAGGTTTGGGCAGACCTTGTTCAATGGAATAATTTTTTTCAAGATTGCACCATATGTTCATTCTAAATAAAAAGCTTGTCACATTCAATGTAAGTAAAAGCAAAAACCAAGAGGAAAAAAAAGAATCATTTGACCTAACAGACATGTGATCTGTGCTATGAAGCTATCTTTGAGTTCAGTCTTTGCGAGTATACAGTATACATTTTTAATTCTATATAGTGTACAGTTTCTTTCTTATTTTGCTTTTCTCTTTCTCTTCCCCTCCCCCCACTTTTTTCCCCCCTTTTTTGTTTTCCCTCCTATTTTTTTTTCTTTTTGTATGTGTTAAAACAACATGTCCCTGGTGGATTTCTTCAAAGTTACAGCTTACATAACTGCAGTCATTTTCCCCCAAACTGAAAGGAAGAGGGCAGGACAGAAGAGTTAAGCTTGTTACTGTGTGAAAAAGTCTTGTTCAATTAATTGTGCTTCAGCCTTCGCTGCCTGCAGGCAGTGCTTTTATGATGTGTTAATATAATACAGAGTCAATTCTGATTAAACAACTTGTCAATAGTCAGCAATGTTTGTCATCACTCTTAATGGCCATTTTATCTGGTCTATTTGCCTTCTAGTTTACAGCGTTGTGTAAATATACACAAAAATGATCACAATGAGGTTCAGAATTGTCCCAATAATTCCAAGCATTGCCAAGATGGTTTCTTCTTTACTTTCCTTTTCTTGATTGCCTTTATCTTCTTCATTTCCACTAGTGATTACCATCTTGCTGGCCAGTTTCTTTATCCTCCCCTTCAGGATAACCTATAATTTCAAAAGAAAAACATCACAATGATTGTTAGTTTGAGTTTCCAAACTCATACAAATAGTGAAGCTAATTACAGAATTTCCATTTCAAAAGATTAGCATTTTCACTATTTAGTAAATGCTTAATTTAAATGATAGCTCATCTAGCCTTTAGACTACTTGCAACCCTCCATAACACTCTCTTATGTGCCAGCGATCACTCATAACACATAACTCATCTGCAGTGTTGTTATAAAACTGCTTAGAAATGTATCAACGAAGTGGGACTCCACCAGTGTCAGGGGGAACGTTAGGACTGCAGGAGACCATCTCATCACTTTCAAAAGGCCGTAGATTTACACTTCAGTACAAAGAAGCAAGTAAGTGAGGGAAATTAAGTTGGGAAAACCTCATTTCTTTCTAATAGGAAAAAATCACCAAAGACAAAGGCACTTTGTCTCCTGACAAGAAGACAGACAGCAGCGACTTCCTAATAAATAATTCAGAATAAAAGCAAGACCAAAATAACATCCATCTTAGCTTTTATTTTCCTCATTCTTAGTGTACGATGAAAAGTTACTTGCAGTGCAGTGAGCTGAAATGTATCGATCTGCCTGCAGGGAGAATACAGCCATCTCCCGAGCAGCAGCCCTAGCCTTGGAACTGCTCAAAAAAGGAAGAGTCTTCTTTCAGAAGAATCTTTTAAGTTAGGACTAGCCCTAACTCCCAGCACTGCTGGAGCCACAAAGAAGCTCCCCTGTTCCTCCAGATGGGGATAGAGACCTGGGTAAGCATTTGATTGTTCAAATTAGAAATGAATAAATTATATTTATTTGTGTATCTAATCCCCCATGTAAACCAGAGTTCCCCACAAAACTGAAAAAGGTTGGCTGGTTTCCCAAAGGAAACTGATCTACTGACAGCTGGGTTCGGGTAATGCTCTGCTGTTTTCTCCCAAGCTGCAAACCAAATACCATGATGTTTCTGCTGCAGGAACAAAAACCTCAACAGCTCCTGCCTATAGGAGAGATTTGGTTGGAGGAGAAAGAGGGCAGAGGCACCAAGGAGCAAACCCACTAGACCTCATTCAGTGTGGAAGTTCTGGGTGATGAGGGGTCCCAGAGAACAAGCTACCACCTGCACAGGTATTACCAGAGAGGAGCCTTGAACACAGTACTGAAAGGATGGATGGGAGTGGGAGTGGTGAGGAAATTCTGCAATGGATAGACTGAAAGAACAAACAGAGAATTCAGACAAAACCACCCACATTTTATCACATCTCTAAACTGTTCTTATTTAACAGTGAATAACTTCCAGCAACTTCTTAGAACAGGTGTTGTGGTTGAATTCCAGCAGGTACAAGTGATTAACAGTGAGACAGAAGCACAGGTCTGCAGAGGTGCCACTAGACTTTATACTTAGTTTCATTAGCATTTTTGTGCTTCACCTTAGCGTCACCAAGTGATTCAGAGGAAAAAATGTGCAAGTGAGTCAGTAACCTGAAGGTATTCGTGGCAGATGCAAGTTAGCAGGAGCAGGGCGCACCAGCAGCCCTCTGGGAATACTGCTTCAGACATCACAGCATGTTCATCTAGCAGGTCTTTGAGTAACCTGCCCCAAGAGAGCTAAGCTTCAGAGGCACCAGGTACCTTCCAGAGGTGTTGGCTCCTGCTGCCCCTCTCCAGGTTCCCTTCCAACCCTCAGAAATTCCATGATCCCCACAATTCCTCCAGCCACATCCACTCCTAAGTCCAGCAGGACCTACCTCTTCTAACAGCAGAAGGGCTTTGTCATATTTGCCTCCAGCTGCTATCCAGAGGAGGCCTTGATTGCACCTGACAGGTGCCCTCCCTATCTTACTCATTGCCACCATGCAAACAGTTGTATCTTAACAAGCAAATTTGCTCTAGGAAGTCACAGGGGAACTCTTCTCAGAACCATTTGTGTTAATCTCACAGCACAAGCACATCCATTCTGTGTGGCATCAGACCACAAAGCCACATCCCAAGCCATGGCACATAGCCATTAGTTCAACCACAAAGCCATGAGTCATTTGGATATCATGTTCTTTTCCCCTTCAGTAACTGGGAGGCTTTCCCTCTGGCCAAAAGTTTGCATTTCACTGTTTGGTTGAAAAATCAAGTGGAATTGCAAATAGAATCCCAGTCTTATAACACAAGAATTTGAGTGGAGTGTGAAGTCCTTTCTGTCTGGCTCCCACAAGGGACTCTTGGTTCAGCACTGTGGCTCGCACAGAAATATGGTCATACCCAAGTATCTCATGGGTCAAGTCCTTCTGGTGCTGAAAAAGCTAGAGATGGTACCACAGATATCTCTTCATCCCATGCACAGAGCAATTCAGTATCCTAGCTGGGAGAACTTGTACAGGCACTGCATCCATTGATACTCTTAACTTTGGCATGGTGTCTCTGCACTACATGCACTAGACAAACTGCTTTCCAGAATTAATGTGAGCAGAGAAAGCTTGGGGGCATTTGAACCCCTCTTATTAATATCCCCAGTCTTAGTACATCCAAACTGTGCAGCATAAAGGTTGAATGCTTTCCTGCAGGATGCTAGATACCAAAATTAACATAAATCTAAAAAATAGCTAAGTAATTCATAAAAGAAAAGCATTTAAATGGCTGTTAGATATAAAGACAAAGTGTCTGTCTTAGGAAGTCCTTGAGCTGTGAATTTTCTGGAAACTAAGAAAGTATTCTAGGCAAGTGCCACAACATCCTTGCCTTGTTATTAACGTCTTTCCAGGCATCCATTACCAGTTACTGAGAGAGAGGAGGTCCCTGGGCAACATAATCTCTGCTCTGAGGTTGTGCAATCATTCTTCTCCTCTTTGCAAGGTTTAATTATTTGCAAGGAGATACTGAGTGTTTTCAATTTCAAACACTATCATTGTGACTCAGGCTGACAGATTATTTCTGTCCCACTAAAGAGCCTTAACTGAGGGAGGAGGTCCTCAGTATGATGCATTGAAATATACATAGATAAGCTAGTGACCAGGACATGATGAACATGAAGGAACAACAAGGAGGCAACAGCAGTCAATACTTTATACATGGGCTGATGCACAGTGTGATTTGTTGAAGATCATCTCTCTTGCTTCAGTCATGCCTATGTGCTATATTTGGCTAATGCTATGATCTAGCCTAGGACTGCACGAACTGCATCCTTTTGGGATGAAATTACACCCAAAGGTGGACCGCAGGAGTTTCTTCTATGTGCTATAAAAAACACTGACAGAAATCTCAGTAGGGTTCCAGAAAAAAGCTGGTCTGAAGTAAAAGTCCAAAAACACATGCAGAGAGGACACTGGCACCATTAGTTTCCTTGGAGAGGATAATCCAGTGGGTCTTCATTGCTCGTTATTTTGTCAGTCACCTAAACTGTGAGAAAGTGTGCACAATGGTATTGGTATTAAGAGGCATTTAACATTCAAACAGGACAAACTAGGACCAAACACAATTATATTAGGACTTTGCCAAATATAGCACTGTTGAAATCAAGGTGAGCATTGACTTTGAACTGTGAGGAGACCGGAATCAAAATTACTTCTCCATATTTAAGAATTGACCTTGGGAGAAGAGGAGCAGTCTCCTAAAGTCAGACTCAAGCCTTTAACCTTCACAGATCTCATGCTCAGAGCAGCATTTTGGCTGTCTGGGGGTTTTGTTGTTTTGTTGGGTTTGTTTGTTTGGGTTTTTTTGTTTTGCTACTGGGAAAATATTTGCTGTCAGTTTTAGTACAATTGCCCCAATTAAGAGAATAGAAAAGTCTTCTGGCTTTCTGGGTACCTTTTTTCAGCCTTTATTATCCTCTTCTGGAAGCTGACCTCATTTATTTGACATTATTTCATATTTTTAAGATTCTTAAGACACATTGTTCCTTTTATAATTTTTTTGGTGGGACTTAATACTTGTCAGAAACTCTCCTTTTCCTTACCCAGAACTGCTGAGATAAGATGGACAGAGAGCACTAGATTTACCACTTCCTTAATAATCATCCTTCTTACTTAATGACTACTTCATTAGGAAAGCAGTTTTCTGCCACATCAAAAGTATTGCCTCTTACTGCATTTTGTAAGATTCATCATTAACCTAACATCAGCCTTATGAAAATATATGCATTTGAATAAGCTATTCATGTATTCCATGTATTCTGCATTTTACAGTGGAGAAGGTCAGTTCAGTGGTTAGGACACTCCTTGCACTACTGCTGATTTCTTATATATCTATAGGAGGTCCACTTAGTCTCTCTTTGCCTCAGTTTCTCCTCTGTAGGATTCTTTGAAGAACTGCCTAGCCAACGTCAGTAAAATACGTAACAGAAGTGAGGCCCCACAAGTAATTCCAAAAGACAGAAATGCTAACATCAACAATTTCAAACCCAATAGTGCTAGAAAACACTCCCACCTCCACCTCCCCAAGTCTGTGGGACGTGTTGCACATTACTGTGATACTGTGATACTGTGATACTGTCATTGCAGACAGTACGGTGAACCAGGTAAAGCATTTCTAGCACAAGGAGATAATCCTTACCTGTTTCTTTGCTCGCAGTGTGAGCAGTGGCTGAACTAAAGGTGGTGGCTCAGTGGCAGAACTTTGGAAGAGGCAGCAGAAAGCACACATTTGTGAATCTACTGCAGTATGTTTGTCACATAAAAGATATGAAGCACATCCCTCATGAGGTACCTGCCCTGACATCTGCCAGCTCGTGAATATGCGGGCCCCTTGACTTGCTCTTGAAGAAGTTTTTTAATCTTAAATCACTTCCCTTCCAAGTCATTATTGATGATCTCCCAAAAGGGGCTGCTAGTGGAGGGGGCAGCCAGCAGAAGCAATGCTTCTGGGAAGTCAGAGGAGGGAAGGACAGTTCAGGTTCTGCCTGGGCCCTCATCACCTCTCCTGATCAACCCCATGCTGTCATGTGTTACCTGACACTTCATGAAAACTTCTGTAAAGCTTCCAGTGTCAGATAACTCCTGTGGTACAAAACAGTCTCCCGCCCCTGAGTCCAGCTGAACCACTTCTGTTTACACCAGCTTAGGATATGAATCCTTGTAGTCAACCCAACTTGAATATCAGCAAGCACAAATTTTGTATTCTTAATCCATAATCACAATCACCAGCCAAACTGTTTTGATATTTAAACTTGTTTACAGACCCCAGGCTATTAGTTGTGATGACACATTAAGAGATAAGAAAGCTTTAATTTTCCGAGGATAGTTCTACCCTCTGGGGATAAGAAACAGTGAAAACTTATTTTGATTAGCAAGCTGAGGAGGGCACAGAAATCACACAAAGCAGAGCGTGAGTTCAGGTGCTGCTGGAGCTGACATCTTCCCTTATCACACAAAGTGCTTGGTTTACTAGGAAGGGAGAAAAAGCTCCTCAAGGATTTAACCTCGCTCAATTATCAGTCACATGGAGTTTTGTTCCTTTCCTCCTAACAAGATCTTTTGACCTCATTTTCCTCCAAGGGCAGACTTGGGAAACTTGGGTGCACAGCCCAAGTCCCAGACAGCTCCCAAGCAAGGTGCTGAGCAGGGCTGTTAAGTGGACACTGCAGTGCTGCTAGGGATCCCTGGGAGAAAGGCCAATTTAGCACAATCTTGGGGTCTTCAGCAGCCCTCTTCCTAAGGATTATATTACCATATTCTCACTTCCATGATGACTTAGTATCAACTTCTGATCCTAGTGCTGTTTGGACAGTCCTCTCAAACTCTACTAACAAAATACATTATCAGTCAAGATCCTGCTCAGAGAAGCACTGATACGCATAGGGACACACATTTGCATTTGTTTTGAGAGCTGGATTTCAGGGAAGTGAAAGGTACCAGGTAAATGCAAGATAAGGCCAGGAGTAGCTCTGGGTCCATGTGCTTCACTAAGAGTTCATTCAGACACAGCAGTTTGCACAAGCTCTGTATAACATATATGAACAGTAGATGAATTGAAATGGAATGAGTGTAAATTAATCCATAGCAGAAATCAGAATACCTGAGAAAAGACCTGCCAGAAAACAGAATAAAGGGGTTCAGGGCAGTTGGACCTACTTCAAACAGGAACTCTTGAAGGCACAGGAACAGGGTATCCCAAAGTACCAAAAGATGAGCCAACAGGGAAGGCAACCAGCCTGAAGGGGTAAGCATCTTTTGAAGGAATTAAGGGGAAAAAAGAGGGTATATCACCTTTGGAAAGTAGGGGGAGGCAACTGTAGATATGTTTAAGAATACTGTTAGATCATGTAGGAGAAAAATTAGAGAGACAAGCCCAAGCTGCTCTCCATCATTTACCACCAGTCACGGCTCACCAGAGAGGTCCCAGATGACTGGAAACTGGCCGATATGATGCCCATCCATGAGAAGGGGCAGATGGAGGAACCTGAAAACTCCAGTTGTGTCAGCCTGACCTCAGTGTGGGGAAAGCTGTGGATGTAGTCTATCTGGACTTCAGCAAGGCCTTTGACACCATCCCCCACAGCAAACTCCTGGCCAAGCTGTCAGCCCATGGCTTAGACAGGAGCATGCTGCACTGGGTTAGGAACTGGCTGGAGGGCCAAGCCTAGAGAGTGGCCAGGCAGTAGTGGTGTCCCCCAGGGATCAGTGCTGGGCCCCATCTTGCTCAGTATCTTTATTGATGATCTGGATAAGGAGATAGAGTAAGTTTGCAGATGACATCAAGTTAGTGGTAGGTGTTGATCTGTTAGAGGTTAGGAGGGCTCTGCAGAGGGACCTTGACAGGCTGGGCAGATGGGCAGAGTCCAACAGAATGACATTTAACAAGTCCAAGTGCTGGGTGCTACACTTTGGTCACAACAACCCCATGCAGTGCTACAGGCTTGGGTCAGGGTGGTTGGAGAGCAGCCAGGCAGAAAGGTTCCTGGGGGTACTAGTTGACAGCTGGCTGAACAAGAGCCAGCAGTGTGCCCAGGCAGCCAAGAAGGCCAGTGGCATCCTGGTCTGCATGAGAAATAGTGTGGCCAGCAGGAGCAGGGAAGTCCTTCTGCCCCTGTACTCAGCACTGGTTAGTCCACACCTTGAGTCCTGTGTCCACTTCTGGGCCCCTCAGTTTAAGAAGGACATTATGACACTTGAATGTGTCCAGAGAAGGGCAACAAACCTGGTGAGAGGTCTTAAGCACAAGCCCTGTGAGGAGATGCGGAAGGAGCTGGAGTTGCTTAGCCTGGAGAAGAGGAGGCTCAGGGGAGACCTTGTTGCTCTCTACAGCTTCCTGAAAGGAGGTTGTAGCTAGGTGGGGGTTGGTTCTCTTCTCCCAGGGGGCCATTACCAGAACAAAAGAACAGTCTCAAGCTGCATCAGGGGAAGTTTAGGCTCGAGGTGAGGAGAAAGTTCTTCACAGAGTGATTTGCCATTGGAATGGGCTGCCCAGGGATGTGGTGGAGTTGCCATCCCTGGAGGTGTTCAAAAAAGAATTGGATGTGGCACTTGAAACTAGGGTTTAGTTGCCATGAGGTGTTAGGTATCAGGCAATAAGTTGGACTTGATGATCTCTGAGGTCTTTTCCAACCTCGTTGATTCTGTGGCTCTACCAAGTGAAGATGTGAGAGGAGAAAGACATAATGTAATAGATTGGTGAGACAACTTGTCTTTGAGTTATGAATTTACTTCAGTGTTTCCACTGCCTACACTTCAGACAAAGACTAACTTTTGCTGAGCATTAGTACTGAAATAACCAAACCCTTTCCCCAAATTCAGCATGATTTTAAGTGGTTCTTATGCCAATAATTTTTATTCACTCTTTATGGGAGATGGTCTGTTCTCCAGCAGTTTTGAAGAGGCCATGTTCTGTCCTTGAGTTCAGAATGTACATCTTATCAGGAACTGAGGAAGACCAGACAGGATTTGGCTGGACATGTTGAAAAGTGTTTGAATAGCTTGTTTGTTAGCATTAACCAATTGTATGCCTTGCTTAAGCACACGTTAGTAGAAAGGCAGCCAGTTAGAGTGTGACAACACTGCATTAGGTTTGCAGAGAAACATATAAGTTAGCTCTGTAGCACAACAAACATCTTTGCTTGGAACAGTATTGCTGAGTCTATGTCACCACAACTCTTGAATTTCATGGAATCATTTCATTTCTTATGTCAACATACAGAAGACCTTATTTTCAAAATAAGGTAGCTTCGAATCCCAAATCCATCAGTTCATCATAGCTACTATATTATGTTTTGATTTCTATGTACAGTGTAAAAAAATAAATATGCCCTTAAAGATGCTGACTTGGTCCAGTGGAAAGTTTCCCTGAATGTGGCAAGGGGGTTGGAACTAGATCATAGAGTCATAGAATCACCAGAGTTGGAAATGGCCTCGAAAGGGCATCTAGCTTAAACCCCCTGCCTTCCCCACCACCACCCTTTATCTTCCCAAAGCAGCTCCTGCTCCCTCTAAAATCATCTTTCACCCTGCCTAAACAGATCCTGCTCCACCACCACCATTTTTGCACCCATCCCAGAGCCACAGGCAAGACCCTCAACCAGCCAAGGTACCACACAGAGGAGCTCAGCCCCAGTAAGGAAGCCCAGCCAGCACCCATGGATGATATTGGAGTAGATATCAATACTCTTCCTACCTAACCGGGGGGCCACCAGGCCCCCCGGCCTTTGTTGTCACCACCACCATCACCCAGTGTGCACCATGGGCACTCACCAGCGATGAGAGGAGGATCCCTCAGCCCAGATGGGCTCAGCTTAGGGCTTCTGCCTTTCCTGGGGGGGATTAAGAATGGGAGTGGGTGGGGATGGCAAAGTGGCCACACCTGGGGTGGGAGGAGACTCCAACAGAGCCCAGGTGCTCTGGGATTTGAGGAGAAAAAGGGGGAAAATGGGGTGGAAAAGGGGCAGACAGTGAAACCATTGCTGTTGAGAAAGAATAGATCTTAAAATAATATTCAAATAGGAATTATTGACTTATAGTGATTGTTAAATGCTTAATATGGATCCTTTCAGGATGTTCCACTACTCTTGGATATTAGATAATTTATTGATAAACCCAAATATGATTTTGATAGGCCAGTACTAAGGTCAATAAACAAAAAACCCACCCACACCTTCTGCTAAGGTAACTGTATGGTGTTACCATCTCAGCAAACTTTATCTCAACCCAGAGGGTTATTTTGGGTTGTTTTCCCACCCATCGGGGGGGGGGGGGGGGGGGGGCTTGCTTCTGAGAGCAGGCAGTGTGAAGCCAGGACGCTGCTGGGCTGAAGAGGAGCCAATGGGTTTAGCTGGCAGAATTGGACTCTCCTACAGCTAAACGGGAACAGTCCATGCCACAATGAACCCTGTGGTCTCCCCTGTGTGAGTATGGAGACAATATGAGGATGAGATGGAAACCCTTTGTTCTACAGGCACAAGTGCATGAGTTACAAAGAACAGTAAAGAGAAGAGAGAGTTCTTCCAGAAGGAGAGATGCACTGGTCTACCATGAGCAGTTCTTTGGTCCTAGTACATGGGCAGCAGCTCCAAATTTGAGTAGGGAAAGATTTGGACAATGCACTTAGTCCCATGGTTTAGCTGATTAGATAGTGTTGGGTAATAGGTTGGACTTTATGATCTCAAAGGTCTTTTCCAACCTTGATTCTGTGATTCTGTAAAAGAAGGGACAGGGAAGACAAGGAAAGGTGCCCAAGGAGAAAGTCTTTCATTACAGAAAAAAAAGATCAAAAAGAGCTGGAATGTAAGCCAGGTTCAATAACACTCCCCAGCAGTGAGCAAAGAGACCAGTGCCTAAAGCAAAGAGATGTCTCAGTGGAGAGAGGACACTAGCACTTATGTAGTCCTCAAGCAGGAATATAAACCCACGGCAGGCTGCTGCTATGCTGGCAGGTTTTAGTCAGTGGGAACTACATGCTATTTATAGCACCACAGTCAGGATATTTCCAAAGGTCTCAGCAATGTGAGACCTCCTCTAGAATAAAGGGAAGCACTCAGCAGCAAAGAAATTGTTCTGAGATGGCAGAATTCATGTAATGCATTACAGAGCTCATCCTCCTCCTTGCCATGGGTCTGATCCAGTTTGTTCTGGCAAGTGTTTCTGACCCCACAGGTAGCTCAGAACTCAAAGGAGGCAAAGGACGTGCAGTATAAAGCTTTATACTTTAACCATTCTTCGCCTCAGTTGTGACTCTGGGACCACATACAACCTCAAAACACTCAGGACACTTAAGCTTTGTTATAAAGACACCAATCAATATTTTGAGTATTTTGAATACAGGTATCTTAGAGACAAATCTATCATCTCCAGCAGAACAATGATCCTTAAATACCAGGCTATTACTACAGATTTTCCTTTATCATCAGGAGGACAGAAAGAACAAGCCAAAATGGAGATTTCTCCCAGAATTGGCTTATAAGATATCCTGTAAAGGCCAAACTCGCTGTGGTGTTAGTGGGCATTAAATAGGGCCAGATCACAGTCTAGCTGACCAGGTGTTCACTTGCTGTTAGCTGTTACCAAATGTGCACAGGGTGCCTGTAGTATGCTTACCCCTCCATACCTAACTAGAGTCAGAAATCTGCAGCTCAAGCACTTCCTCCACCAGAGGAATGAGCTTTTAGTTTAACAGCCCTTCATAGGTTTGTTTTCTTGAAATTTGTCTAATTGGTGCTTGAAGTTATTATTTTGCTACTATACTGTATTCTTTAGTGTGGTAATGCATCTAAAGCCCCTTTCCCCCCTGCTGTGGAGTTGGGATGGGGATGAAGGTCAGGAAGTGTGGGAAGAAGGATAAGGAGGAAGGCACCTCTCCCCCTTTCAAGGCTTTCTCAGATGGCACCTGGGCCCCTTCCCCCAGGTTGCATGTCAGGGGTATCTGGACAACGCAGAACCTGATGCTGATCAGTTTCTTGCACTTTTTTGTCATGTGGAAGGAATACGATCTGTGGCATTTGCAACACAGGACATTTGGGCCATGAGCTGATGATATAAAACAGATTTGCTAGAGAGCACTAGAGGCTCTGCCTAGGATTTTCTCCCCCACGTGTGGACCACACATTGCAATCCAGAAGAATTCCTCAAGATACAGAGACACTAGGAGGATTACCCACAACTGGAACCAGCATTGTGAGTGCATTGCTCTTGGGTTCTATCACTTTCCAAATACTGACCTTTAACCATTTGTACCTGTTCTGGTACTCTGGGAGATGTCGTGCAACCGAGCAATGAACCTGTAAATAATAATTTTCTACATTTGTATATATGTGGCAGGATTTCTATATTAATAAAATCATTTCTATTTTTATTACTTCCCCACCTGCACCCCTTTATTCGCAGCATTTAGCCAGGAGCTCCAAAGGTAATTAAGGGACGTCTGAAAAGGTATCCACTTGTTATTTGAACCTGTTACTTCATTTCAAAATCATGAGTGATCAGCTTTTATTCTGTAGGCCATCTACAACACTGTCTATTTCTTACCATACACTGGCAGTCATACTTTTTTTCAAGCCTGAGAATCCCTGGTCTGTCGAGCTGTTTTCTCGTGCAGAAGCCAGTCCATGCCTTTAGTTATTTTTGTTGCCTTTTCTAGTTATATGAGGAGGTTTTGAAGCAGCAAAGGACAAAACCATCCTGAGCTTCTGGAATTTATGTGAAGTTTCTGTGCTGAAGGTGTATTGTCCTTGCTCCAAAGATTTTATAGTTTACACATACCAAATTTGGCAGAAAGGACACCTTTCATTTAATGGAAAGAAAATAAAAGAAGAAGAAAAAAAGGTAGCTAAATGCCTCCCACAACCCAGAAATTATGACAAATATTTCAAAATAGTTGAAATTTGTAGTTGGATTTCTTTCTCAATCCTTTACCCATCTTTTCTGACTTTAAAAAAACAACAACACAAAAAAACTCGATGGTGACTACACCAGCAGGAATGTTTACAGATTCAGATTAAACTAACTAAATCATCCCAAACTGTTACATGCCTTAAAATTTACATCTTTGTCCAGATAAAAGTAGCATTAACTAAAAGAGCAATGTGAAAGAATGAAATGTTATGGTATCTCTTTCCATCATTTAAAATGTCATCATCATGTTTTCTCTTTCAAGGGTATCTCCAGGGCTCTCTTGTAGGAGGAAAAATATGGTGAAGCCCTGTGAAAGGAAATAATACAATACCCAAGACTCAGAGAAAGACAGGTCTCCATTATCTACCAGAAGACATGTAACCTCTGTCAGAAGCACTATGAAGATATGCTCTCACCACTCTGTTGGAATGGGAACTGAGCTGATTCAGAAGATATTTAGGAAACATTAAGAGTAGAAAAGTGACACAGATTTGTCTGGTTGATTGGGGTTTTTTTCCTTTTTATTTTTTTTCCTTACCAAGGCCAGGAGATAATTTAGCCTGCAATGGATCAAACTACCTTTACCTAAGATGTGACCTCTCCTTACAAAACAGCCTTGCACCAGAAGAATATCCAGAAGCACGAGGGATGTAACACTAGAACTTCTCTAGAAAAGAGCTGTTGGTTTGTGGGTACAACATCAAGCTAGAAAGTCTAAAATATCCACTTTCACTTCCACTTATATTTTTATTCCAATAATTAATTACCGCTACATTAATGAGTACCGCAAACAATTCTAGCCAATTGACACTTTCTGATTTAAGAAAGTTGTATTCAGATTTTTATAGCTTTTAATAATTAATTTGATGTAAAATGATACCTGCCAGCTATTTGTCTCAGGGGAGATATTTTCCTGGGGGGAAAAAAAAAAAATTACTCGGTTTTGCAATTTGTAGGGATGATGCTTGGGAACCACTGCTTTATCTGGCAATCTTTCTGTGAAATACTCAAGGACCTTCACTGTTGAAGCAAGGACTGCATTCTTAATTTTATTGTAGGTGGGATGTCTTGATCTAAGTGCTGAAGAAGGTCCCATGCATCTGAAAAGATATTTATTTGCAAGGGACGAGTTTTGCAGAAGAAATCGCCTCTCTTGCAATTTTGCCCCTGTTTTATTTCTCTCTTAGCTGAAAGCATCTTTGCAGCACTTCTGTAGATTGAAATGTCATTGACAATTCTCAACAGGGAAAATTCACTAGCAGAAGATTTTTGGTTTGCTTTTAAAAAATTAGAACTTGTTTGGCTCTTTGTGTAATTAATTTGCAAAGACCAGTAAAAAATGCCACGATTAAAGGTGAACCAGGATGAAGTCAACCTCCTTCTGTTCATGTGTTATCGGTCAGGCTTTTGCTAAGCCCCAATCTTTTCATCACATTCCAGCTTCAGTCAGAGCACGGTGCATTTGCCATAGAAGAGAAGATAAAAAAGCTTTTCCTTGTAAAATGCTTCATTATTTTTCTGCAGAATTTAAAAGGTGACAGGAGAGTCTGAGGAGAGGAGCAGCAGTCTTTTGTCTGCAGGCATGAGATGTTGCCCTGAGGAATAGGACAACACATTCACACCATGCTTTTCAAAGCTGCTACCCTTTTCTGTGTTTCTGGGAGCCTCCTTGGGCCTGAAGGTTTGAGTATCTGAAAGTGTGTACTGGCCATCATGGTGGAAGCCATGAGATCTGCATCATGTGCTGCCAGGTAGTTTAAATAAGTTACACTGGATACCCACAGTTATGGGTATTTGCAATCTTACTCTTTTTTGCCTCAGGTTACCAGCTGTACCAGGGAGTAATGATATCCAGAATTGCTATTAAGGGGCTATAAATGGAAATAAGACAGTGTTTGCACATGGTAAGGACTTGCACCATGGAACACCCTGGAATGCCCTACTGGGAAATAATTTTGCCTTCACAGTGGAGTCTGAGCTATGCATTGAACAGTGAAAAGAAAATCAGATATTGAACTCACAAACTGTGTCATCTATTATGTGCACCAAGCGAGACTCAGATCCTGGGCAAAAATAGTCTGTGACTGATGCACCTGTGCAAGGTGGCAAATTAATGGAGTAGAGACAATTTTGCTTGCAGCATTTCTTAGCTTCAAGTGCTGAGCTGTGCAACCTTGATAATGTTCTTTTCACATACTGTTTTGTGTGTAATTATTACCTATATCAGCCTAAATTTAAAAATAGAGCACTTCCACACTGAATGCCTCTTTTAGGACACAGATGCAGCTGACTCTTGAAGGTGCCAATAACCTGCAACATATGCTGAAGGCTACTGGGCACCATCACAGCAACACCATCTAAAATCTGAACATTTCAAAGCTTCTTTCACAGTCCTGAGATGTGCAGTCCAAAATGGAGGCAGATGAAAATCCCTTGCTGCTTTTCAAATGCTAGATCTAATAAGATAAAATAACAGATAATTTGGGGAAGAAGACAGTTTCTAAAACAAAGTTATCAAAGTAGGATAACACTCCAGGCAACCAACTCCCACACCTTTTATCATCATCATTAGTCATTTATATTGCAGCAGCATGCAGCAACCCCTGCTGACGTCTGGGCTAGAAACCAGGCACAGATAGCAAGAATGATACCTAGCCCAAGCAGCTTACAAAATTACAACAGTGCAAAGTATCAGAAGGGGAGGGAGGAAGAACAGAAGGTTAAAGCGAGTTGCTGAAGGTCGATTTGCACAAAGCTGCCACAGCCAGGAGAGCAAAACCCTCAATCCCTGGAAGCATCTGCCCCTCTGGCTTGTGCTCAGAGCAAGCACAGCATGGGGGGCAGGAAGCAGTGTGACTTGTGCAGGTCCTTGCTCCTGTGGAAACAAGCTGGTTGTGTGGGGAGTAGCATATTTGGGAAAACACGAGAGTGAAGTGATATATCTTCTCTTCAGGGTTCTGAATGAAGAGCTCATGATTAACTCATTAAATGTCTGTCAAGGTTATCAGGATAGGCAGTAAAGAAAGGAGTATGGGAAGACCTGTATTTCCTAACCCCTGCTAACAAGTGCTCACTATTAGGAATAATGGATATCAAAGAATGATTGAGGTTGGAAGAAATATTTGGAGGTCACTTGGTGCAATCCCCACTGCTCAACAAGGCCACCTACAGACAGTCACCTAGGACCACATCCAGATGGCTTTTCAGTATCTCCTACCATGGAGACTCTGCTACTTGTCTGTGCAACCTGTTCTAGTGCTTGCTCACCCTCACAGTTCTGTGCTTCCTGATGTTCAGAGGTTTCCATTGTTCAGTAAAGGATGTCACCTTGCATATGGAGCAAAGCCATTTGGGTTCATGTTTTGTCCTATGGCTTATTTCTTCTCTTTCAAAAAATGATACAGATGCTGTGGCTATAGATCTGGAGAGATTATTTTCATATGTCCCTCAACTCTGTACAGTATGCCTTACAATCCATGTTCTCTCTCTGTCTGCAGTGGGTAGTGCACTATATAAGGAACATATTTTGATAGCTAATGTAATGCAACATACACATCATGTTGCCTCAAGGTCATGGTAAATTGTATCTGTTTATATGATGCATCTTGACATACTCTAATGTAGTGCCAGTAATTTAAAACAATGCCCGTATAAAATGTGAATAAGACCAAGAACATAGCCACAAAGCTGAAAATATTCCACTGCTTTCTTATATTAAGAGTATTAATTAGCATATTGATAACATCTCTTAAGGATTTAAGGAGAGGAATGTATATTCTGATACATTTTTCATCAATGGACATGAAGCCAAATACTGTTCACCAAACCTTGAGTAAAATTACTGTTAAAAGGAGAACTAATCTGGATTTACACTTCCACAATAAAAGGCCAAATTTAACCATGGTTTGTTTAAAACAAAACAAAACAACACAACAACCACCACATAATGGATTCTTTAAAATATTTCTTGCAATAAAGAGGCTGTCAATAATAATTTAAAAAAAAAAATCATAGTATCTGGCTTATGCAGAATTGGTCATTGGAAGTGATTGTGTGTGGGTCCCACGGTGCTTATAATACACAGGGAGAGCTCCGTGTCCCACCAAACTGATGTGATAATTAAATAAACAGCAACACACCTAGAAACAGTAGGTTAGCAATGTTCCTTTCAACTTAATTTAAAAAAATATTTATCTGTTATGAATTGTTGCCCAAGATATTCTGCATATTCCCCTAGACCTGTTTTTTGATTCTAGCAGCTGTCACACCATCCCGATAGGGCTAACACGTTCTCCATTAAGCTACCTTGCTCACATTTGTAAAGTATCCATTTGGCTCTAGTTGTAGTTTTAAAGCCAAATGGACCTCTAAAGAGAGGTTTACCCTTTTCCTCACCTTTCATTTTGTAAGGCAGCATCAAAGAGTGCTGGATGAGGTGACTGGGAGAAACAAGCGTACCAGAGAAACCAAAAAAACCACCTTGTGGTCATGAACCATCTAAAACCCACAGAAGATAGTAGCCTAGCAGTGGAACAATCTTCTTCGGACTCTGGTGAGAGAAAGGACATAAGCACTAACCATAAAAGAGATATTCAGGTAGTAACAGTTAACAACATGGAAAGAAATTCCAATAGGGGGAAAAAATGAAGAAAAATGGAAGATCCTCCATGAGTCTCAAAAGACAAAAAAAAGGCACTTGGGCAAAACTTCTCTAAAGGCTTTTTGAGGGCAAATTTTGAAGACCAAACCAAATATTAGTTCAGGTTAACCTGAAACTTTTTACTGGACTCTAAGAAAAGTTCTGGACTTGCTTTATTATGTAGGAAAGAAATGGAAGGCAGCAAAATTTGCTGCTGATTTAATTCTGGACTGAGAAATTACACCTTCTAGTGGTGTAGACCTTCTAGACACTGATAAACATAATTAACCTATTCAACGATACCATTGCATTCCTAGATATTATGATTTCAGAACCCGTCTGTAATGTCAATTAAACAAGCAATTGTACTGATTAGTAGATGTGAAAGGAATAAGACTATGTGATTGAAAAGTTGATTGTGAATAGTGCTTTTAAATCCAGAATACCTGTGGCAGAACAAGATGAAACACTTTGTCTAAATTTATGAAGCTGCCCATGGAAGCTCCAGAGAACAAAACTATTTTTCTCAGTTTCCAGATCACTACCTTGTTCTTTAGACCACATGTCTCTATGGACTGCCTGGTTTAAAATGATGCAGCTCAGCTTCAGTTTATACTAGTTGAAGTCTTGCAACATAAGTTTTTTAACAAGTCACTTTGCAGCACCAACAGTTTAATTCATCTTAACAGAAACATAGAAATAGAAACAGGAAAATGCCTTTTGACCTTTGCTGTTGGCTACAACCAAACCATGCAACAAAAAAGAGCAGAGAGGAAATGTAGGACATATGCTCCAGATGAAGAAAAAATGCTTGGGTCTACAACACAGTACATTGGAGAAAACATTCAAGAACAATTCATCCTGCTGAAATATTATTCCTATAAGGCTGCAAGGGTCAGTGTCATTTTCAATTATGCACTGTACAAGTGCTAGCCATAGAAGAAGACCCACCCACAGGCCCTACTCTCTTGGGCAGCAGGTCACTAAACACACAGGTCACTAGCAATTGATCTATGGCTCTAGAGACTCC
This sequence comes from Dryobates pubescens, assembly GCF_014839835.1. Taxonomy (NCBI): domain Eukaryota; kingdom Metazoa; phylum Chordata; class Aves; order Piciformes; family Picidae; genus Dryobates; species Dryobates pubescens. Next base: position 27,839,511 of record NC_071616.1, read on the forward strand.
AAGGAGAGGCACAAAACCCCCCCAAATATAATATGCACAATTTCATTTTTTTTCCTATTGTATGCATTATTTTCCTAAAGAAGATGAATAAAGCATTAATAATGAGACTCTCCTGTCAATTCAGTTACTCAATGCCAATGATGAATGCAAATAAATTAACACAACTCAGACAATTAAATTAAATTCTTCTGCATTTCTTCCTGATACAGAAGCAACTTTACAAAGATATCCCCTCATTTAAAGTAATCTTTCTTTAAAACTTCCCATCTGATAAATTCCATTCACACACACTGAACTTAAGAAGCTAAGGAACAACAGGATAAGCAAACTAGGACTTAGCTTCTCCCGACTGTCACTGACACAGCTAACATACCTGATCCTTCCTCTCTTTTTTTACACCATGGCAGCTATGCTGCACATGCTGTGGATCTGATAGGGGTCATCCTTTTATCACTCTGAGATTTTTTGCTGTTGAGTTTGGCATGGGTTTTGCTTCAGTCAGACCACAGACCTGGCTCTGTGTCTCCGGAAGCCTTTCAAGTTCAGTCTGACAGTTGAGCCATACTTCTCAATTCCTTAGATCTCCAGATGCCAAGCACACTCTAATAATTCACATAGAAACTCTGCACAGTGACTGGTGACTGAAATGCAGCCAGCTCTTGAATGAAGCACAGGCAGTTACAAACTGAGGAGACATGCCAAATTGCACAGAGGAGAGGAAGAGATGAAGATCTTTTTCTGAAGAGAAAGCATATGGAAAATTTATATAGGGAAATGTCTCATTCCATGAATCAAAAGATGTAACCTTCTAAGCCAAAAACTCTAGACCCTGAAAGCTCATAACTTTACATTAGTACAGCAGTTATATTAGCTTTCCTGTCTTTTAAAAACCCAAGACAAAAGTTTAATGTGTCTGACTCTGCTTTTTTAAATAAAAAGTGAGAGTTACACTAGAAAAACTTCAATTTGAAATCTCAGTGGCTTGACGGGTATGTTGAAGAAGAAAGCTTTTTCATGGTACAACCTCCTGGATTTATTTTAATAACAGACCTTTGCTTTCCATAGATCAAATATTTATACTCTTTTTGTTATTTGAAAAACCTGTCTGGGGACATATAAATCTGCCTGAGTCATAATTACACTGGCCTACATTTCATGCCTGTATTCAGACTAGGAACTATGGCAGAAGCTGTAGCAAAATTCAAAAATCTCTTCTGCATCAGAAGAGAGACTCCAGGTACTTTTCAAAAAGGATAGTCTATTTTATGAAGAAGAAATTAATTCTGTCAAAATTTCAGGAAGATAAGATTTGGCCAGGAATAATTTTTCCTTATTTCTGAAAGTAAACATTCTGAATTCTGAGCCTGTCTTCCCAAGCTCACAAATTTCTTTCTTCCGGTTGCTCCCAATTTCTCTTTCTTTCTCCAGTCCTTTTTTCATTCGAGCTTGCTTGAAGGGTGCAAGCCAAAGCAGGAGCTGTTCAATGATTGGGAGTGGTTGCAGGTACCTTGCAGAGCAAAGAACAAGAGGACACAGTCTTAAGCTGCACCAGAGGTGGTTTAGGCTGGATGTTAGGAACAAGTTCTTCATAGAGAGAGTGATTGCCCATTGGAATGTGCTGCCTGGGGAGGTGGTGGAGCCACCCTCACTGGGGGTGTTTAGGAGGAGACTTGATGGGACACTTGGTGCCATGGTTTAGTTGATTAGATAGTGTTGTATGATAAGTTGAACTCGATGATCTTGAAGGTCTCTTCCAACCTGGTCTTTTCTATTCTATTCTATTCTAAAGCAGCATCACTGCAGCTCACTGTCTTTAGGGGTAAAGGAAAGATGAATGTAGACTGGTGGAGTCTCTCTAAGGGAAAGCTTAGGGTTGCACAACTCATAGTTACATTCAAACCCCCACAAATAATCCAAGAATCAGGCTTTTTATGGAAACTCACTGGCAGTGTTTTACTTTGAATACTGCTGCTTCTTGGACTACAAATGTCAAAAGCATATCTGTAGTGATGCACTGCTCCAGGCTGGCCTTGGGAAACCCTTCACAAAAATCTGTCAGTGAAGCTGGGTAACTTCCCTCCTCTGACAAAGTCATCCATTCTGGTCACAACTATGCTCTCTGCACTCTCCCTGGGGCTAAAGTAAACATTACTGAGGAGAAAATGTGCATGATCGCCATTTGGCAAGAGAGCTACTCAGAACCAGCACCAGGACCAGTGTGCTCGAGCTGAGAGGTGCTCTGTTTTGGTTTTTTAGGGGGGCTTTTTGGGGTGGAAGGACCTCGGCAGACAGCGAGGAGCAGTGGGGTCATCTTCTCGCGTGCCTGCTCGAGAGGGTGACGTCAGCCGCGGGAAATTTGAACGAGGCAGAGCAAAGCCACACAAGGCCGTTTGGCAAGAGAGCCTTCCGGCTGCTTGCAGCGAGCGGCACGTGCCGGGTCAGCTGAGAGTGCGGAAGCCTCTGTGGTAGCTTGGGCAAAATATAGTAGTCAGGTGCAATATATATATTTAACAACAAGCAATAAAAAACCCCAAGCTTAATTTCACCTGCCTGAAGAGATCCAGCCATGGTAACAACTTGGCCAAAGGCTACTAGAAAATGGTAGGTATCCAGACGGAGCCAGCACACAAGCATGCAGGTGTCCAGGCTGCTAGCTGCAGAGAGGGCTGGAGCCTGGCACTTGGAATGGAGGGTGAAGGACACAACACATGTGTGAGGTGTGACCAAGTGAATTATCTTCTCAGTCTGGTGGCTGAGCTAAAGGATGAATTTTCAAGACTCAGGACTATAAGAGAATGCAAAAGGGAGCTAGGTAAGTGGGAGCAGATTTTACAGACCTCCCCTGTTGAGGGAGGCAGCCCTGGAAAAAGGGGGGGAATGGATACAGTTCCCTGCTAGGAGAAGCATGGGGAATCATCCCAGCCCTCTTCGTCTCCCCCGTTGCCCTTGCACAATAAGTATGAGGCCCTGCAGGTTGAGGGCAATGTGGATAAGAAGACAGAAGAGGAACCATCTAAAGGAATGCCTAAAGCAAATCATCAGGACTAGTGCCATAAAAAAAGAGAGTAATTGTTGTTGGAGAGTCTCTCCTGAGGGGAACAGAGGGTCCTATTTGTCATCCTGACCCATCTCACAGGGAAGTCTGCTGCCTACCTGGGGTCTGGGTAAGGGACATCACCAGGATACTACCAAAGCTAATCCAGCCCTCTGACTATTACCCATTGCAGGCAATCCAAGCTGGAAGCAATGAGATTGATAAGGGCACTAGGACAATCAAAAAGGAATTCAAGGCCCTCGGACAATTGATTGATGGGGCAGGAGCTCAAGTGGTGTTCTGCTCAGTTCCCTCAGTGGCAGGGGTGTGCACTGAAAGGAACAGGAGAACCCATGCCATTAACAAATGGCTCAAGGGATGGTGCCAGCAGCAGAATTATGGGTTCTTTGATCAAGGGGCAACTTTTACCACACCTGACCTGCTGGATCCAGATGGGGTGAATCTATCTAGAAAGGGCAAAAGGGCTCTAGCACTAGAGTTGGCAGGGCTCATTGAGAGGGCTTTAAACTAGGTTTGAAGGGGGTGGGTGATGAAACCAATCTCTCTGGAGAGGAGAGAGAGGGACATAAACTAGAGTTAGATGAAAAACCAGCAGCTCAGATGAAGTGCATGTACATCAATGCATGCAGTATGGGTAACAAATAAGAGAAACTGGATGTCTTGGTTCACCAGGAAAACTACGATGTAGTCACCATTACAGAAACCTGGTGGGATGATTCACATAACTGGAGTACTGCACTGGGTGGCTACAAGCTCTTTATGCAAGACAGGTGAGGGAGAAGAGGAGGAGGGGTGGCCCTGTATATTAGGGAATCTCTTGATGCCACAGAACTTGAGGTTGAGGATGAAAGGATTGAGTGCCTGTGGGTTAAAATCAGAGGGAAGGCTAACAAAACTGACATCCTGGTTGGAGTCTGTTATAGACCACCCAGCCAGGATGAAGAGGTATTCAAAAAAGGATTTGATATGGCACTTGAAGCTGTGGTTTAGTTAGTCATGAGGTGTTGGGTGATAGGTTGGACTTGATTATCTCTGAAGTCTCTTCCAACTTTATTGATTCTGTGATTCTATGACTTACAAATCACAGCACTTTACCTCACTTAGATATTTGCAAATAATTAAGGACAGGACAGCTTTCTCTTGGATACTTGCACGTACACCATGCCCTGCCAGCATGGTGACTGTGCCACCCTCCATACACTTCACATCCAGCTAACAACAAACACTTCCACACCACATTTTCCATAAGAATTTTGCTGTACACTGTTGCCTATCATGGAGCAAATAGCTGAGTGGCCAATGCAACAGGTTGGAACTGGGGAGTCAGGGGTTTCTGGTCCCAGGTGGCATGCCTATTAGCACAGGGACATCCTTTGCAGTTGGGAAGTTGGTCAGCATGAACAATCCTGGCTCTGAGGAACTGTCTCTGTCGTTCCCTCTCATTATCACTGTCTCCCCAGGTATGTGCTGCTGGGAGGATGCTGTGCAGAGCTACCACACATTTCTTTAAAGCACATGATTTCTACCTTGTCAGACACTATATGGGTTGCCTTTCCCTCACTGTTGCCAGGTAGTAATTGCTAACCAGAAAAACAGGGATTTACAAAAATGATTGCTCTTTATAGATGGCACAGTGCCCTCTCTCAAGAGCATAAACCCTCTATTAGCACAAGCCTCTTTTGCTTTCCTTCTGTTTTCTGATTTCTGACTTTGTGTAAATGCTAATTTTGAGGCAATTTGTGTGTCATTTTTCTGTCAAAACTGTAAGCACTGGAATATTACTAGGCATCTCGTCAAAGAAAGAATTACAGATGTACGGTCTTCATTATTTTGGTACAGTTTTGCACATTTATCTTTTTTAACAATGTAGTAAACAAGATATTTAAAACCTTCCAAACATGGGCTAGAAATTCCTCCTATTACAATTTGCAGTCACATACAACTGACACCAGCTCCATTTCTGTTGCAGTTACAGGACTGCTGCACACATAACCATGCCCAGTGTAGCTCAAACATAGCCAGAGGGGAGCAGAAGTCTCCTAGAACATATAAGAGCCTGCACCTTTCATTAGGAGCAGCTGCCTGAAACCACAGTTACATACATTAGACACACCCTGAAGCCCATGCCCTACCATCTTCCCTATGTTTCTTACTTAATCCAGTTAGATCAGTGCCAGTTTGGTACATTTATGCAGGTTGTTTAGTACAAGTATAAATAAATGTCCTAAGTGGAGATATGCAGTTGTTTTATGAGGAGGAAGAAGAAATCAGTTCTTTTCATTGTCAGTCATTTTCATGCAGTTTTGTGGCTGACAAATAGGTTGGATGAGCAAAACTAATCAAGATGATTAGAGATACCCATTTGTGGAACAGCTCTGCTAATACCAGTGGAGATCTATGTGTAAAGTAAAGGCATCATGCAAAAATACAGATATGCCCTGAACATTTGCCAAAGCCCTCTAGCATGTGGCACATAAACATCTAAAGAACTTTAAAAGAATGGAAAGAAAGTTTCAGGTGAATAGAATAGAATAGAATAGAATAGAATAGAATAGAATAGAATAGAATAGAATAGAATAGAATAGAATAGAACAGAACAGAACAGAACAGAACCAGGTTGGAAAAGACCTTTGAGATCATCAAGTCCAACCCATCACCCAATACCATCTAATCAACTAAACCATGGCACCAAGTACCTCATCCAGTCTCTTCTTATACACTTCCAGTGATGGTGACTCCACCACCTCCCTGGGCAGCCCATTCCAATGGCAAATCACTCTTTCTGGGAAGAATTTCTTCCTAACATCCAGCCTAAATCTCCCCTGGTGAAGCTTGAGACTGTGTCCTCTTGTTCTGGTGCTGGCCCCCTGGGAGGAGACCAACCCCCACCTGGCTACAACCTCCCTTCAGGTAGTTGTAGAGACCAATAAGGCCTCCTCTGAGCCTCCTCTTCTCCAGCCTAAGCAACCCCAGCTCCCTCAGCCTCTCCTCATAGGGCTTGTACTCCAAACCCCTCATCAGCTTTGTTGCCCTTCTCTGGACACGTTCCAGCAACTCAGCATCTTTCCTAAACTGAGGGGCCCAGAACGGGACACAGTACTCAAGGTGTGGCTTAACCAGTGCTGAGTACAGGGGCAGAATGACCTCCCTGCTCCTGCTGGCCACAGTGTCCCTGTTACAGGCCAGGATGCCATTGGCCTTCAAAGTGCAAAGCCACAGCCACATATTTTCTACCACAGCAGTTGGTATCAGTAGTAATGATGAAACCAGCCAGTAGTGTGATCCACTTGCTGGAAGAAACCAACGGCACAATTCTCACCAACTCCACCTCATACTGGATTAGGCTTTGAAAGCAAAAGTTGCCCAGACAAGCAATAGTGGCAGAGATTAAAAATACTTTTTTATAACTTAGTCACCCTGAAAGTGACCCACATATTAAGTTACTAGCTCCAGTAGCCTCAAAGAAAAGAACCATACGGCAATGAAGACTCACCAATAGTCCCTTTCTTAAGTCTATTGTGCGGTGTCCCTGCCCATGGCAGGGGGGTTGGAACTAGATGATCCTCGTGGTCCCTTCCAACCCTGACTGATACTATGATACTAAGTCTGTCCGACTCTCATTTAGTAACGCCTTGTGCCAAGTACAGCCCCAGCCTCATGCTACGCCATTGCTTTTTAGCATAGGTATTTAAGGAAAAATACACCCACAGAGACATCAGCAAACATCAGTGACAAATGAACTTCACTGCAAAAAGAGCATTGAAGGTAAAGTATTAAACATTTGTACTTAAAAATCAAGACAGAAATCCACATGCAATGTTAGTAACTGAGCCCAGGTATGTGGTAAAGCAGCCAGTGAAACTAATTACTCACCTTTCATTATTCTTTGTGCTTTCAGAGTTAGTTATTGAAATTGCATTCACTTAGAACTTAATACTCTAGAAAAGGCTGTTTCTCTTACTGTTTGTACAGGATCTGCTGCTGTCAGGCCTTGATCTCAACAACTGATACTAGCTGCAATCTAAGTGATAAGCACAGGACAAAAAGGCTCCCAAATTTTGCAGCACACCCTGTGTTTGAGTAGGAATAACTTTGTTGGAGGGGTTCGTGCTGAGCCTTGCAGTCATTCTGAGCACCTGCAGGTCCTGCAGGTGCATCAGGGCCAAATCCTGGCTGCCTCTTGCCCACAGCCACATGGAGCACTGAGCTCTGCTCAGCCTCGCTCCTTTCCATGCATCCTTCAGGACCTGAATTGCAATAAAAGATCCAAGAGGTTTCCTTCAAGCTCATAGCCCTGCACAAGCATAAATTGATGTATTCATGGTATTCTAGGTTACATGAAAAAGCATCCGCCTTGCATTTTTGTGCTGTATCACCCAGTCAGTAAACTAGAAGAAGTAAGTCCAAATCCTGAGAGGGTTAAGCCAGTCAAGCTACATCAGTGAACACTATCTGAAAGCACAGACATTGTTTGGCATATATCTTAAATTGTCAGGAGGAGCAGCCAGTGAGCAATGCAATACCTGACCTGTCAGCATGACACAGATCATTTACATAGCTTTTTACAAACATTAACAGATTAATCCTCACCTTGGGACACACAAGCAAGGTTCAGTAGCCCTGATGAACAGATCTGGAAGCTGACTCACACACTGGTTGTAACCTGATTTCCCAGAGAACCCAGCATCTCTAAAGCAGAGAAGGGGGTGGGACTTCATACCTCCAGACCAGGAGAAAAAGAAGTGTGAAGCAGATAGCAGCTTTGGTCCCATCTAGTGTCTGTGGGGAACTGTGCCATAAGGGCATTCTTAAGCCCTTTTACTCCTCTTCAATTCACACCAGCAATTCCCAATCCCAATTAGGATGGTAGCTCTCACTCTGGCACAGAGGACACAGGCACTTTCATGTGTAAAGCACTGCACATCACTCCCAAAGTGCGAAGAAAAAGCAAGTGGCTGAAGTGGAAAGGCCCTGCCTGACTGCAATTTCCTTATGCAAATGTCTATCCTGAGTTCCTCAGCTTATTTCAATGGGATCTGTTTATAAAATCAGTAGCAGGCATCATATACTAACACATGGGTGAAAGCTGAGTCCTGTGCATAAGGCTTGGGGTTTGCAGTGAGGAGCAGGGAGGATCTGTCATGGATACAGCCCACAAGATTGTACTAACACAGCTACCTGAGCAAGAGAGAAAGTGGAATATGGCTGTGGCTTGTGAGGCCATGCTGTTCATTTCATGTAATGACCTGGGACCATCCTTTGTGCACACATATTTGATGCAGTTGAAGGGTCTGTTCTTCACAGTCTCATCTAGTGCTGAGTGGTCCTTACGGAGGTCTGGGAGATTATGTCCCTGAAAAGGCTGTGGAAATGATCCCACAGCTGTATCTCTGTGTAGGAGGGGCATGCATGTATGCACCGGTGAGAGGCTCAGTTTTTACATGCATGCAATGAATTGGTGCACCCAGATACACCATATTGGTGGTTAGCAATGTGTGTCCACAGGGCCTAGGACAGACATAAAGAGAGTCAAAGGAAGATGCATCTGTATAGGCACCCAATAGACATATGGGCAAGCAAGACATGTCACTGTATTCTTAAGCTATGTTGCAATTCATGTGTTGCAACTTGGTAAAAAATATTTGGGATTTATTCCTAAAGAACTGATGTCAGGAAGGTCTCCTGTTTTATGAAGGAAATTGCTTATTGATTCTGTTTGCATCATATTCTCATGGTACTACTCCCATGCTTAACCTTCAGGGATTCCAAAAAGTTGTTTCTCTCTTCACTCACAACCTGACTACTGCAGAGAGATGCTGCACCTGCATGTGAGACTCCAGAGAAATACTGTGGGTAGGAACAGGTTGTGAGGTAGGGAGTACTAGTGTTTCTGATGTTAAAATCCCTGTGATGTGTGTATGCCTTTCTCAGGTATTCATAAAGCTACTGAAATCCAGGATGAGAGATCACAAATTAATCTGGGTGCAGATTCAGCAAAACAACTGTAGGATTCTCTGTAGATTCTGAAGATTAGATGTGATCTACTTACTTTTTTTGTTTGGTTAGTTTTTTTCCAAAGGAGGATAAGGTTTTAGTGATGTTTCTGATCTATCTGCTCTTGTGAAACATTGCAGATATGAATTGAGGACTTTTATTAACTTATTAAAACTCAGTGAGGAGGACTGGAATTGTTTTGTGGCGACCATGAATGGACAAAGCAGATGCTCTGTGGGCCTTCTTCTTTAAACATCTATTGATAGCTTACAGGGTAAGGACAACAACTAGACTCAAAGATATCCACTAGAAAGCACATGAGCAGGTGCAATAAGGATAGCAATAAAGAGCAGAATATAAAGTCATATAAGACTAGAATATGCATATATTTGGTGTATACATATTACATATAAGCCAATGTGTAACAATAAGGAACAACCTTTCCTCTGATATGCTAGTGATATTAAAACCATACTATGAAGTACACCACAATGGAGTCAGGACATTCCCAGTGATGTAGAATCACAGAATGCATTGTGTTGGAATGCATCTTTAAAAGTCATCTAGTCCAATTCACCTGCAGTAAGAAGAGACAGCTCCAGCTAGATCAGGTTGCTTAGAGCCCATTAAGCCTGACCTTGAATGTCTCCAGGGCTGGGGACTCCACCATCTCCCTGGGCAATCGGTTCCAGTGCTCCACCACCCTCATAATAAATAAATTCTTCCTCACATCCAATCTAAATCTACGTCTGCCCTAGTTTAAAACAATTGTCCCATGCCCTAGTAGCACAGGCTTTTGTAAATAGTCCCTCCGCAGCTTTCTTGTAGGCCTACCTCAGGTACTGAACACTGCTATAAGATCCCCTTGAAGACCTTCTCCAGGATGAACGACCTTGGCTCTCTCATCCTGTCTTTGTAGGAGAGATGCTCCAGCCCTCTGACTATCTTCGTGGCCTTCCTCTGGACTTGCTCCAACAAGTTCACATCCTTCCTGCTTTGACAACTCCAGAGCTAGACACAGTACTCCAGATAAGTTCTCACCAGAGCAGGGTGGAACACTCACCCTCTCTCAACCTGCTAGCTACGCTTCTATTGATGCAGCCCAGAATGTGATTGGCCTTTGGGGCTGCAAGTGCAGATTGCTGGCTTGTATCCAGATTTTCATCCACCAGTACCTCTTAGTTCTTTTATGCACAGCTGCTCTCTATTACATCCTCCTGCAGCCTGTATTGACAACAAGGACTGTCCCGACCCAGGTGCAGCACTTGGCCTTGTTGAACCTAATGAGGTTCACCTAGATGTACTTCTCCAGCATATCCAGGTACCCCCTGGATGACACCCTGTCCATCTGGCATATTGACTGTACCATTCGGCTTGTTGTCATCTGCAAACTTGCTGGTAGTGCACTTGTTCCCCTGTCTGTATCATTGACAAAGATAATAAACAGCACTGCTTCCAGTATGGACCCTTGAGGGATGATACTTGTCACTCATCTCCAACTGGACAGCGAGCCATTGACCACTACCCTCTGGATGTAACCATCCAGCCAATTCCTTATCCACTGAACAGTCCACCCATCAAATCCGTATCTCTCCAACTCAGAGAGAAGGATGTTGTGGGGGACTGTGTCAAAGGCCTTGCAGAAGTCCAGATAGATGACACGTGACATGACACATTGAAACACCCTGAGCATTACATAAAGTCATATATCCCTTTATACTGAGTTAACAATGTCTTAGAGTGGTTCCAAAGGAGCAGGTACAATGTAGATTATCACACATTTTCATAGCAGTGCTTTGACAACACATCCAGCTGTGTCAAAAGCTCCAGAGCACTTTAGTGCAAGGCAAAGCACTTGTTATGGAAGAAAAACATATGAACCCAATACAAATGGACAGTGAAATGGATGATTCTTCCTAAGGAAAGCTTTGTTTTCTATCTTTGATTGATACAAGTAGTACTTGGATTGATCCAAGATCAGCAGCACAGAAACAATATCACCCTAAGGGTATTATGGTCGTTCATTAAGAGACACTTTCAAGAATGCTTTAAAAACCCTTTCAGAATCCTGCCTTCTCCTGATAAGTATTTTGTACTACTTCTATGTTCAGTGAAAAGTTCTATTTGCTGTGAATACCTGAACAAAAGCCTTTGCACCTGTTTTTGGTCTAGGCACAAAGCAAAAAAATACATTCCAGAACACACAGGTCACAGGTCTTAATAAAGAGTCTTGCCATCTGTTTTCTCATCAAAAAAAAGTTGAATGATATTGTTTTCAAGAATGAGGCTTGCCTTCCTTAAAGGAAACTTTCTGGTACTCAACATAGCTTCCCACTTTAAAGACAGTATTGTTCTTCAGTAACATCACACTTTAGAGACAATATTGCTAGGTTTTGGGATGTGTCAAAGTATAATCCTAATATATCACAGTTTCACATGGAGGAGAAAGTGATGCTTTTTAATATCTAAGGACATATGCATAAAATGCTAAGTCTCCAACTTTCAGAAGTAAGAGTCAAGAATATGCACTGCATTATTATTTCATTAAACAGGCAACAAAATATGAAGGCACCATGTTGTTTGCTATTCATACCACTCTTTTCTGTCTATATTGGCTGAAAACTGGAGTAGGCATGCCTCCACTTTTCTCAGAAAGAAGTGTGCTAGACATCAATGAATTAAATTCTTTATTTATGTTCATGGACTTTAATGATTCTCCAATGTTTCCTAGACAACTAAAAGCCACCTCAACTGCCAAAGATCAATAATTGCCCTGCTATAATAATTAGATTTATTTTTCTGATCTATTAATGTTGTAGAAAATATATAAATACTCTAAGCCCCATGCTTAGATCCTCAAAGGCATTTGGATCACTTAGACACCTGATTTAAAAAGGAACAAGGGGCCATATAATATGTTAAATTCTAAACATCAACAACAATTTTATGTATTCTAATATCTAAGGTTCAAATTGAAACATTCCTAGCTTAACTGGCAAAGCCTTTTAGAATGTCTTTTGTGATATTTAGAGGTAACATTAGTTTAGGACAGAGGAATGAAGCAGGCTGGGAATGACCCTGTGCACCATCCCTGTGGATGAAAACAGGGTGCAGGCAATTTCCTGGTTGCCCTGAGCATAGTTCATTGGAGAACAGTATTTTGAAGCATGTTATGCAATTGCTTAACATAATGGAGTATGTAGTTACAGAGGCTTTCATTTCCAATCCATTTCCATTGTAAGCCAGTAGAAAGTTCCTATCAGATAAAAAAAAAAAAAAAAAAAAGTGTACTTGATGCAGTAAGATGCATTTGAAGTCCTCTTCTTAACATTTCTCATGATTGAAACACAAGTGAAATGAGGTTTCCAGTGCAAGTACTGCTTTTAATCACACTTTCATACTTGTGTACATGAATATGCCATTGAGTAATTGGGTAAATACAGTACCTGTCAGCATTCAGAAATGCATAAATAGACCAGAGTGAGGTGTACCCCATAAGCTTCTGGGATATTCTGCTGCCGAAGTTATTCCAGAACTCTGGCAGCAGAATAAAAAAAAAGATGTTTCTCCTCAACATGTACAAAATTTTCCTTGTATTAAGATACCAAGACAGGTTTGTTTGTTTTCTCCAACTTCAGATGCAATTTCAGCAGCTAATTTTTGTACAAACCATATTTTCCTTTTTCACAAAGAGGATAAAAAGCTGAAAGATTACCTTGGACAGAGGAGACATCCTGAGGTTAATAGAATCACTGTTAGGTACCACAACTCTGTCATCTTTTTGCCTACAAGTGCTGGGTTCATAATGACTTCTGTGAATTGTACATATCAAGTAATCAGTGGCTTTATGTTTTAACTGATTTTTTTTTCTATGTGGAAATTTGATTCATTTACCAAGAAACCTCAAAACCATTTCAAACCCCAACAGCTATCCCTAAATCCTGAAATCATGGAGAGAGACACATTTACAGCCCCCAGAACCTGTATGGCATATTTAAGATATTTCTGTTTAAGAATTCTCTGTTTGATCTAGGATATACCTCCTCTGTGTAGTAAAGCAGTTACATAGTTAATGGCTACATTCAAACAGAATGGCTCAGGAGAGAAAAGAAGAGTTTTTAGGACAACTGGAAAGGAAGTGTGCATCAATAATTCCCTTTCACATTTGATACTTCAACTAATATTAACTTAAAGGTCCAAACACAAATCATTAAAAAAAAAAAAAAAGGGAAAGAAAGAAAGAACAAAATGAAGAGCAACCTTGAAGGGACAGTGATGAACTAAGAATAAGGACATTTGGGTTCAATTCCGAACTCTTCCCTTGTCAGTATAGCTTTGGGCAGTTTCTTTGTTCCTGAGCTCCTTATCTATTTAATAAGGATATTAATACTTGATTAGTTCTACTCCTTGCCTGCATGCCTTTTGATGGCCTCTTGAAGGTTTTTATAGTAGAAACTACTTCTGCTATCTGTAAAACTCTCAGTAAAATGAAGGCCTGCTTTTTGTTGAAGACACAAGAAGAATTAAAGGAGAGAAGCACAATCAGATCGTATGTCTACCATAGGCTTAGTAAGAACTGCTGTTCAGTATCAGTAACATGAGTCTACGCAGTACGTAGTGAGAGAGCTTCTGATTAGAGAACTAACTTGTGACAACCAATAAATATCGGAACAGCTATCACAGATCTAGTTGAAAGATATATAACAGAAATTTTCCCTGTCAAAAATGAGTATTTAAAGAGTTGCAAGTTTTCACTGAGAAACTGATATACAGATATCAGTACAATTTCTTGTAACAAACAGAATTCTGATAAAAAAGTATTAAAAGGAAATGTGTCCTTTGAAAATCAGGCTTCCATACATAGGGATTTTTAGAGCTTTTAATTAAAAAAAACCAACATTATCCCTTTTCTATTTTATATCCTGGCTTATGAAAATCACAGATGCTGATCTACTGAAATTCTTGTCAAATAAATATTCTTCCTGTGGCTGTTTGTGTTTAAGCAACAACACTTTAAGGCTCATCTGGTTTTGGTTTGGGATTTTTTTAGGGCCTTTCAAAGATCAGGTTTTTGCTGGATCTTGAATCACGACAGCTCAAGGCATTCCAAGTGCAGGAACTGCTTATGTATTTTATTATTCAAGTACATTTTTCTTGACTAGAAATGGTTGCTACAAGTGTGGAAAGTATTTCCACTGATCACTATAACTCCCCTGATAATGCAGATGGTTCAAACTCTAATTCACATAGTTTATCTAAAGGAACAGTTCAATGGACTGAAATGAAATGCATGTGTTTTCAGCTTCAGACCTGTATTTACTACTATCTTAAAAGGAAAGGAAATTACTTTACTTGCTTTGGAAATGACAGAGAAAGCCAAATACAGATGTTATGAAAAAGCTTAAATGACTAAAAATGTCACTAAAGAATAAAGTTCTAAGTCACAGGAAATCACCGATAGAAATATCTGCACTCTGCATCATGCAAAACCTCTCTCAGAATCACACACTCTTTAGAAAATAATCCACTTGAAACATATATGCTGCTATTACAGAGAGAAAAGAAACAGACAAACCTACTGCTGCATTAGTGTACTGGATACATTTTAAAGATTGCTATGCTTGCTTTTTCTAGTATTTTTCTTTCTTTCTTTCTTTCTGCATAACCTTGCACACACACACACACAAAATTCTTATGCACTGTATTCTGTAAAGGAACTGTTCTTTACAAATTATAAGGAAGGGAATATTACTTGTTATGTAATATATATCCTAATAATATAGACATTTATAAGCACACAAAATTGCATGGGGAAAGAAAATCCAGATGATTTTATACTTCTTATTTATACACACACACACATAGATATATTCTGTAGGAAGTTTACTGCAATTATGCCTTCATATTTTGTCCCAATACCCCAAGGATAAACATGTTCCCGAATCAAGTAAAAAGCTAAACATAATGCATTAAATTAAAAACAACCAAAAAACCAACCCAACCTATTTAATGTAGCATCCTTGGCAACATAAGAATCCTTGAACTAGTGATAATGAGCACTTTTATAAAACCAGTGATCTTTTAAAGGATTTTTTTTCCTTTTTTTTTTTTTTTGAGGAGCTTTCAGAATAATTGAGAATACCTAGTAGCAATGTTAATATTGTCACAAAAAGAAATAAGCCAGTGAGTGATTCCAATACAAATAAACTTCTCTCCTATTTGGAGACCACTAATAAAAGTAAACTTTTGCATACTCTGATAGTTCTTCGCTAACAACTTATCTGTACAGTTGCACGATCTTTAAAAATGTAATTAACCTATTTTTCTTGTCCTAATTACAAGGCAAAAGGATTCACGTGGATAAAAGGAAAAATGGGTTAGTTTAGAAGGGAAATACCAATTATGCCCAAAGCCTAAAAAAAAATCTGTTGCTATGGCAATCAAAGAGCCGGGTCTTACAAAACCTTTCATAATTTATTCACATGAGTAGTTCTTACTCATACGAGTTGTCCCATTGATTGAAATAGCACTGTTGATGTGAGGAGAGATTTGCAACAGGAAACTCGAATTTAGAATGCAGTACTTGTTCACATTAAAAGCTGAGGGGACTACTTCCACAAGTACGAGCATCTTCGACGGTGAATATTGGAAGATGACGTTTATGGATTGTGTTGTCCTTTCTCAGTTCTTATTGCTTTTTACACTGGTCACATATTTTAGATGGTAGAATACACAAAATATCTACTTCAATGCACATGTACACGTATTCTGAACATACGCATACATATGTTCAGACACGCTTACTCCTACTGTGTGACCTGACCGAGGTGATCCTGCTTTGGCAGGGGATTTGGATTCAACGATCTCCAGAGGTCCCTTCTAACCCCTACCATTATATGATTCTATGAAAATGAAGGCTGATTGCTCTGAACCCCACCACAAAACTGTTACAATATAGGAACATGTTTATAGCATCTCTGTTTCCTCCTATGCAGTAATTTGAAAAAGCTGCATTATCCTTCTCTCTAAAAGCTACTGGAGTCTTTCATGATACAAGGAGAAGATGTATTTGAAACCACCACAACATTTCATGTTTTGAATAAGATTTAAGCCCTGATTCTTATTCACGAGTCCTGGTGTGGCCTCACCTGGCCGTTTTGTTTTGACTTTTTGCATCCCTCTCACTCTCAAAATCTTTTGCTAGGAACTTTTCACCTCTATACCCAGCTGGACAGCCCGTGACAACCACCACACCAAGCTGCTCTTGTTCCATTTCTAACCTCATCAGAAGCAGTGGGATTTGAGAGGAATTACCCTCAAAACAGGGGCAGGCCCTTATCACAGTTTGTTCCTCAAGAAGCACTTAACTTTTCTTCTTTCAAACTCAGTGATCAACCAAAATGCATTTAAAAATACATATATTTCCTGTCACCACTCTTTCATCTTTTAATTCTACCCGAAGTTCTGAAACTAAAGTTGAAAAGAACAGGCTTTCTTGAAAACTATCTTGTTCTTCCACCTCAGTAGCCTATGTAATTTCTTATCTGCTTGGCATTTTCCTGATAATCACCCTAAATTTTGGTAAGTCAAGTAGTTAGCTAATAACATCACCTTGCACTCCCTAGCACTTTTCATCCAGGCAGATGAAAGCACGTTACAGATGTTAAGAAAAAACATTTCCCAGCATCCACTGAAGCCATTTACAATTCTCAACACCTCACTAATACATGACAAAAACTACTAGATAGGAGAACATCTTGCACTGGGTTTGCTTACTGTGTCACATCAAGTGTAATATCATAATTCACAGTGGTCAGATTTTGGCTTTCTAACACGTAAAAGTATCTTTCTCCCACTGTATCTAAACCACAGCATCCAAATCTACATTTGATATTTGTTTCTCATGGGAATTAAAATAATGTATATATTTTGTACCTACAGATCTCAAAGATATTCAAAACCCTTCTGTAGCTTTTATTTACTAAGATAGTTCTTATTGAGAACTATTCTTATGTTGATACACATTTTCTTTTGCCTTCCATTTTTGCCTTCTAGTGGTCAGTGCGTGACTGACTTGCAGGGAAGGTATAGCACCATGACCCCAGAGAGACAGAGCGAGAGAAAGAGGAGGAAGGAGGAGGGAAATGGAGGGAGGGGGAAAGAGAGAGAAATGTCAAAGCAAATTCTTAAACATCATATTTAGAGTGGAAATGAGAACAATAAAGATACTGCTGTTCCAGTCCAAATGCAAACAAACAGCACAGGTGTGCACAAGCACACACATGCACATACACACTCTCATAAAGCAAGGGAGAAAGACAGAAATGATCTCACAAAGCTGCTGCAGTAATCAGGATATTTGCTCCTGGAAACAGCCATAGAAGCAAATGTTCTTTTGTTATCTTTCTTTTTTTTTTTTTTTCCAATTTTCATTTGATTATTGTTGCTATTTTTACCTCTTACCATAACAGAAATATGGTTATTATTAAAAGGAAGGAAAAAGGCCTTACCATGCAGTGCATCAGGAAGAGATGAGAAGCACAGAGCATGCTGCAGAGATTAAGCTCAGCATGGCATTCAGATATCCTTTGGAATTGAAGAAAATTGTCCAACCCATTCTTCCTAACAAAGTGGACAAGTTTTCTCTAGGCTTGAATTTTTCACCAGAAGTCAGATCCTCACAGTGCATTATATTTTCTTCTTCAGGAGATATATTTCATCCAGTTAAGTTTTAGCTTCGCAATGCCATTTCCAATGAGCTCTAAAAGGTTCTTCATTCCCAGATTCGTGGTGTCATCAGAGGGACTCCAAAGAAAATCAAAGAAAGAAAAAAAAAAAAAAAAAAAAGAAAGAAAATAATACCTTACTGAAGCTCTGAAATTACTATGCAGAAAAGAAGTAAAAACCCCACAAAATAACAACCCCTCATTTATTCTATTACCTCTGTGCTTCACAACAATCAGTACTACCTCTTTGGTCTCATATATGCAGTGCTGATTACTTGTAACAAAGGAAGAAGCAAAAACTTTCCCAATTCACACATGATGCATTTTCATTACTGCTGGCTCAACTGTGCACTGCCAAACAGCCCTTCTCATCCTGAGAAATCTTTTAAATCATCTGACAAATACATCAGCTCTCCCTTTCCCTTCCCAAAGAACATGAATATTAGAATTTCTAGAAAAGTGTTGGAGAAAGCTTGACAAATAACCCCAAAATATCAATTGTACCTAAAAGCAAAACCCTCAAAGCAGGAGAGCTCTTGAGCAAGGAGATACCTTGCCTGAAGAATCTGGGAACACGCACACTAAGTCGTCATAGGGAAGGAGAGGGGAATAAAGAATTGTGGCTAATGGGGGATTTGGAGAGGGTGGGATGGGATCGCATGGGTATCAGGCAGAAGTGGGATCCTGAGTCACCCTCAGCCTCCTGCCTTCTCGCTGACAGCAGCTCGGGCTTCCCCTGCACTTTCTGCAAAGCATATTAATTGATTCTGGTTGCTGAGCAACTAACTCTGGTGAGCCACATCGACGGCTCCGGCTCAGCTTCAGCAACAGCAGCAGGGAGAGGGGATGGTCTCCCCCGCCTCCCTCTGCTTCCCGGGGCTCGCTCACCTCCCCAGGATGCCATCAGTTGCTCTGCAGGGAAGCCTTGCAAGAAAAAGGAAAAAGACCCCATTAGTGCAGCAGGGAGAAGAGATGGATTGCTCTCCCTACCCCGTGCGCAGGCGAGCAGCCCCCTATCTCATGCTGGCAGCACCGCTGCAGCATCAAAGGGCGGCCCCCACCCCGACGCTGCCTGGGATACCCCGGCCGGGGGGGGCTGGTGCAGCCCTGGGAAATCCACCCAGGCATGTCTAGAGGTAGGTGAACCAGAGTGCTGAAGCTTTCTTCTGAAAACAGAAGCTGAGTTAACCCTCTGCTTCTTCAGGCACTCTGCAAAGATGTTGCTAAAATAACAAGAACCCCCAACGGTTATACTCCAACTCATGGGCTCAAAAATGAGTTTCCAGATGAAGCTACTGCCACTTAAGCTGTCCCTGCAATAAAGGGTTGAATGTATGACTTATTTCTGACCTCTTTACCATGTTTCACTTTAGACAGAGCAAACACAGTAACCCAGAGCCACTATCCAGAGGAATTGTCTGAATGTCTTTGTCAGAGAATGCAAAATGGAGTGCTTGGACTTTGTCATCGCTTTAACAAATATTGTGTTTAAGTTCCTTACAGGAGAGAAGCAACAGTGAAGCCATTTAGTTTTGGCCCACAAAAGAGATGGGATAGATACTTGGATCTGGCTCAATGGGTTCCTCCTAGAGTGCCTTGACTGGTGGTCCCATAGGAATGACACAGAGGATTTCAGAAAGGCTGATGCTAAGTAGATAGACTCCAAACAGGGCTTGACCATTGCAATTTGCAGCAGGGCTTCCGTTGACTTCTGTTGCTCTAGGGGCTGAATAAAACTTCTAAACATCACAGAATTTTTCTCTTGTACAAGATGTTTCTCTTGTGCTCTCATTTTGGACAAATCCTTAGTCAGATCATGGCATTTGCTCAGCACTGACTAAGCTGTCTTTCCATTGCATAGGTAAGATGTAAGAAATGAAAAGCCCTCAAGATTTCTCTCCATATGACCTGGCAGTAAGTGCAACATCAGATCTTGGCCAAACTGCTCACACATGATTACTGTCAAAGACCTGAGCTAGATCAGCTCTTTATTCTGTTATAGTGATAGGACAATTTAAAGGTCAAGGCCCTGAGAACTGCCTTAGCTTGCAGTCACATAAACAGAATTATCTAATTCTCCCCTTGAAAACTTCCAACCTGTAGCTTATGTACACTATCTAAATGGTAAATATCAGGACTCCATGAAATGGGGACAGGTTATCTTAAGCAAAAGTGTACGTTTTCTGACAGATGCTTAGCCTCTCCACACTCTGCTTTCATGCTTTATAAAGAAGGATCTAGTTTAGCCTCATTTTCTTAGAAAAGCTGGATGCTTCACGTATATTCAAATCTCAGAAAGGACTATTAGATTAAGTTAGCAGAGCTGCTATACAGAACAGATTGCAGAACATATTCAGCTCATCTAACATGTCTATTGATATGAGCATATATATTCCTAATCCCCCAAATACAACAAGCAAAGCAGTATGGGAACTTCTGTTTGATTTGGTAAGTGAAAGCCATTTAGTCTCCTATCAACAACAGAATACAGCAGGATATTTCTAAGGAAGAGATCCTACAGTTCACCTACCTGATGAAAATGTGTCTCCTGAGGTGTTTTAACGTACTAAATGTAGAACAAACACACTAAACTACACTAAACCTGCATATAATAAATATAGACTGTTCTTGATTTATATGGTCACAGATTTATGTAATTAATTTCATGTCACTGATTCTCCCTTTTTTCTCTTCTTCTGACTCTTTAGAAGTTTCTTTTTTATATCTGTCATTGTACCTTGTCTTTGTTCTTGGGCAGGAATAAATCCAAGGTTTCCTTTAGCAGTGGTTGACTCAAATACTGTACATTGTTTTGTGTCATTGCTCATATACAACATTGCTTCATTTAGCCTGTAAGTTTATTCACTTGCACAAAGTGCTGAAGTATGACAAAATGCAGGGTTGAAAGGGAGCTACCCCACCTGTCTCACAGCAGGATCAATCACACATACGCTAGTCCAGAGATAGAGCTTTCTACCAGTGCTTACAAGTCTCCTTTCTGGAGACTCCAGTGCCTCACTAGTGTAACTACAAAAAGGGCATTTCTAATTTCCATTGCTACAAAATTAAGCACAGTTTCTCATCCCATCCACACCAACCAAGGAAAAGAGCTTGTCCATTCCTTGCTGCAACTGCCTTTTATGCATATAAAATTCATTATATCTCTTGTCATTCTCTTTTTTTTCTAGATTAAAAACTTATCCGAGCATTTACTCTTCTGTGGTAGTTTTAGGCTATGCCTTTAAAATTTTTTTATAGATCTTGAACAGAAAGTAGTAAAATGTAAATAAATCACTACTGGGCATAAAAAGGAAAATAATGATAGTTCCAAACAATCCCATTAGAAAGATAACAGACTTAAGATAGTAATGTAAAAAATTTCTCTCTCGTTTCTAGCTTCTTTGCTCTGGGAGAGATACTAACTTGCTTCTGCTTGACCTTGTTTTGGCTAAGTCTAACATCTCTCTGCTCCTTTCTCTTGTTCCTTTCATGTACAGGGGGGTAAGGGGAGGGGGCAGGGAGGGACAAGCTATTACCTTCCCCTGGTCTTTGGCCAGAGGGTCCTCATCCTGTTTATTAATTGTTAAATACCTGTAAACATTGTAAACACAGTATATGCTGTATATATTAATTGCATTCCATTGTAGATTGTAGTTTTGCTTGTAAATACAGCTTTCATTTGCTTCTAACTGAGCCAGTCTAGGAAATTTAATGTTGGGGGGGGGGGGGGGGGATGGGGGTGGAATTTCAACCCACCACATCTTCTGTCACTTTTTAAAAGGAATGGTTAATCACACACTGACCTCTGGATCATAAGAGTGCAGAAAATTAAGAGTACGTGCATACAGGGATGCACATTAATGCATGCAAAAAGTACAAAGGAAACAGTGTCTGGCTTAGGAAGTGAGTCACAACATAGGAACAAGAGGGTATTGCTACATCTAGTGGTGATAATAGGGTTAAATTCTGTTTCAATATTCATTTTTAATTTTCTGAATGAAATGGGGTAACAAAAAGGAGGAGGTTAAATGCAGCTAGCTTCTAGGCCTCTGTCAATGAATCTTACCAGCCTGTGGAAGACAGCTGTTCAATTTAAGGACATAAAGGGGGGAAAAAAGACTACTTTTTTCTTTGAAATTGTGTAAGGATTTATGAAAGGCTAAATAGAAGAGGGGAGCTAGCACAAGATCTGAGGAAGATAGTATGCGAAAAATATAGAAATAGAGAAAAGATTAGGGGTGAGTAAGTGCTTGGGTGTGAGGACATTTAGACTAAGGGAACAAAGAAACATGGAGAGATTTCCCAAATTCTTACACAGTAATTATTTAGTCTATATGAATATAGTTCACCATACACACACTAAAGAATGATTTGTATCAACAAGATCAGCTGTAGTTGTTTTACCTTCTCCACTTTTACCCCTTTATATTCATTCTGACGCCTGATTTTATCCTTGACAATGCAATCTTTAAAAGTGTGACAACAAATTATTAATATTTTCACATGCCTTGTTTCATGCTTTATTTTGACAAGGAGGAACACTGAAGAGAGTTGAAACTCTGTGCTGGAGCAAATATCATAAAAAGTGCTAGGAGAGGGCAGTTGAAGGGCAAAGCAATAAAGCAAAACAAGCATAGAAAAGAAATCAAGTGATTTAAAAATCAAGTGATTTAAAAACAAAAGCAAACTGATGTGTAAGAGAGAGCCATCAGATTATTACAAGAAATTGTAGGAGAGGCAGGTTTGGAGGTGTGAACAGTTGTACAATTTCCGAGATTTTTAATTTTTTTTAGAAGAGGCAAAGCTGCTTAGATTAAATTCAGTCTCCTACAGAATGCAAGTACAGTATCTCCCTTTCACTTACACAAGGCTTGAATTTAATCTCATATAAATGCTTTTTATTATGCATTGAAAAGGCTGACTAATGGACATGTTCTGTTCTTATTCCGTTTGCTATTTATCTTCCCTCTCACAACTCTCTATCATTTCAATAGTAGCATTATCCTCTTTGAGAAAATGACTGTCCTGTAAGCCTAAGTACTAGAGCAAGCTAGAACCTAGTCAGCTTCCATGCCCCAGGGAAATGGTACAACTAGTGTCCCACTAAAACCTTTTTGATTTCTGCAGCTTGAATCAGACCAGCAGCACTCCTCTGTGTTTACGCCCCGTAGCCCAACAAGGCTAGTGCTACAAGACCTCGGGCATCAAGATAGCAAGGAGACATAACAAGCCATGGCAACTGGTTGGGCAGAAACACTTTTCAGATTTTAGACTGACTCCTCTGTGTTACTGAGACCTGATAATGAGAAGTCCTCAGGGAGACAAATGGGAATTAAAAAATGCTGTTGTCAATATATTCTGTTCCAGGCTGAAGGAAAGGACCAAGTGGAAGGGATGACATTTGAAGAAGGCAAGTGAGGATTGAATCAAATGTAAAGTGGTGGCCCAAGTTAGGGAAAAGGTGCCTTTCTTTGGCTGGTTGTGGATGTCTGTGCTGCTGGGAAGGAGGACAGCAGGGGTGAACAGGCTCCTTACTGTGCTGGGCAGAAATGTTCCCTGGCCTGAAGAGCAGAGACCCCTAGGGACTTGGAAGATATGGGTACAGTCTGTCAGGCTTTAAGAAGATGAAACAAAACATTTCTCAGGAATCTCCCTGAAAGTGTCAGGAGCAAGGAAGACAAGGGTCTTGAAGATGGATGTGCCAGCATTGCTTCTTGGGTACGCAGATTGCTTCAGCAGCCACTGTTATCAAGAGATGCCTTCCCACAGGGCAGTGCAGAGGGCCATTCAGGCAGCCTCTGAACTGAGTGACAGTGGAAATGTCTTGCTCAGTTCACCCAGCTGCCTGCCACAGTACTGTCTGGTCACTAGAAGCAAATCAAATTGCTTGTCAATCAAAACACTGCAAATACACTGCAATTGTAGTCTAATGCTCGATCGAGACCATCACTTTAATCCTTGCAAGCTGCATCTTTTCTGGTAGCTGCCAGTTGAGGATTGAATTAAATTTTTTAAATCAATATTGTATTCACAGATCATGGAAATTGCTTGAAGTATATGGAGCAAAAGATATAATTTATTTATGAATAAAATTTTAATCATGAACCCGTGAAAATAATTTGAGAATAAGTTTTCCGGATGTGTTTTCATTTTGGCCTTTCGATACCCTGTATCGCAATTATTATTCAGGCAATTGCAGCACAAACAACTGAATTGATTTCTTGCCTTTTTAGTTTAAATGCCATAATACATGGATGAGAGTCTGAGCTTCAGTGAGCGCATTTCCAGATCATAATCAGTAACTAATTGGAAAATCTAACCGTACAAAATAGACCTTTATTAAAAAAAAACACGTATCCAAAGCATGACAGATGTACATAGTTGCATCTGTCTGCAGTATAGTTAACATCCCTAAAAGCTATTTCCAACATACTTTAAATATAATACTACTGTAATAATCACTTTCCAATATGCTATATGGCAACTGGTATCATTTTCTAGTTTCCATCAGTGCAAATCAAACTAGGATATCATAGTTGTCAAAAACATGCAACGGTAAGAAAATACTACAGCCAATGGTAAATAAAGAAAACAAAATGCAAAACACTTCAAGTTTGGTTTTCCCTTTCTTTTTAATTAAATGTTGCTTTACTACAGCTTGACCACTGACCAAGGAATGGTAAAAGGTTCCAGTGTGTGGTTACTAATTGTTGGATTTGCTCATACTTTTTCAAGGCAAGCTGAAGTAAATTTTAATGGATCTGATTCTAATTTTTTCAATGTAATAAGTAAGCTTTTTACATTCACTTGTTTCAATGAAATCATCCTTAATTTACATCACTGAAGCTAGTGATAATAAATACACACTCCTACCTGTCCATTGAAGAACTAGCTTCAGCTTAAATTCACCGTGTACTGGTATATGTAGCACTGTTTCCCTTACATCACTCTAACACTAAATATAGCACTTCAATATAGCTGTATCAAAAATGTATGCACTAAAATGTGATTACCTGACTAGCAGCACAGCCATATTCATTGCAGAAAATACATATACTATTTTTTTTTCCATTAGAAAAAGAAAACCTGGTTTGAAATGAGCTTAGCACAGAAATAGAACATAAATGAATAATCTCAACTTATTTTAACTTATTTTAAACAGGGATATCTTGACCTAAAATGTCATTTTGTATAAGATGCAGTGGCCGTTTTACTTCTTGTGGGGATCATCAATACTGAACACAAGTTACTCACCAAAAGAGTGGTCTGATCCTGCTTCTCTGACCTAGGTAACAAAACACTCCCCAGTTTCTGAGCAGATGAATGGGCTCTATTCTACGGAGCCCACTACAGTCTCGGACAAAAACTTCTTAGCCTGTTATACCAAATCAGGACAGACTTATACCTCTCATGCTGCTTAAGTAGGCTAGTTCCATGCATACATTCAACCACTTCAGAATAAAGGTATTGTTTTCCAAGAGGTTGTGATGTGCTTGCAGTGTCTGTGTTCAAGCTGGAATCTCATTAGAAAAACAGTAATCTTGCTCTACAGCAAGTGTAGTGAGATAGGACATGCAATGCATGAATTCATCGAATCCCGAGGGTGATCATCTGCCTGAAATCCTTTTCTAGATAAGCATATTCACACATGATAAAAAAAAAGCTCTCAAGCAGCAAAAGTTATTACTGCTGAATAAATATTCACATTATTTCTCAACAGGCAATATAGATAGGCACTGGCTAAATCAGCCCTACAACAGTTTTGTTAAGCTCTTGGGTGTGCATTTCACAACATTACTATTTGATATCAGAGAACAAAAATTTAGTTCTGTCTCACTCCTCTACTTTTGTTTTTACTTTCTACTTTGTTTTTCTTTAAAAGATGTAGAGAAATAACTGAGGTGGGTTAACTTCCAAACATTAAGAAAAGTAATACAAATGGATCATGATTCACACCTAGAGCTCTTAATTACTGAACTAAACACAACACAGTGCTAGAACAGGGGTAAAGTCCTTTAAAACACGACTCTTTTTACTTTGTTTCACAAAACAATCATTCACCAGTTTGGCTTGGGTTTCTATCTGTCACTAGCAGAGGAATCTTTGCAAGTAGCTTTCTGGTGACAATCACTGGGAAAAGCTTAACAAGTCCCTGAAGTTCAGCAGTGGATACCCCATAGCTGGGAAGGAAAGCAAACTCCTCCAGCCGTCCTCTGTTAGGCTCCTTTAAACCCTTTCTAAATAATTATTCACTCCATTAATTAATATTTTGCAGACTCTATAGATGAATAAACCACAGGTATTCAAAGGACTCCTCAGATCCAAAATATAAAAGCAAAATTTATAAATATAGACCCACAAGGTACTCTGATGCATTCCTTAAAAAAAACCACAAACAAACCAACCAACTATAAAAAAACCCCACACCACAACAAAGCAGAAACAACAACAAAAACCACCCCCAAAACAGCCAAACAAGCCAACCACACACACACAAAAAGGCAACCAAACTAAAATTGGCCTAAACATGTCAACCTTTTATTGTATGTCTATTTCTTAATTACTAAATTTGGTGTTAGGCTTTTCTTTGGTGCTGGCCTCTGTTTAATCAATTAATAACAGTGTTTGCACATCTTGAATGCTTTGTCTTAACATCTCACTCCCTTTTGTGGATTGATCCACTCTGAGATTTTAATGAGAGTCCTTTCTCATGCTTTTATGCAGAATTATTATGCAGAGGAGAAAGTGATAATAACTTAGTCTTCTGTTAATTGCACATCTAATTATTCTTCTGAAGTTTATTTATAATTGCGTCTGCCAGCAGGTATTGTTTCAATTATCATAGCCACATTGTAAATGGAGCTTAAATTAATGGCTTTCTGTAAACAACCATATTTTAAAACAATAACTAAGTATTAATGTTTATTTTTTTTAGCTAAAAATACTCTCTTCTCTGATAGCCATTCCTGCAAACAAAACTCCTTAGGGAACCGTGTAGAATCTTTGTCCTTCATTAATAATAATATGTAAGCTAGGAAATGTTCTCAGAGGACAGCAAAAAAATAATTAAGACAAAAACTTTTTATGGTCAAAGGGTCTTTTTTCTTTTTTTTTTTTTCTCCTAAATGGTAATCAGGGCTTTTATGTTAAAACTCTTCAGACAGAAATCCTCACCTCTAGAGGCACAGCAGTGCCATTTCTCAAAGAGAAGAAGTGTTCTTTCAAGGGTGAAAGGGAAAGAAGTATCTATTTTTGATGCTGTTTTTTTTCCCACTTGAGAGCTAGGAAACCCCTTGTTTACCACAGTAGTTCTGCTATGATACAGAACTCACCTGAAACTTAATTGTTCAAAGATCTCAGGTCAGGAAATTATGTTTTCAGGGAAAAACTGTCCAACAAACATCATCTTTAGAAAGCACAATTCTATACATACTCTTGCATTTATCATATGAAATAAGATTGTTTTATCTGGCGCGATGCATTTAGAAGGAATTATGTAATGACAGAAAGATATTTAGACACAGATATTTCACTATGCACAGATGATTGGCATACACATTCTCTCCCAAGAGCATACAAATGTATACAATAGCTCAATATATTAGGGATTAACTGGGAGTGAGATTCAGATCTTGGTTATGGAAAACAGTGGTTTGTAAGCTGACAGAAAATGACATTGTGCAGTACTGCATATTTAAAATTTCAGACAGACAGTTTGCCTTCATATCAAACACATTTTCCTCTGACACCGGTCCCCTGCGCGCCCCTGCCCCTTTACTAAAATGAACATTGAAAGGGAAGCCTGTGAGACTTACCTGTTTACCTTGCAGGTGATGAAGAAGTTTAAAGCATCAACGTTCTCATGACAGGGTGTCACTAGCCTTTAGCTTGCACAGAAATAATTACATTCTTCCATCTTTTAGCTTTCTCAGTAAGTGAAAGCTGGTGATGGATGCTAGCAGCCTTGTTAAAATATCACTGTAATCCGTTCAAGCTCTGGAGATTGCTTAGAAAACCAAGTCATAAACATGCAGTGTCTACAGCTTCACGAGCTGCTCAGCATTTTCCAAGCATGTGCGCATCTACCTTTCCAATACAGTACTTGACAGTACTCTCTACATATTTTCGTATGAGTAGAAAGAATAGAGTTGTTGAAAGTAAATTCTGCATGAGCACAAGTGCTTTACACATTTAATCTTTTTCATATCACATAGCTATGATTTCAGGAAAGGAGACAGCCTTTATGTTTTTTGGTTGTTGCTCTTAAAAAAAAAAAAAAAGGGAAAAAAAAAAGGCAGCTTTAAATAGAGAACAAGAAGCAAAGAGGGTATAACAGTTCAAGAAGCAGCAGGCAAGGATGGGTGTCTTGTGATTGCTTTGAGTTAATACTCCTCAGGGGGAGATGGAAAAAGCACAAATACAGCAAAATCTGTCTTACAGAGTAAAAATCTGTTGTATAAGCCAGTCCCTGGCAAAGTAAAACAGCATGTGCTTTTACTCCATTAATTTCTAACATGTCAGAGTGTAAAAGAAATTAGAAGCTTTGTGTTTATTAGGGGCAAACAGGTAGGAAGAAGAAAATGCAGTATATGTAAGTACTGTAATTGTTTCTGCTCCCCTGGGAAATGTATCAGATAGCTCCAAAATCTGTTGGGGATGCGTATGTGAAAGCAGCATTTGTCAGTATTACTGAACATTTTATCATTACCAATAGAGAGTAAGTGGAGAATGAACACTAATAATGCTGCATCCTCTAGATACAAATAAATGCATTTGTGACTGCTCTTTCTATAGCCTACACAAGCCAGGCTTTTGGACTTTGTGGAAAATATAATGATGAAGGCTGTTACAAGAATGTAAGTGCTGAACACTTTGGAACAACTGACCCATTTACTGGCACCACCCAATGAGATCTTCAGATTAAAAACTCTAATTCAAATCCTGCTGAAGCCCATGACAATAGACTTTGAGAGGCTGTAGATGAGGGCTTTTGCCAGCTGGCTCCAGTGTCTCTGGGTATCACTACACAGCTAGACCAAAAAGTCACACAAAACATCTTGGAAGGTGCTGGTCGAAACCCTACTTTGACTTGAAACTCTCCTGGATGTGACAGTGTGATGCTGAATCTGAATTTGCTCAGATAATGTATGCAGCACAAACACATGCCTGTTCCCTTCAGGGCCAAAAAGAAAACACTCAATTTATTTATATGATGAGTCCAGTCACAGACCAAAACACCACTGAGCCAAATGCTATTCAAGCATAAAAGAAACTCCCCAGTTGCATGAATTTACAGTCCAGCTGTCACCTTTCATACTTCCCACACACACTGCCCACCTGTAGTGCCACCAAATCTTGCAGAAAAAAAGATCCCTGAATTTAAAGCTTTCTAACTATTAACAATGTCATACTTTCAGTTACTTTTTCCTCGTGGCAGAGCTTGATCCAACCCTTTAAAAACCAGCACATTCTGAAAACATGAAACCAAAATTAACCCCGAATTCCATTACCCCAGTTGTCCAAGAAGCTGGAGCAAAACATCTTGAGTACCATCACATGACACATGCAGGACAATCACACGACCAGGACTAGCCAGAGGGAAAGGTTGTAGATGTTGTCTGCCTGACATGAGTAAAGCTTTTGACACTGTTTCAAACAGTGAAACTAGCTGCTCATGGTTTGGACAGGCATAAACTGGATAAATAATTGGCTGAATGGCCAGGCCCAAAGAGTTGTGGTAAAAGGAGTGAAATCCACTTAGTAGACAATAACAAGTGGTGTTCCCCAGGGCTCAGTATTGGAGACACTTCTCTTTCATATCTTTATTGATGATCTGGATAAGGGCATCAAATGCATCCTCAGTACATTTGATCGAGGGTAGGAAGGTTCTACAGAGGGATCTCAACAGGACAGATCAATGGGCTGAGGCCAATTGTATGAGGTTCAACAAAGCCACATGCCAGGTTGTACACCTGGGTCACAACAACCCCATACAGTGCTACAGATAGGAAGAGCGGCTGGAAAAGTGCACTTCAGAAAAGGACCTGGGGGTACTTGTCAACAGTTCCTGTCTTGTATCAGAAAGAGTGTGACCATCAAGACTAGGGAAATGATTGTGCCCCTGTACTCAGCACTAGTGAGGTTGCATCTCCAATACTGTGTTCAGTTTTGGGCCCCTTGCTACAGTGAGAATGAGGTCTAGATTGGATATTAGGAACAATTTCTTCACCAAAAGGGTTGTGAGGCGCCTGGAGACGCTTCATGAGGAAGGGGTGTAATCACAGTCCCTGAAAGTATTTAAATAGCATTAGATGTGGCACACAGGGACGTGGTTCACTGGGGACTTGGCAGTGTTGGGTTAATGGTTGAACTTGGTAATCTTAAAAGGTTTCCTCCAACCAAAACAATTATTGATTCTGTGTACATGTCTGTGATACACTGAAAATATAAAAATCAGGGGGGCGGAGGGGTGGGTGGAGGCAGGGGAGGAGGGTGGGGGGCCATGGAGGGAATGGCCATGTTTTGCATTCTAGCTCTGCAGAACTGCACACAGCAGATACAGGGAATTCCACATCCTCATCTCAGCTCATTGGTAGTTCATGGATTTACCTGCAAGTGCAGTAGCACTAAGTTTGCATATCCTTTTCTTTGCCATATTCACAACTCTGTATTTTGCTGCAGTCCAAGTATCCTAAGCCTATATGTACATGGAAAACTGCCAGCCCATTGATAATGCCTTGGCTGCTGATTTTCTTGTAGAGGAAGCATCTTCTCATATGTTCCTAAACATTAGATATGCTGGAAATTCCTTCTCAATATCTGGTGTCCAGGTGGGATGCTCAGCAAACCCACTGCCCCTAGAAAAGTCACCGTTAGGAAAGTAAGAAGACATCTCCTTGAGCATTGCAGAGGAAACCACAGCCTAACACTTTTTCACAGATTCATAGATTTCATCGGGTTGGAAAGGATCCTGAAAGGATGCCTTGTTCAACCATCCTGCTGTGAGCAGGGACACCTCCAACTAGATCAGGCTGTCCAGAGCCATACAGAGTCTGATCTTGAATGTCTCCAGGGACTGGGCCTCAACCACATCCCTAGGCAACTTGTTCCAATATTTTACCACTTGTAAGGAACTTCTTCCTTGTATTTAACATAGATCTACCTTGCTCCAGTTTACAACCATTGCCCCTCATCCTATCACTATAATCCCTTCTAAATAGTCCTTCCCCAGCCTTTCTGTAGGTCCCCTTCAGATGTAGTGAAAAGGTCTCCTCAGAGCCTTCTCCTTTCCAGGCTGATCAGTCCCAATTCTTTCAGCCTGTCTCCATAGGAGATATGCTGCAACCCTCTGATCATCTTTGTGCAATCCTGAGTGGTATCAACTCCACTCAGAGCTCTGTGGATCCCTATGAAAATCTTATTCTTCCTTGTCAACTCTGCAGTTAGACTAGGTGTTTGCTCCTTTATAGAGCCTTCCTTCTAGGACAGTTGCACTCCAGTCAACCAGATATGTGGTACAATCACCCCAAGCCTAATATGCAGTACCCTTGTGACAAAAAATAATTTTAAAAAAAGCAGTAAAGCAGTTGCACCATCTCTCTCAGCATATTTAAGCAAACAGCAGCACTTCCACCCAAAAAAGAAACCACCACTGCCAATGCTGCAGCATGCAGTGTTTTCTGCACACCAACATCTATTTACCACTATGGCAGCTTGATAACCACAGATGATATCCAGCACTCTCACTGCAACAAAGTCTCATTCAATCTCATCCTCAATGTTTATCCTGTGTTCAACTCACATTTGACTTCTAAATATGCTTATCAGGCATTTTGACTTTTTAACAGACAGAGGGTTTCAATTTTGGGTTCCTAGCCTGAGAAATCTTTGAAGAAGTCTGACATTGAATGGGCAGTTGAAAAGCTAGGCCATTTTAACATTGAGCAGTGGGAGAAAAAAAAAAAATAGAAAGAGAGATATAAGATAACAGTAGCTTTTTTTATTTTTTTTTTCCAGAAATAGAAGCCAGTGGTCATGAAATTTATCACTATCTTGTTCAGTATCAAGAACTTCAACGTTCTGACACTGCAAAGGGCACCTGCCTCTAGAAATTGTTTTGAATGTCTGAATTACTCCTCTTCCATCAGGTCCAATAAGGCTTGTGTAAAAATATTTGCCTTATATTTTGTACAAAATGCTTCCTGCACTCAAAGATGTATTTTACGAATAGAGGTCAATGTTTGTATGTCCCAAAGCTAGGATATTAATAACACTAGAGGATCTATAGTTTTCCATGAGACGTGGCATTTCAGCTACTGACTGTAAAAAATTGAATTTGTTCCAAGGGTTGTTTTTGCTTAGGAAGGTGACACTATCCTTGTAGAGAGGGCTTATGGGTATCCCCCTCTAATCCTGGGAGAGTCTGAGTGTCCCAGGAAGGACTCTGAGCATTTTCATCTTCTTCTGAAAGTCAGCAGGAACTGAGTGAGTGTATACAGCCCCTCAAGCAACCAGAATCCTACTAAGCATGATATAATGCTGTTCTGTGCCATTTGGATATTCCCATGTGCTATTCTAGCATGAAGCAATCCTTTGACAGACTGGGATCAATTCGTTTTAGATAACACATGCATCTCCCTGAGCACCAAAGACCTCCAAATGCACTTCTCCATATCCTGCTCAGAGAATCCTCACCACAGCAATTCTGTCTATGCATGTTCACAAGTTATTTTCACTAAATAATATATCCAGCATAATTTTCTTGGTGAAATGCAATCAAATGGCAAAAAGTCCCAAGATCTAAAAGAAAAATGTTAAAAAAATAATGTAACCACTACTAAAAATTAGCACTGTCTGGGGTGCAGAGTCCTGTAAGAAGGAACTTGGTGTCTTTAACAATTATCACAGTAACACATTACTTGGAAGTTGGAAGGGACCTCAAGAGATCATTGGGTCCAACCCCCCTGCTAAAGCAGGATCACTTAGGGTAGTTGGCACAGGAATGCATCCAGGTGGGTTTTGAAAGTCTCCAGAGAAGGAGACTCCACACCCCCCTGAGCAGACTGTTCCAGTGCTCCATCACCCTCACCGTAAAGTAGTTTCTCCTCATGTTGAGGTGAAATCTTCGACGTTCAAGTTTGAACCCATTGATTATTTCTACCTAGAAACACAAATCCTGATCTCTCTGTGCATATCCATATTCAGAACCAGAATAAATTTATTTGTGCTTAAAGAACAAGTCCCTATACACAAGAATGAGGAATTTGAGTCAGCACATGTAAGAGTCAGTTTTGGCTTAAGGTCAGGCATGTTTTAAAATAATATTTTGTGATCACTTCTTTTTGTAGCAACAGCATCAAAAGTTTCAGGAACTGTTTTTAGTTTAGCTTAAACTCAAACATTTCTTTTATGTCAGATAAAAAATCAGTTGTGACCCTGCAGAGCTGGACAGGCTGCCAATCGGCAGTCCTGACATAGTGCCCTAGAAATCAAAGTATATTGTGTTCCCTGCAAAAGAGTAGAACACATATGTAAACACATCTTGAGCATGCCAATGCATGTATCAAGATGAATCTAAGCTGACAAACAACTCTTTAGTTATTGTCCTCTACTCAGTGATGAAATATTTAAGCCAAGCTTGAGAAGCAGTGTTTGTTTCATAGTCCAGAAAGAAACAGAAACTCCTTCATCAAAGGAAAATTACTCTGATCTTTCAACTGCTTTAAGAGAATGTTGCAGCACATTTGTTGCAGACATTGTGCAGATGATGAATGGAAGGATACTGTAATAAACTACATGGATATAATACCTTTTTTTTTTTCTCCACACTTTTATGAACTATATAGGGTCCAGGAGTGCTCCACACTCTGAAGTGAGCTAGGTCCATCAGTTCTTGAAAAAGCACTCTAAAGTGCCCAATCCCCCTTTAGCCCTCTAAAGGTAAAAGGTAAATTTCTAAACAAAGGTGAAACATAAAGGAGAAAGATGATTGAGTGCAGTTCAAAAACAAAAGTGGTAGTGGAAGGGCTTAGGGCAAAGAAGAAAAAGAAATGTCAAGGGGGAAAAAGCTGTAGGAAGAAGGATAGAGAGAAGAGAGGTATGGGTCGAGGAGAGCACTGTGTGGATAGCATTGAAACACATGCAAAGCACAAAGGTGTGAAGCAAACAGCCTGAAATCCTACCTAGAATCGGGTAAGAAGGAAGAAGTTTTCCCCAAATGCAGTTTGATCATGATGCAGAATTAACTACCTGGATCAAATTCTCTGCTGATTTACTCTCCAGGAGCTAATCACAGGCAGTAATTGAAAAAAAGGTGGTCAACGTTATCCTAATTGGGTCTTTCATCTTTGTAAACAGTTCTATGCAACCTTACAGAACTAAGATTTTACTGAAGTTGATCTGAAATCATTCCTTTCAGTTGTTTAGTGTTTGCTATATGATAAATAGATGTCTGGGATCTGGATATTTGGAAGCAAATTGCTTTCTCACTGAGGACCCAGGCATGTTCTTACAAACTGAGATGATGCAATTCCAGAAAATACTGCCCCACCCTTTCAATACCATTTATGAATTAAAAGTCATCATCAAAGAGCTGTTTAAGGTATGCAGTTTTGCATTTCATTGGTATGGATTAGATATGCTCTTATGGACGGCTAATGTGTCTTAGCCGGCCAGAATGGCAATCTTCAGCTCACAGTTGAGTAGTAGCTTCTTAACTTCTTTTGACCCATAAAAAGCCACCACATCACATTTTTCCTCATTTTGATTTTAATATCCTATATTGTTTTCTACCAAGTGCTTCTCATTCAAGGCCTAATGGGTATCAAGTGCTGTGTAGCTTGAATCCCAAAGGGATCACAAACCTGGATGTAAGGGCAACAAGTATGTGACAAAAACTGTTTTAAAAGACAGGGTTATAGGATAACTCAGGATGGAAGGGTTTTCAGGAGGTTACCTGGACAACCTTTGAATGATTTAGTTTTGCCTGATTGCCAGAATCACACACCTGTTTCTCAAGCATAGCTGTGGGAACAGGCTTTGATTAGTGTATGTGTCTTAAATAGATGTGACAGATTCTGTTGTTCTTTCTTTTCAATTTTGTCTAATTTCATGCCTTCAAGAAAAGGCAGTGCTTAAATATTACAAATGTATTATAAACATTCTCACCATATGCTAGTCTGTACGCTTGATAAACCACAGGTAAATAAACTGCAGATATTTTATATCAGTTGTTGTTTTGATACAGCATTTGGGTTTGTGAAGACAAGATCACGTATGAAAGCTTCAGCACAATTACCTATTTGTGGCAATATTTACATTACAATGAGCCTGTGACCTTTCCTGAGCACTTGGAACAGTAGGTGCAGTAATATTTTTTTAAACTCTGTTTAACCTAAAACCAGTATTTACATCTCATGTGTTTCATTAACTCTACAAAATTGTCATATATTAGCCAAGCTATATATGAAGAGGAATATACTATCACAATGAGCCTGTAACCCTGTTTCTAATTAGTGTGGCTTAACCAGATACAATAAGAAATCTCACCATGTAGGAAGTCACTCCTGTGACTGTCACATAAAAAAAATCTGGAAAGGTTAACAGGATTTCAGTCCAAGAACCTTGTTATTTTTTCATCATTACAGTTCAATTTAATTTCTACTTTCAGCTTTTGAAGAGTGCAGTTGATAGGTCAATTTGAAGACCAAGAGCTACCATCAGCATTACCCTTATGCAAAACATCCATAATATTTACTGCCCACAAAAAGATATTGTGATGCTTTTATTATAATCAGTAAACTGCTTTGTAATCCACAGAGGGAAAACACTGTCTAACATCAAATAATTCTTATTCACAAGAAAGTTCTTGCTTTTCAGACCACTTCTAAATTGCCATTCACATTTTGCTCTCACTTATTCCTACAGAATCTTCTGCTGGCTTGCCTTTAGTTTATACATCCTTGGAAACATTACACTGGGTTCTGGTATAATGCTTTTTACATTTGCCCTACTAACCATCAAAGATCTCCACCATTTTATGCAGTCATTAGGAAACAAAACTTCAATTTTGTAAATGTTAGTATAACTCACATTACAAAACAGGTTTTTGCAATCTTCACTCTGCATCCCTTAACTAAGAACTGTTTTGAAGAGGAACACTGCTTGACTTTACCAGATTTCTTGCATAGTTATTGTGGGGTTTAAAGAATATTTCTTTTGTTTATATAGGAACAACAAAATTCAGAAACTTAATTCAGGCATAGAATAAACAAATAGTATTGTTACTCATACCTGTACTGTACCAGCACTATATCCTGAATCTTCTGACCTGAGGCATTGCAGCAATGGTCACAAAAACTTGTACTCATAAAAGATCTTGTGGCTTTTCCCATAAGCTTCAGGTGAGAACTGCGGAACTTTGGACAAAATCCAACTCAGGAAATTGCCTTCTAACTACATCAAATAATTTCTACAGCTTCAACTGATTTATGTATTTTTTCCCATTGTGCATCTTAAGCTCTGGTTGTGGGAAGCCTTGAGTAGCATGAACATTTTACTTGAGTCATTTTGAATTCCAAGCACTCCTCAATCGCTGAATTTCACAAAGTATTTTAGCAACTGGGTTCAAAAGAAACATTAAAGCTCAAGGCTTTCTATTTGCCATCTTATGTTGAAGAAATAATTCATTGTGCTAATATGGTGTTTTCTAAACTCTGCATCTAACTTCACAATTGGTAATTTCTTATTTCTTCTTCTCCTACAAATTATGAAAAACAGTTTCTTTGTGAAGTAGTCACGTTAGAGTCTGATTCTGAAGTCTTAGCATAAGGAAAGAAAAATACTTATTTCTTTGTTTGTTACAGTAAATTTGAATTATTTAGACAAGGACAATGTTCAAAGGCTACATACTTTCTGCTGCTCAAAAAATGCAAGCAGAGCCCCTGAATTATCTCATAATGCCATTACAAGCATGAAATTTATGGGGAACATTAGGACTAAGAATGCCCTCAATCTTATTAATATTATGGCTTAAAGTTTTGGAAAAACTGAACTCAAAGTCACCAGAGTGTACCATGAAGGTCTGCTGTCTCACAGCAATTTCATAGTTGAACATTATCTGCCTCCCTCCATCAGCAACCCCTGGGCAGTGACCTCTTTTGAGGAGTCCCCTCATCTCAGCCAGCTCTGTTCCATTAGCTTGATGTTTGTTGTCAATTAAGGGAGATTTGGCCATCTTGCTACATCTTGATGCACAAGGAGTATCACACTAAATCACTTTAAATAGATTTTCTTTTGCAGACACATGCCCAGATCTGTTGGAAATCTTAAACAGTTCCATAAATATTGAACGACTTTGTACAAAAAAAAAAAGAAACAACAACAAAAAACCCCACCATAATTTCCACACTTCACTTTGAGTTTCCCTTCTGTCTTATATACTTAACACCAGTTGGAAAGAATATTTATTGTCTGTGAAGAAAATATCTCCTCTGAAGACAAAGACATTAAGGTCCTCTTGGTCTGCATAGTCTTATTTCCTTCTAACTGTGCACACTGTTGTCCATATTTAGTTTTATATAATAATATTATTCTCTGATAAGTATTTCAAATGACAGATTGAGTACTTACTCTATCAAACAGCTTCCATGAAATAGTCTTAAGATGGAACATTAAGATCCCAAAAGTCACTCAGTGACAGTATTGTAATTGCATATGCAATCATAATTCATCCATGGGTACAGGTGGCTTCAAATAGCATTTTCATATACTATTTCCTCAATATAGCATCTCCTTACAATCTTAAAAATGTATGTGAAACTCCGCACAAAATAAGGTCCAGGTAATATTGTCACAAATAAACTCCAGGAAAGAGAGCACAGGGCACAAGCTTGAGCATAGGAGGTTCCAAGGAAAACTTTTTCACAGTGAAAGCGACAGAGCACTGGAACAGGCTGACCAGAGAGGTTGTGGAGTCTCCTTCACAAATTATACGCAAAACTCACCTAGATGTGTTCCTGTGTGACCTAGTCTAGGTGATCCTGCTCTGGCAGGGAGGTTGGACTAGATGATGTTTTAAGGTACCTTCCAAACCCTAACACTCTGTGATTCTGTGAATGGTTGTGGCATGTATCTTGGAATTTCAGGTATTTCATAAGTTACAGCTTCCAATATGTGTAGGTGAGTTCTGAAAGGGAGGGAGAACTGCACAGCACTACTTTTTTTTTTTTTTTTAATGGGATAATGATTCTATTTTAGAGTGGTAATCTATGAGGAAGGTCTCATTTACTACCAAGCATTAGTCCTTAAATGCCACCCTAATATGATACACAGTAAGCTACACATTAAACATTCCCCTTTGAGGTTATAGAATAATAGAATAGTCCAGGCCAGAAGGGACCTCCAAAGGTCATCTATTCCAACCACTCTGTAGTCAGCAAGGCCATCCTCAACTAGATCAGGCTGCCCAGGGCCTCGTTGAGCCTCACAATGAGGAACTG
Source organism: Dryobates pubescens (assembly GCF_014839835.1). Classification (NCBI taxonomy): domain Eukaryota; kingdom Metazoa; phylum Chordata; class Aves; order Piciformes; family Picidae; genus Dryobates; species Dryobates pubescens. Next base: position 27,877,784 of record NC_071616.1, read on the forward strand.
TAATGTACTAGGTGATAATACATGTTCTTCCATTAATTTTCAGTACTGAAGTTTGGGGTTTTTGTCTCTGCAACTTTAATGCTTTCTAATACTTTGGTTTTTTTTAATGTCATATTTTATACACCTGAAGAGAACCAACTAGCAATATTTTCCACAAAAATACATTTTGTTTCATAGACTGTGGAATAATTTAACTACAGGAAGGTTTTCTCTAATGTGCCCATTTCTTAGAATGCCCTTCATCTCAGTCTTTATAGTTTCAGGAACATATATATCATAAACACCAAAAACAAAATCATAGTTCAATCCAAGAAATAAAGATTTATTTCTTCCTTTTCCCTTTTGTTACCATCTTTTTTTACTGCTTTGTCCTTCGGCACGTTATTTAAAACTACAACTTTCTCTACTCTCAGAGCTTATTTATTCTTGTCTCTCCTCAGAGAAGTTATAAGGCTAATTTATATGCAACAAACACATAAAAAAAAATTCCACAGGAATTTGCATAACTATTTCTCTAACCTTTTATAAAATATCTCATTGTTGCAGTACTTGATTTCTCTGCAGTTTTTACAAAATAGATGTTCTATAACTTTTAATAAATCATGAGAGAATACCTAGTAGATAAGAAGCAAGAAAAGGTGTGAAAAAGTTTAAAATCCTGATATGCCTTTCCTAAGCAAAACCAAAACAAACCCAAAAACTCTTCAAAAATAAAAAAAAAGGATCCCTTCTTTCAATCTAACAGTCTTATAGCCCATATCGGGCACAGTACACCTCAACACACAAAACAGGTGCTTTGCTCATCAACAATTTCAAAGCTGTGTGGTTTTCCACCAGAAGGGCAGAACAAGGCAACAAGCAAATTTCATTTTAGTAATTTTCTTGGCTTATGTTAAAAGCACTACATCATTTTTTTTCCAAGTCTGGTATTTCCCATACCCTCAAAAACTATTAGATCTGTGGTTTTGCATAAAAAAAGGAAACAAAAGATCAATTGCTTCATTTAAGGAAATACAAAAATGTCTCAGTTATTGTCAAGTAAGGTAGGTACACCAAAAGTACTTTTAGGATACTGATTTTTAGTTTTACAGTTTTGGTGTTAAAAACTAGGAATGAAATTCTGTTCTATTTCTCTCTTCTAACCACTTTCATTGAAATAGGAATTCATTCAGATTTATTGTGAAGCAGCAGAACAGTGGATGACCCCTTAAGGCAGCCACTCGTTCCTCTTGTAGCCAGTTATGTAATTCCTGAATTTGATTTCCAGTGCACATGAAGCACAAGATGTGCTTTAGGTTAAAAGAACAGGGACAAAGATTAAACACAGAAGAGAGCTGTATTTAAACATTATACAATGGCATTTCCAGAGGTGTTTTTGGTTTTGGTATCTGCTGCTCTGTGAACATGCTTTTTTGAGATCAACATCTGTGAAAACCGGTGAGATAATTTTCATCCTGTCAGAACTAAAGGTTCAGTTAGTCAGTTATGTAGGTTTTTCTTGGTTTGTTTTAGTTTTGTACTAAGCAGAAAACAGTAACTCCAGGTTGGACATAGAATTTTCTGTTCTTCCATCCCTCACTGCATTCAGTTTGCCTACAGCTTGAACATCTCTTCAGTTGCTAGCCAACAAAAAAGTATCCCGGTGCATCTTTTCCTGTTTGCTGTTAGGAGCTCCACTGAATGCAGAATTGTAGTAAATACTCTACAAAAGACCTTTTTGCAGTGAACTCATTGTCTTCTGAAACATCTTTATTTCAGTGCAACTTCGGTGGACAATCTGTACTTCCTGTCACAGTCTAAGGAATTTCTCCATTTCTTAAATCTGTCATATAAGATAGGTTCAAGGAAGTTAATAACATTACATTTTTTTTTCCCTCATTCATTTTTAAAAAGAGAGTTTTGTTTGAACTTCTCCATTAGAGATTAAAAACTTCTGTAGTTATGCAGAGCTTGGTTATTAAAACCTGAATGAATCATATAAAAAGGAAACCCATGTTGCCTTTTAACATAATATCCACAAGATCTGATATATGTTTTCTTATGCATTTTTCCTTTGCTCTCATAGTCTTGGTTGCTTGTGTGCTTTTTTTTTTTCCCCCTGAAGTTTATGGTCTATGAGTTATTCTGCATGTAACATCTAAAGTAATAAATACATAGGTGAGAAAAGATGTCAGAAATGTTTTGTGAGTTCTTAAATTCAAATAAAAATTGACCATGTTTTACAAAGAATAGTATATTTCCCCCTCATTTTCAAGGGGAAAATGTAGGTCATTCTTTGTGGGGAAAATGCATATTGAATTCATTGGAGTTATACCTACACATAATCTGACTCAGAAGATATCAATGTTTGAATGCTGCACTATGGTTCAGTTTAATTATTTAGCAGACATATGTCTAAATGCCTTGTTCACCTCTTACTGAGAAGTAAAACAAAGGACACATTTCTCTGTGTCTGAGGAGGATACTGATATTCTTCTGAATCCCACGACACAGAGGAATATAAATCTGATAAAATGCTTAAGGTGAAATGGTGGGGTTGTGAGCTCTAGGTGAGCAGTTGGACTGGATGATCTCATGAGTCTCTTTCAAACTCAACAGTTCCATGATTCTGCAATTCCATGAGATACTTCCACTTTTACAGCTATGAAGAAGAGAAACAAGAAATTAAACTTATTAAAAATGGAAGGGGACTGAAACTTAATTTGACTTTGTGAAGCCAAGTAGACTTCAAAGGAATATTGCCTCTTTAAGGCCAATATTTTTCAGGCAAGGAGGTGCATCAATAGTGGTTAATGTATTGAAGCAGTTCTTGGGCTTGTGTTGTGTTCTAAACAAATATCATGATCAAAAGTTCAGTTGAATGTTCACTGAGAAAAAGTCAAGATAACAGCACTGCTACCAAACTCGAGTTTGCACCTCAAGAGGAGATTGATTTGCATTCTTGTGGCAAAGAAGAAAGCTACTAAAGAAACTTACAGAGTAAGACCAAGGGTATTTTTGACTCTGTAGGAGGAGTGACACCCACTGGATAAGCTTCATACCCTACCATGCCATGCCAGTCAATTTTGGTTTTCTTTGCAGCTACCTCAGGCTTCATCTCTCATTGCACAAGCTTTTATTTTGTCTTTCAGAAGTGCAACATCGTATTTTGCTTAGAATATGTGAACTGAGGAGAAATGGGCACTCTGATTGCTTCCTGAAGAAGTACAAAGATATTTTGTGCTTCAGATGCATGTGTACAGTGCTCATTGCTTTGATGATGAGGATGGTCAGAGGGCTGAAGCTCCCCTCCTATGAGGACAGACTGAGGGAGTTGGGGCTATTCAGTCTGGAGAAGAGAAGGCTCCAAGGAGACCTAATTGTGGCCTTCCAGTATCTGAAGGGGGCTACAAGAAAGCTGGGGAGGGACTTCTTAGGGTGCCAGGGAGTGATAGGACTGGAAACAAAAAGACAAAACACCTAGAAATGGGCAGATTCAGATTGGATGTTAGGAAGAAGTTCCTCACCATGAGGCTGGTGAGACAATGGAACAGGTTGCCCAAGGAGGTGGTAGAAGCCTCATCACTGGAGGTTTTTAAGGCCAGGCTGGATGTGGCAGTGAGCAACCTGATGTAGTGTGAGGTGTCCCTGCCCATGGTAGGGGGGTTGGAATTAGAAAATCCTTGATGTTCCAACCTCAACCTTGACAATTCTATGATACTGTGTCTTTGATGTCAGAGGATTGTCTGACTGTAGTTTGAAGAGCATAAGAGAAGACACTCTCAGAGTAAAATGATACCTACAGACAAAACAAACAAAAAATGTTATTTGAAATGAATATTTGAGAATCAGATGAAAGTTCCATGTTAACAGTTGGATCTCAGGCTGGTCAGTAGACATGAAGGCAGAAAATGCTGGAAAGGCAGCAGCAAAGGCAAAGAATTCTTTGTAAACTCAGAATTATCTCAGAGTTCCTTTTCTCCCTTCAATAAGCCTTTCTACCTAACTGGGGAACCACCAGGCCTTTGTTCCCCACCACCACCCCACTTCACCTTCCTAAAGCAGCTCCTGTTCCCTCTACACCATCCTCCACCCTGCCTAAACAGATCCTGCTCCACCATCCATCCCAGAGCTAAGGGCAAGACCCTCAACCAGCCAAGACACCACCCAGAGAAGCTCAACCCCAGTAAGAAGGACCAGCCAGCACCCGTGGATGATATGGTCATGGAGTAGTCATCAATGATTGCCCTAACAACCGGGGGGCCACCAGGCCCCCCGGCCTTTGTTGTCACCACCACCATCACCCAGTGTGCACCATGGGCACTCACCAGCGATGAGAGGAGGATCCTCAGCCCAGATGGGCTCAGCTTGGGGCTTCTGCCCTTCCTGGGGGGGATTAAGAAGGGGAGTGGGTGGGGAGGACAAAGTGGCCACACCTGGGATGGGAGGAGACTCAAATAGAGCCCAGGTGCTCTGGGTTTGAGGGAAAAAAGGGGGGAAATGGGGCGGGTGGGGTGGCAAAGGGGTAGATATGGTGGGAAAGGGGAAGTGGTGGTAAAAGGATGGGGGTTTAAAATAAGTTTATTTTCCATAAATCTTTCATAATACACAACTGCAGTTCATGTTTTGCTTTGCCTCCATGCAAAAAGAACAAACCCATCAGAATACAGAAGCACAGTGGTGGCTAGTACAATGATACCTTTCCATCATTATCACTTTTTCCTGGTGGGAAAACCTGTGCTTTGCAGATCAAGAGAACAAGGTTTAACAAAACAAAAAAGTTCTGCAACAGTGAATTTTTTTCCCTGGATACCAGCAGACAACACCAGGGTGACTGAGGGGCTGGAGCACTGCTCTGTGAGGAGGGCCTGAGCACCCTTTTTAGTTTGGAGAAGAGAAGACTGAGAGGGGATTTAATAAATGTTTATAAATATCTGAGGGATGGGGGACAGGCTCTGCTCAGTTGCACCCTGGGATAGGACAAGGGGCAATGGATATCAACTCCAGTACATGAGTTCCTCAACATGAGGAGGAACTTCTTCACTGTGAGGGTCACAGAGCAACTAGAGCATAGGTTGTGGAGTCTCCTTCTCTGGAGACTTATAAGACACATTTGGATGTGTTCCTGTGTGACCTGTGCTGGATTCTATGGTCCTGCTCTGGCAGTGGGGTTGGACTTGATGATCTTTGAAGGTCCCTTCTAACCCCTAACATTCTATGGTCCTATGATGCTGTCATGTTTTGGGTCTGGTCACAAAAATCAGGTAGATGAGGCATTTTCTGGGGATGCAGGAAAAAAACATGAAGAAAACAAGACAGATTTTTGGTGGAAATCTTTCATCATCCAGCTAACCAATGGGAAGAGAAGGTGGCTAGAAAATAATGTCAGCAAAGACTTGATATGTCCTGGTGACATTTTTGTGTCTATAAAAGGTGAAGAAATCAAATAAAGGAAAAGGTCTTCGGTCTTTCTTTCCAGCCAACCTTGGCAAACTGGTTGAGAATATGCAGATGAAAAGTAACTTGTCTGAGGGTGACCATGAAATAGATGACAGAAATAACCATTCCCAGATGGTTACAAAGGAGAACACATGGTCATAAATCACAGAGCTTAGGACAGTAAAGTGTAATAAACACTGGTAGGGGGAAAGATAGTAGCGCTGTTAGAAATCAAACAAACAAACAGATAAAAAGGACAACTCAGAGGCACAAACTATCCTGAAGTAGACATCAACAGATTACGTTGGCCTCCTCCTCAACAGGCATCTTGAGAAGGTCACAGTTTTAATGACATCTTTGTTTCTGCTTTCACTAAAAATGTCAACTACAATCTTAGAGCTAACAAAATAAGCAGCAGAGATAGAGATGAGTAATAAAACAAGAACAGTAAAAAGTAGATTGGCAATGAGGAGTTTCAAGATAAGATAGCTTCACTGGAATTCTCTGTAGGTATTTTTCCCTCAGCCAGCTTTTTATCCCAGGGATGATAAAATTATTATCTTTAAATGTGTCAAAAGTAACTAAAGCTCCATAAAACTTGGGAAAGAAAAAAAAAAAGGAAACAAAAAGGGGGGGGGGAAAGGAAAAAAAAAAAGTAAAAAAAAAAAAAAAGAAAGGAAAAGAGGAAAGATAGGCTGTAGGCTAGAGGAGAGAAAACCACTCAGGTTCATTTTATATCTGGAAAAATTCAGGAACACATAAACAAATTATTCACAAGCAACTAAAATCCAGCAAAGACATACATGATGGACAACAATGATCTTTCAATATTAAATCATATTAAATTAATTAATTCTTGGTCTGGGAAAATGATCAGAATTGCTAAGAAGTAGCAGCAGAAAATAAGTAGGCAAAAAAACCCACCAAACAGTCACAAGTGGTGTTACCAGTCATAAGTGATGTTCCCCTGACTAAGTATTGGGGTCAGTTCTCTTTAATACCTTTATCAATGAAGTGGACAAAGGGATCAAATGCACCCTCAGGAAGTTTGCAGATGACATCAAGTATTGTGGGTATATTGATCTGCTTGAAAATAGGCTCTCAACAAGATGAATCAGTGGGCTGAGGCCAGTATATAAGGTTCAACAAAGTCATGTGCTGGGTCCTATGTCTGGGTTACAACAACCCCATAGAGTGCTATAGGCATGGGAAGAGTGGCTGGAAAGCTCCCCAACAGAAAAGGCCCTGGGGGTATTGGTCAACAGTTGCTGACTGAACATGAGCCAGCAGTATGTCAAGGAGGTCAGGAAGGCAAATAGCATTCTGGCTTGTATCAGAAAGAGTGTGGTCAGCAGACAAGGGAAGTGATTGTCCCCCTATATTTGGCAGTGGTGAAGCTGAACCTCAAATATTGTGTTCAGTTTTGGGCCCCTCACTACAATGAGAACACTGAGGTGCTGGAGCACGTTCAAAGAAGGGCTACAAAGTTGGTGAAGAACTAGAGCCTAAGTCTTATGAGGAGTGGCTGAAGGAATTTTGCTTGTTTAGCCTTGAGATAAAGAGGCTGAGAGGCTTATTGTTCTCTGCAACTACCTGAAAAGAGGTTGCAGCGAAGTGGGGATCCATCTCTTCTGCCAAGTAACAAATGATAGGACAGGAGGAAACAGCCTTAAGTTGCACCAGGGGAGGTTTGGATAGGATATTAAGAATAATTTCTTTACCAAAAAGGGTTGTGAGGCACTGGCACAGGCTTTGCAAGGAAGTGATGCAATCACAATCCCTGGAAATATTTAAATGGTATTAGATGTAGCACTTGGGACACAATTTAGTGGTGAACTTGTCAGTTTTAGGTTAACTGTTGGACTCAATGGTCTCAAAAGGTCTTTCTCAATCTAAGTAATGCTCTGATTTTATACTAAGTCAAAATTAAACTTCACAGAGTTGAATATCCTTTCTCTGACAGAAGCCACTAGCCAGCATTGGGGAAAAACACAAAAAAAGATACATCAAGTATACACTTAACTTTCTAGTAGTATGCTGTCCTGCTTTCAACAAATACACAGCTCGAAGACTTTCAGAAGTGGAAGCTTTATCAACAGTTTTGTTCTGTTATTCCATTCAAAATGAAAGGACATTTTAAATACAGTTTTGCAGAATCTACTATTATATACTGCATTTTCACTAATAACTTGCTTGACATTATAGGCAGAATATATTTTTTTTAAGTATGGACATCATACAAAAGTAAGAAAAGTTTCAAGGACTGAAAGGTCTAAGACTAAAATTCTAAATAATCTTGAGAGGTTAAAAAAATCTCCTGCAAACCCAGAAGAAAAAGAAAATAAAGTTATACTCTTGGATTACACTACACAAATAGAAGTTAGGGAATGGCAGAGTTGCTCTGCTGTAAAAGGTCTGCGGATTAAAGCAGATCAGATAGGAGCACGTGCCAATAACACTGCCAAAGGCAAGCATACTGCTTAAATGAAAGGCTGCTACAAGAGCTGGTGCAGCATCCACTGGAGTACACATTCAGTTACAAGCATTGCTTCTCAAGAATATCCTAGGCCATCTGGAAGAAGTTAAAAACCAAGACAAATGATAACATTCAAGAAAATATTGTTCAAGAAAGGCTGAAGGGGTCATTTAATCCAAAGGATAGAAACCTGAAAAGAGGTTTAACAATTTTCAGATGTACAAAGGGTAACGGTAAGGAAGAAACTGGGCAGTTCTCCATGACTGAAGCAAGAAGTTTCACATTTAAATATCAATAAAAACTATTCAAAGCCAGGCACTAAAAACAAAACCTTTTTGACAACTAAAATTGTCTGGAAAAGCAGGTCAGTCTCCATCACTGGATTTTATGAAAGAATAAGTAAGGTAAACACCTACCAAAAATGACTTAAGCATAAATGACAGCTTCAGGTAAGGGAGGAGGAATCTTGAGTCTCTTTCTGCTTTATTTTATGTGAACTTACCAGCTGTTTTTCTCCATATTTTTGGATAAAGACAAGTAACTACTAGAACAATCACTTCGAAGACGTGAGTTCTTCCTATGAAATATACTGTTTTGCAGCAGGTGATTATTTCGTTTTATGCAGAATCCCTGACAGTGACTTTATGGTTTTTCTTCTGAAGGAGTTTAAAACTACCTGGATTTAATGGTTTTCTCTGGCTTTAGCATCTGGGACACCATAAATATATTAATCAAAAAATGCACTCAGTGTGCTATCAAAGACACTACTGAATTTTTCATTCATTCAAAAAAAAAACTCTTACTTTGACAGTGGTTCAATACTACAATGCATTGCCCAAAGATGTTATAGAATCTCCATCGATGGAGATATTCAAAACTTTGAGGAACTAGCTGTAGTTACTACTGCTTTGAGCAGGAGTTTGGACTCTACAGTCTCCAAAGGTCCATTCTAACTTCAGTCTGCTGTGATTCTGAGAGACCCTGTGAATCCTGGATTGCAACTACATTGAATGCATCTATTATAGATCAATCAAGCAAAAACTCTGAAGCATTCAAGAAGGAAAGGAAAAAAAACATCACACCACAAAACCCAAGCCCCATGTGAAAAGCATTTTCTCTCCTGTCATGGTCCACATGGATTTTTGTGCTTCATCCTAATTATTTCTGTTCCAACTGGATGGTTTTCCTAATGAAACTCAGACAGGTTTCTGCTGTCAAGAGCATGGGAAATGGATCTGGTGAAAGCTAAGTTAGAGGCTTTGTAAGACACCATCCTATATGAATGCCATAATCATTGATGGAAGGGAATAAAAAAAGTATAAGAAGACCTGGTTAAAAGGAAAACATGATGAGATGCTCCACATGAATTGAAGGTCATAAAGCTCAATTTAGCACAGAATTTTAGAATAGGCAATATGAAATTACTAATGAGAAAAACAGACCTTTTCAATGGAGTAAGCTTAAAAGTAAAATGAACAAAGTACTTGAAAACATTCAGTGTCCATAGAAAGACAGGGAATGAAGGTAAAACCAGGAGTCAGCTTCCACAGTGCACTGAGAGTTGTAATCAGGTTCTAGACCCTCTCCACCAGCACCTGGAGTTTTACCACAAGCAAGTCACATCTTGTGACTGATATAAACCAAATCATCCTGTGACTGAGAGTTCATCAGTAGCAATTCTTTTTAAGGGCTTTCAAAGAAAGCTTGTCTTTATCTCCAGAACAGTGGAAGCAGGGCAACCTAGCTAACCCACTTCCCTATCAAGCCCATTTTTTCAAAATAAGAATCAAATCTTTTATTTATCTGATCCCTCAGAAGAAACCACAGACATAGATAACACAAACAAGCTCTTTCCACAATGCAAAGAAGATCCTCTTCAATAAGAAGGAGAATCACTAGTAAATATAGTAATATGGTAATCACAGACAATAGTAACAGGATGACATACTGTCCTTCTACTGAAACTACACTAAAAGCCTGTCAGATGTTTACAGACTCACAGTTTCTTGGGTGTTAGCCTTTATATCAACCATTTTGGAAAGAGAAGACTCCTTACTTCACTTAAATGGCTGAAAAATTGGAGTGGTGATTGTAATTTATGTTATAGATTGGAAGTTAATTGCTTTAATGCAGGAAATAGAAACTCTGAATAAAAGAGATTCTCCAGACTGCTGATTCAAATGCAAAATCCCCATCTTCCACCAGCATGGCTTAACATGATTGTCTAAAAGGAAAGTTTGGATGGAAATCACTTTCCTGCAGAAGATCTGTCATCATGTAATAAAGAATTCACTGCTCTCATACACTGATAAATTTACTACTTATATTTACTCACAAATTGTGAATGCAATTTCATTTGAAAATTACAAATAAAGGCAAAGTTGCAATTAAAAATAATTCATCTGTGAATGGCAAATTACCTCCTGGAGCAAATGCACTCATGCTCAAAGAAAGAATGAGACCTCCCACAGTTAAATAAAACTAGTAGGAAAAATAATTGCTTGATAAATCAGAGTAATTAAATTTTGCATGTCTGAATGCTACCGCACCTCTGTTTTCAGTGCAACAAGGCCACCCCTGTAGCACAGAAACACCACATAAAGCCCAGCTATTTACTTCCTGAAAAATCTATTAATGAAAGAAATGGCACACCTTTTCTGTTAGCTCTTTATTAATGAGGAATGGGAAATCATACTTCACACAGATTTTGGGATCAGTGCAGTCAAAAAAGAGTGGTGATGTTATTTAGTTCCTGTTCAGCTTCTACCAACGCTCCACCCATCATTTGTGTGTCTTCTAGCATTTTGAAAGCATCACATTTTAAAGTAATAGACTGATTTTCTTTGGGAAGCTGTCTGACAAGCTATTTGTTAATCATCTGTTATGTTAATTTTTGTACACAAGGTAAATACCTCTGTTTCCCATCATAACCTTCCATAGAGCAGACACTTCTCCATGAGACCTTTAAACCTCACAGGTACTCTGAATGCTCTGTATTAGTTCCTTCTGCAATTATATTTTCAAATGATAAGAATTAATTCTTGACCATTGAAAACATTTCATGCTTAGGCTACCTAAACAAAATTATCTACATGTAGGCATGTGTATCAGTTGTTAATCCACTTGCTGTACTACAGAAATCTAGCCAATGCAATCTAGAGCACGATTCAATTCACCCTAACCCTGGGAACAAGCAGCTGCTGAGATGAATCACTTGCTCAGCACCAGTGACTTCAGGCTTGATCTTTATTGACTCTAACAAGGCCTTTGATTCTGAGAGCTCAATCCATTGCCCACACAGAGGGAGGCAATGTCATTTGAGATGAGAAAGCATAACCTTCCTGTCCTCCCCACTGGTAATAGGTCTCCCAGACCTGTCAGAGTGTCTTGCATACTCTAGGGCATCTGAAATGGCAGTAGTTCCCACATGTGGGTGACTGAAGCAAACCTCTTGCCTACAAACTGATTCCTATAGGTAAGCATAACAAATCTAGGCATCTCAGTTGCTAAATGAATCTCTGGAATTTAGGAACTTGAACAGAAGTTATATCTGCAAAGGCCACGTTATTGCAACAGTGTATGCAGCCTTATAATAATTTCCCTCCTGTAATTCCAAAAAAGCCAAACAGCACAAGCTCATTCATATACATTCCTCAAAAGTACAAGGATGTGTTGCATACTCTGTCTTCAGAACCAGTCAAGCAGAAGCTCCCTCATAATCACTTTCAAAAGGGTTACAGCACAGTGATCTTATAGCTTAAGCGTCACTTTAAGGCATATCTGTATGCTCAGATTTAGATGGTCATGAGTTAACTCACTCAGCATTTCCTATCACAGCTGATCTGCAAGCCATCTAGATGCATTACCACAGAATAATATTTGAACTTCAAGTTCACACCTCTTAACTTCTTCATGCGTGCTCAGTAGACAGCTCAAACCTGGCCACACTCCAGGCTGGAACTGGCCTGTGCAGTGGTATCTCAGAGCTTAGATAGTATGAGTCAGTAACCTTTGGTCCTTTAAATGTATTCAAACACTGTGGCACTGACCCTCTCACTCCAAAATCACTACAATTTTGGTAAATTGAGATGTCAGGTAACAATAGGCCCACAGAGCACTGAGGAAATGTATCTACACAGAAACATAATGTCATTTTTTAACAGCACTGTTTTTGATAAAAAAGGGAATTTATTTGTTTATTAAGGGAATCTAAGGGAAAACCAGTAATTTTGCCAGTAGTCTGATGTTCTGTAAAAATCAGTTCTCTCAAACAATTTACCTGAATACCTATGTGAACTCTGTGCATTTAGTCTTAATCTTAATTTCTCCACTATAGCATTTTTATAGGAGTTGACCATAATAAATGTTATTATGGATGCAGATTTACACAAGTATAGTTCCCAATATAGCTGAGCCACTTGGTGGTGAGCTATTAGATTAGATACTGCTAGAAAATGCAGTAGGTCTTTGAGCTTCTTCCCAACATGCCTTTTGTGTGTATGCGTCATGTCTGGCAAAAACTGTAGTGTCCACTGAGAAAAAGAATACATGCAGCAGATTCTTGACTGCATTTCTTTTCCTGCTTGACTGCAGTGCCTGCTCTGAGAAGTAAATAAGCTACTCAGTAAGTGCTGCAAATGCTCACCATGGGTTGTATCATTCAATTACTGCCTGGCTCATTCTCTTTCCCTAAACAACTTTGTTCAAATCCCCCTACCAATCTATATATTCCTGAATTTTTACTCACCTATCTGCCTCCTCTACAGGCAGAGCTCACACTTCCTTTTTGCTCCAAGACCTGTTTTCCCTCTTTTCCAAAACACTTCTCAACATCTACATGTAGGATTGTTTTATTGTTTTTGTAAGGCACTTATTCATGAAATTAGTTCTTGCTTTTTGGCTAAGGGATGACATGTTCTATAAAATACTCAGTCTATAAATCAGGCACGGATAGAAAAAATTCTGATGTCTCCCATTTTCAGGATCGAAGGAGCAGTTGATGTCAGAAAGCAAAATAGAAAAAGTGACCTTAATACAATATGGTTGATGAGGACACTGCCTTTTAGGCTCAATGTCCAATTCATCTCACTGCACATGCAGTGTGAGGACTGCAAAGTAAGACTAATGAGCATGGCAAAACCATGCGCAGTAATTCATCATCGTAACAAGGCATAGCACAATTATAAAGAATTTCCTGTAGGCTTAACTCAATTACACAGAAACAAATTGTTTGGTCTGCTCAGTTAGAAGTGCCAGAACACTGGACAAAAAACAGAAAGGGATTGTTGGCACCTATATAGACAAATCATCCTTTTAGGATATGACAAATGTACGATTTAGCTCTCTTTTTTTCGTTTGAACACTTAAATAGCATCCAATGCCTGCCCAAATAGGTCTCTATGTTCTGCAACAGGACATGTAACAGAAAACATAAGAAGAGGCAGCTGGCTTCAAGGGTGGAGAAGTTAATGGACATAACCACCACAATTTTCTCATTCTCACCAAAGATTTGAATGCAGCAATAGTTCTCAATACTAGATGGAAAGAAGACCTTTAATTAGTTGGAATTTACTTACTTCAAATAAAAAAATGTCTCTGCTTGGTGTTTCTTCCTGAGAAAAGACTAACATCAGCATCATCTAGTGAATAATTGGGTTTGGTCCTGTTCCTGGTTTTCAGCTATCTGGAGCACAGTTTAGGCTGCTGTTTACTTGACTTTCTTCCCAGAGGACCACTCTTCTGTAGTAGAATTAAAGCTATGCAATGCTTACACAGACATTTCTTGCACTTCTGATAGCAGGGAACAAGACCCATTGTGAGTAAGCACTAATAATAGACAGCACTACATGTAGCTACTAGGGGTTCACATGCCTGAGAGAAATAATATAAAAGACAAAGTCACCACTGAAAAGAGTAGAGAGATTGCATTTGCTATCACAGATCTCTGCTGTCTTTCAGTGATCATGCCACTTAGGTAAAGCGGGACTTTGAGAGCAGAAGTCTAATTAAAATAAGAGGGCATTATATAACCATGCTTGGGAAGCAATTTTGCTGCAATATTCCTTAGTGACTACAGCTGCCTTTCTTTAAAGCATTTATACAGCTCAGTTCTAGCTATTTAATGGTTAGAAGATGATAAGAAAATAAATTAGATTTTGGTACACAGTGGTCAAATTAATTTCAGAGGTATATGTTACTCTTAGCGCTTAGATTCATAACCACATCATGACCTATATCAACATTAAGGTCTCAATTCTCAACACACATTACACAATTGCTCTTTAGAAAACATCATTATACTGCAGAAATGTTCTGTGTACAAATGTCATGTTTCAGGAAGTGCCTTAGCTCCACCATGTTATCCATCATGGTTAGAGCTGCACTCGTGAGGCTTTAGGGATGCATCTGGCCCAGAGAGCAGATTTACCCCTTGGTCCAGTTTTTGTTTGTTTTAGGGGATTTGTTTCTGTCACTTTCATGTTTTCCTTCCTCATTGTATTTACTTTATTGAGCTTGTCTTTCCTACTCTTTCTCACTGATCTGGATGAGGGGGTTGAGTCAGTCATCAGCAAGTTTGCAGATGACACCAAGTTGGGAACAGATGTTAGTCAGTTAGAGGGTAGAAAGGCTCTGCAGAGGGACCTTGACCGACTGGACAGATGGGCAGAGTCCAATGGGATGGCATTTAATAAGTCTAAGTGCCGGGTGCTGCACTTTGGCCACGGCAACCCCATGCAGAGCTACAGGCTGGGGTCAGAGTGGCTGGAGAGCTGCCAAACGGAGAGGGACCTGGGGGTGCTGATTGACACCCGCCTAAACATGAGCCAGCAGTGTGCCCAGGTGGCCAAGAAGGCCAATGGCATCCTGGCCTGTATTAGGAATAGTGTGGCCAGCAGGAGCAGGGAGGTCATTGTGCCCCTGTACTCTGCATTGGTTAGGCCACACCTTGAGTACTGTGTCCAGTTCTGGGCCCCTCAGTTTAGGAAGGACATCGAGACACTTGAACGTGTCCAGAGAAGGGCAACAAGGCTGGTGATAGGCCTTGAGCACAAGCCCTATGAGGAGAGGCTGAGGGAGCTGGGATTGTTTAGCCTGGAGAAGAGAAGGATCAGAGGCGACCTCATTGCCCTCTACAACTACCTGAAGGGTGGTTGTAGCCAGGTGGGGGTTGGTCTCTTCTCCCAGGCAACCAGCACCAGAACAAGGGGACACAGTCTCAAGTTGTGTCAGGGGAGGTTTAGACTCGAGGTGAGGAAAAAGTTCTTCACTGAGCGAGTCATTCGTCATTGGAATGGGCTGCCCAGGGAGGTGGTGGAGTCGCCGTCCCTGGAGGTGTTCAAGGGGAGATTGGACGTGGCGCTTGGTGCTATGATCTAGTTGTGAGGTCTGTTGGAACAGGTTGGACTTGATGATCCTTGGGGTCTCTTCCAACCTTAGTTACTGTGATACTGTGATACTGTGATACTGTGATACTTTCCTGGTTACTTCCAGATTAGCAACAGGATGAGAACTCCCCATTTGCAGGCTGTGTAAAAACAGCCAGACTTTGCAAAGGGAAGACACTCATGCCACAAGCAATGGAGAAAATTGCTGGGAGAGTCCATCTTGTGTGTCACAGATTTGGTGATATATGTGTCTTACTGCTGCAGAGTCCAGGTAACACTGCAGCCACTATGAACTGCCAGTACTTCACTAAATTATACCCATGAAGGGATTATGTCAAGTACAAAGATAGTTGAGCTCACTCACTGTGTCTGAGTATCATTTGCAAACAGTGCTTCCTTAAGGGGTGATGCACAGAATTCAGGTAGTCTCCAGCAAGAAGGAGTCTGCTGGAATCAATAACCACCTTAGGGGTGAAAATATATCAACCACTTAAAAACAGCCTGAAGTTAATTTCACTGGATGGGTGAGTTCTGCCAAGTTCTTTGAATTCTCACAAACCATTTACTGGTCTACTTTTAAAAATCTAAATCACTTTCAAATAAGATTCTACTGCATTTCAAGGTAATTTTTGATGTGTTCTCTACTTATTTCACTTCAAAAGATTTTTATGATGATTAACCATAGGTTATGTGGTGCATGCGTAATGCTCCTTTGTGACTATAATTCAAATGGTTATTTTCATACCATCTTCCTCTCTCTCCCTCTTGTTTTATTTATGTTCCAGAGTAACTTGAAAATCTGTACCCTCACTCATATGAACAAGAAATATTTTCAGGAAAATATTTCTGTCTCCTTTTGCCAGCTGACTGCCAGCTCAGGCAGACTAAGACAATGGCTACGTGAAAGTACTCATCAGCTTTACTTCCAGTTGTTACAGAGCTCTTTCCCAGGAATTCTGATGGGTCTTCACTTGCAGAGTTCAGGCACTCATCAAAACAGCAATTCATCAAGAGCTGTTCATGAAAAATACTTTAAAAATATTTGTTCTGGCATTTCTGATGGGCATTGATGAGTGTGTGAACTCTTCAGATTACTGGTTAGTCAATAAGGTACACAGCAAGCATTCAGCTCAGACAAGCAAGGAGTGCACTCATACCTTTACAATATTTTTAAACAATGCCACTGTTGACTAATTAGGGAGTTTCATCAACAGCACTCAAAATGAGATGCAGCACTTCTAAACCTACATTCTGGACATTGACAGAGAAAGCAAGCTCCTGAAAGTAACTGACCATGGATGGAACGGAAATAATTTGCTAGAGCATCAATGTAATTAATGTTGGAACACTAATTATTCTTAACCTGAATGAAGACTCAGACGAATCTATTTAATTTCATTGTCTGAATAGAAGAAATGAGACTAAAGCTATAAAGTCTCATAATTCTGACAGTAACACATATAACATGTATAGATAACCTACAACCAAGAGAAATGGGAAATCTAGGAGAGAAGAAAGTTTGGCAATTCAGGAGAGGAAAATGCAACTATCAGGAGCAAACAGAGATCAAACACATCTTTTCCATATAATATTCTATATTATTCTATATTCTATAATATTCTGTCCCTACAATGCAAAATCCAGAATGAAAATAGTAAGTTCTATGCAAATGGATGTATGAGGTGAATAACTATTTTGAGCCTATTCAGTTAGGGCTGGCACTAGGAAACTCTATCATCTTGTAACAAGAAACATAGTCTACAAAAGGTTTATTAAATATACCTCCTTGTGAAAGCAGGACCATTCTCAAAATACTCTAAGCAGAAGCTTCTTGCTTAGCTTTAAATGCACGAAACAATGGCTTTTCTATTTCTTGCCTTGAAATATATTCAAGCTTGGGATTCAGGATTCAGTGTCTTTCATTGTTCTCTACTTAAAGATTCCATATATTCACTAGAAAAACACAATTTACATTATCCGGTCATATACCAGAGTGTGCTCAGTCACTAAAAACATTTTCTTATCTGCATTTAGGAGCTGTATGGATGCAGCCTCAACCTCTGCCAGACATTAGTGTGGAAAAGGCCTTGGTCTTTTACATTACAACCTGATTGCCTGTTCTTTTATCCTATTACTCCTACAGAAAGTACCCCAAGGAATATTTCCAGACAGATTCTTCCTCCTTGCTATCAAGGTTGCCTATGAACATTTGTAGATATTCACCTATCCTTAGTCAGGAAACTAAAAGACATTTCATTTCTTTTGTACTTCCTCATCTAATAATGTTTCCTTCTGAATTGCCTTCAGTTCACTGCACTGTTAATTAGCTTTTATGCATTACCAGAGATGGATGCATATCAGCAGTGACTTAAGCGATTTCTCTATAGCTTGCCTTTCAGTTTCCATTCATAAGACACTTCAACATACATTAGTTAAATTGTTTCCCCCTTGTAATACTTCATCATTTGCATAATATCTCCCATTCTAAAGTAAAAAAGGACAAAGCACCTCAAGAAATAAAGGTCCAAGTAACAATATTTGCCTTTGCCTGAAATACTCAAGACTGCCAGGACAATATAACATTTTCTGAGCGTTTTTCAACACAGTATTTTCTACACGTCATTTGGGAATACCTGAGCCTTGCTTTAAAACCAAATTACTGTGATCGTAGTTGTATAGGGATATTGTTTTAATCCAAAGTTTCATACTACAAAAAAATCAAAAATAAAAAATCCCAAGCCTTGCAACCACTAAAATACCTATATAGGACAGTCTTGTGGCCCTGTAGCAAGGATTTCTTCAACAGACTGTAAATAGTACACAGTTTTTCATAAACACTTTACGGACATTATTTACGTCTCAGACACAGTTTCCTTTTTATTACCTAATTGAGAGAACTGGTAGTAGTTAACAGTATCTGAAACTCTTAGAATTAAAAAGAGCACGGCTCTAAAATTATTTAGTTACATAATATCAGAGTGAGTCTGACTTACACAAACGTTGAATCATTTAGAGGTTTAAAGTGGAGTTTTCCCAAACTGGTTGTCTATAGACTCCTGTCAGTGGTCTGCAGCTGGGAGTTTACAGCTGTATGACTGCACGGTGCTCATTCCCTACAGACAATGGAGAAAGATGAGATTAATGAAAAAAAACATTGACCACAAAAAACACTTAAGAGAAACCACTTAACTTGGGCCCCAAGACATCTCACAGGCCAACACAACCACATAGCCATCAATCAAAAAGGAGAGTGGTACCAACCTAGCAAAATAAATGCATGTTTTTCAGACAATTTTGGCCTA
Organism: Dryobates pubescens; assembly: GCF_014839835.1. NCBI lineage: Eukaryota > Metazoa > Chordata > Aves > Piciformes > Picidae > Dryobates > Dryobates pubescens. Next base: position 27,896,365 of record NC_071616.1, read on the forward strand.
ATTTCAGGACAACCCAAGATATCTCTTAAATTACTTACTATATATATGTATGTAAGACTTTTGACCTTAGTGGCTTCTCCCAGCTCCTTGCGGAAATTAACCCTAACCTAGCCAAAGCCAGGACAATGTCATTAGTTTCAATTCTCATCCTAATAAGCTCACATTAAGAGCCACACATGGAAATGGTACAGAACAAATATATACTACTCCACAGAAATAGACCTGTCAATTTTTGGTCTCAAAAACACATTTCAAATTAAGAGGTTGGTTTTTGGTTTTTGGTTTTTGGTTTTCTTTTTTAGCCAGTGATGGCTAAAATCAGTCCAGGACTACATTCAAGGATACTTGATTATTAAAACATATAAGCTTTTCAATGCCACGAAATGGAGACTCAGTTGCTAAAAGATCATAAGCAATTTCAATATTCCTTGGGCCCAATGAAAAACTGCTCTGATTGTATTAGTTATCCAAGTATTACAACTCTCACCACAGGATATAAAAGATTCATGTTAGTAGACATTTAAGCTCACGAAAGTAGAGCAATACTTAATGGTTAGTGAACTGCATTGAAATACTCCTTAAAGCAGTTTCTCTTCTTCTGTATTAAAGTGCATTTTATTTCACCCAACCCATGTGAAAACTGCAAATTCTCAAATAGGATTGCTACCCCAAAATTCAAGCAAAACTTGTGGGTGTCCATGTATGGGCCTGTACTTGATAGAGCAAAGTAGTTCCATTCAAGCAAGAAATTTTGAGAATTACTGGCTAGCCCTAACCTTATGAGCAATAATAAAAAGAATAACTCTAACAAAACCAGAAAATTCAATAAGAAGAATATTTCCCCAATTTTGGATACCGAAATACACCACAGTGTGAAGCAACTTGCATGAAAGATACACTGCTGTTCTTTCTAATGCTTCTGCTTGGGTTTTTACTTAGTGAGATACTAAAGAACATGGAAACAATAATTACATTGACTTCCAAAATTTCTGGTCTCTCTAAAGTTTCTCCTATCAAATGTATAATGTCACAGTCACATCCTCTGAATATTTTCAACTTGATTATAGAGCTCTTGCAGCATGCTTTATACTGTTTGTGCCAGGCAATAACCCAAAAGAACAAAACCAGACTATTTGGAGGGATGCTGTGAGCTTCCTAGCCATATGCACATAATCAGAATTCACAGTGAGATCTATGAAATCTCCCACTATTGTAATGCTTAGGAAAGTATAAAAATCGGGATTCAGTCATCAGTCTTTTCCTGATTTTACCACAAACTTTCTATTTCCTCCAGATGTCCGTAGGAAAAATGCTTCTATTCAGTTGCTCCCTACCTGGTTTTCAGGCTGTGCTGCAGCTCTTGCCTAACACATTAGGGCCAGGCTGTCAAACCTTTCAAAACTGGGGAACATTCCTTTCAGAGCAGACAATTCTGTCTTCCCTAGCCTGTAGAATTCCTTTCTGTCCTTTATCACTATGTTTTTCATATCTCTGTTTTATCTTATACTTACTTGCTTGGGCAACCACTACATGCCCTTCTTCAACCTCACTACCTTTATCCCTATTCTGTGTTAGCACCATTCTGTGAAGACTACTCCTCCTCACTGTAATTCCGAATGTGTTTTGGTACACATAATTCCTCCCTTCTGCAACCTCCAATAAACCAGCATGTTCCAACAGTACTCTATGCTCCCACAAGAATTTGTGCAGTCCCACACTGGCTCATGCCAGGGAAACAGCGAAGTTTAAAGCTTTGTGAACAAAAAGCAGCAAGTCTCTTTGTTCAGCAGTGCTGTGTTTATGCCACCTTCAAGTACTTGTATTACTATGGGATCAGTACTAAGGATTCTAGCTTCAGAAAGCATGAGCAGCCTTGAAGTATAAACTATTAATAGTCTAAAAATCACTTAGGATACTGATCCTGTTAGAGATCATAGTGTTTGAAGCAAGAAAGCTTAATCCTTCTCAACTTCAGTTTATCTGCCTGCAGCCTAATTTCTGATTCCCAGGACATGTCTGGGAACCATCATAGCTGGCTAGCTCAGAGATAGTGACCCCTTCTCTGACAGCTGCTTCTTCAAAGGTAAGGGCAATACAGCCAAGATGTGAGATCCCTTGACTTGAAACACCTCAAGAGCTTCCCCTATAGGTTCTCAAACTAATCAACATGTTTCACTTTCCAGTGTACACCTTGTGCTGTATGTGAGCTGCAATTTTAAAACCATCTCAAGACAGACATCACAGGTCATTTTATTTTTGGAGACCAGTGTGGATGCACAGACAAGAGAGAGATATATTGTGATTTTATTTTTTTTTTAACAGACTTCATTTTTGTTCTTCAACATTTAGTCACCAAGTTTAAATAGACAGATAAGTAATTCAGACTTGGAGTGTCTGTCGCACAGAAGAAACATGACCATCATCATTCTAAATATTCTGCTCACATGTAGTGATCCAAACTTGGCCTTCCATCTTGGAAGGTTTGCATATCAAAAAGTTAATTAACACATATAGTCCATTTCCATATGTCTTCCTCTAAAGGTTACTGCAACCACAGTTCCTGAGTGTCTTTTAACAATTTAATGGCAGCCTGGCAGTGGTACCATGACAAATAAATTTAAGTGACACACAGTGGCAGAATAAAAAGTATAATGAAGCAAAGTATTTCTTATGGAGATATGACATGAAAAACATTGACCTGTGGTCCTAAGTCACTTTGATAAGACAAAAGCTTTCTTGGTAATAAAAACAAATCAGACAATATTCTGAAAGACTACTATAACAAACCATCAAGGAAGCCATTCAGCTGTGGTAACTCCATTTGCGAAACAGGAGTCATTATTATTCCACCTTTGTTCTTCAAGTTCGGTGATAACATTAAATGCCCTATGACAAAGTAGCCTCCTTGATTAATGGGAGATCCCTCCAGAAATGGCAGTGGGACTCACCTTAGAAACGTATGCTACATTGCTGATCTTATTAAACAAAGCCAGCCTGACATTAGGAACAGATATTTGGGCTTCAATGACATGAAGGAATATTAATTGCAGAGAAGCTGAAGACAGCCCCACATGAAATATTGCCGACTTGGACACAGTTTATATTGACATGCAACTACAACGAGGCAAATGAAAGAGGGGTCAAGAATACAAACATTTTGCATAAGAAGGGGACAAAAAAAAAAAAGGCACCTTCAGCCCATGAATTCCAAACTGATTCTCAGAAAGTGGATCCTACACTGCTTTGGAAGAAAACAAGGTTGTGCAAGGTACAGAAATGTTATTACTATAGGTACTATGACAGGAAGAAACTAAGAAATTTACAGGAAATCTGTTGTGCAGGTAGAAAAGTATCACTAGCTATGATTACAAACTGTATTTTTCTAACCTTTAGCCATCCTTTCACACACATTCAGCAGCTGGAATGTCATAATGTTTCTATTCTTAATCAGCCCCATTCTCTTTGCCATTCTGGTTTCTAAGTGAGGTAGGGTTTGGAAATATTAAGGTACCAGGGGAGATGTCAATGAAGTATTTCTGAACTGGAAATAACCTGCTGGAAGACTTAAGAGACCTCCTTTTTAATCACCCTCTCCCTTATCCTGCAATGTTTTTTGTAGACTTTGCATTCTTACAAAGAAATTCTGTCCTAATCTATACCAGAATCAACTCCACTAAACGCAGTCAGAATTTTGTCTAGTTGCACAACATCCAGGTAAATAAGAACAAAGGCCAAACAAAGGCTGTTGACTAGGAGATAAATGGACACAGAGAGTAAAAGAGAGAGAAAAGGAGGTAAATGAAAGGAGCAGATTATGGAGGAAGAGCTGAAAAAGGCATCACAGATAAAGATATGCAACATTTCTGAATGACTAGCAAAATATAAGGTAGTCAATTTATGACCTTGTATAAATTGAGTTGTATAAAATGAGAGTGTTTGAAATTTCTGCATAAGTTCAGAAATGTTGGTCCTGCTGATGCAACATGAATTATGATGGACATAATACTGAGAGATCCCACTTGAATTCAGGTCTATCAGGCACTGCACAAGCAAACTGGTAGAAAATTTCCTGCCCTATCATCTTAAGATATGAACCTATATGATATGCTATATCTATAGATAAGATATGAACTAAGATATGATAGGGGTAGAAAACAATAGATCTGGGGGGGGGGAAGAAAAAAATCAGTCAATGTCTCTGTTACTAGACCTATGTGTAAAACTAGGTTATGAATAAATCGACCAAGAATGGCAGCAGATGCCACATCAAAATGTACCATGGTGAGAATATCAAGGACTTCACCCCCATAGAAGACAAAGCATTCAAGTATCCTGGACTGCAGGAAAAGAATCCTGCCTCAGCAAAGTTGAAAAAAATTGCCATCCATCTTTAACTGATGTGACTCCTCTTTAAAAGCTGAATGGCTTTGCAAGGGGAAATTTTAAACACTGTAGTATTTTTTTCATATCACACATCTTAAAAAATAAAATGAAATTTCCAGTGCAAAACTACATTTACATAATCTAGATAACAACTGCAGCTGCAAATTCCCAGCACAAATGAGTATCAGGAAAACATTGTATGATGGCAAAATAAGTTTGCTTTAAGAATTTGTCACTCATGCCAGTTGTTATAGTGCACTTAGATCAATTACTACCACTTGGATAGGTTTAAGAGATTCCATGTTTGTTTATAGTCATTAATGAACCTTTCATGAGACACATGTGTTATTTACAAACTTATGATCAATTAACCTCAAAAAGGACTAGCAAAGGGACTCTCATGATTTACAAAAATAACATATCAGCCTTATTTTTTAAGCTTCAGCTTAAAAGAAATGTTAAGTAGTTTTCATATTTTGGCACCATCATAATAACATAGGGAAACTGTATAGAAGAACCTGGGTAAATAAAGGCCTCTCAGTCTCACCTCCATTCCCAGAAAGGTGACGGAACAGTTTGTTCATGATGCCATCTCAAAGCATACCAACAATGAGGGGGTTATTAGAAGTAGTCATCACAGATTCATCAAGGAGAAGTCATGTTTGACCAATCTGATAGCCTTTTACAATGGCATAACTGGATGGATAGATGAAGGGAGGGCAGAGGATGTGGTCTGCCTTGATTTCAGCAAGGCTTTTGACACCATCTCCCACATTACTTGAATCAAAAGAGAAGAAAAAAGATTGCATAAAGTCAGATAATTAGAAAAAAGCTTATCAAGAGAAAGCTGATGGATGCTTGTCTTGCCCTTTTAGTGATTCAGCTTGAAGTTCTGCAAAAAGACTTCTGAAAAACCTCTAAAAATTCAGCCAAAGGTGATATAGCAGTTGACCTATTAAGGGAGCATATGGATTGTAATGTATTGAATAGTCTCAGTTCCCCAGTGTCCTAGATGATTTGCAGAGAGAATAGTAGTGGAACATCCTTTCTCTCTCTAGGTGTTAGCTAGGTGAATCACAGGACTGTGACCCCAGCCACAGTCCCTCCGCAGAGGTGACTTCCACTGCTTCTCCAAACACACTTCTGCAGAAACTCCTCTCTGTCATAATGAAACGTTTTGTAAGAATGCTCAACTGAAACTGCCCATAGGGCATAGGCTCACTGAATCTTTGTGAAGTGCAACAGGAAAGTGACCACAACCATAATTAATACATATATTTAATATATGTTCCAACATCAAGAGTGCTTTCATCTTCACACCACAATTTTCTCCATGCCTAGGACAAGCAACAGCCTACTTACTGCCTAAATTCAAAAGGCCCTGTTTTACTTTATTTTAAACACTACCAAAACTTTTTCTAAAAAAGTCAAAGATCTGTTTTAGATACTCTAGTGGATAATTTGACCCAATACCAGCCTGATCAACTCCCTTTCCAGAGGTATCTATGACATTGAGATGTTTTGAATTGCCCATAATATAGAGAGGACGGCTGTTTTCAGGATATTATGTATATAAACACTTTTCTTCTTTTAGTGTTAGCTCTGTGAACAGGGCTAGCCCTAAGGCAAAGCCTAAGGCAGAAAGTGAAATACATTTTTTAAAGGCTGTTTGTTAATTGAGCCCTAAACTGCTTCCCTGTTCCTTGCCAGTTTTATCCTAACATAAGAACAAATGTTAAAGCATTGCTGGATGCTGGGCTACTCAGAGTACTCTGAGCCTCCTCTTATTTCCTTGGCAGCTAAGATCTTTCAGCACTACCCAAATTTTGCTCAGCATCTAACAGGATTCAGCCCTAAATGGTCTGCAATCTGCCTATGAATATTTTAATTACATGTTGCTATGCAGAATGAAAACAACCATCAAAGCACAAACAGCTCCACTAGAACTTGTCAACTGTGACAGCAGTGGTTTTATAATTTCAGCCTGCTTATTGTGCTTTGATCATTTCTCTGTAACAGGTTGCGATTGAGGGCACTGAAAGCTAGTTTCCTTCTTTACAAAAGAAAAGTGGCAGGAGTTTTCCCAGAACTTTGCTGCCCTCCTGCACAATGCAGAAAATTAGGAGAAAATGAAGGAGTTTCTCAGATCACAAGCCTGAAACTAACCCTTTTCCTGAAGGCCATTGGACTGAAGGAGAATGATCAGAGTAGCTTTCATGAAAGAAAAAGAGTCCATATGGCAGCAGACTAAGAGAGAGAAGTGGTTCAGTGCCAGTCAGGTTCTGCTCTCAAATATGCAGCAATTGTGCTGGAATGACATAAGGCACTCAACTCTTGCTTTCTTTGCATGGTGGCAAAAACCAGGCTCCGCTGCAGATGGAGCCAGCTCCCAAAAGCAGAAACTCTCCAAGCAGTATCTTTTGACATTTCACTTTCCCCTTAGGACACTGTGATTCACTGTCTAGGCCAATACACAGCTTTCAGATTTACTTTTGGCTAGTGAGGCAATGGGTTTTGGCAAATGGCATTGGGTTTTTCACTCCTGTTGTGTTCTTGCCCGCTGGTGCCCATGATGCTACACTGCTCCACTGATTGACATCTTACATGTTAAAAAAAATCAAAAATTATTTCAGTCTTCCCACTTTATTAGATGTGGGGCTTTCAACATAGTCCCGAGAGTGCCATTGGGTGCCATTACAGTTTCTAATGCAGTTTGATGGCAGTCTTTCCCCCAGCTGCCCGCCTCTGTACCTGTAGTTCTTCAGCTTCCTAGAGTTACTATTTTGGCAGCTATGTTTCAGCAGTGTCTGGTTGTCATCTGAGAACATCTGTCTCTGCTGAAGACAGGTGCACAGGATGATATCTCCAACCAATGCCAGCTAACATTTTTGCCTGTTATTTCAGTGTCAGTACTACCAAGATTCCAGCACTCAGTAGCTATTCATTTATTGTCAGGGGTACAGCGTAAATATTTAACAGGCAGATTCAGTGCCAGCCTACCTTCTGCTCTTGTTCTTGACAGGAAAGGTGATCCAGTAAGCATCCAATACATGAGAGGGATTAGTAACTTCTACTTCTGCACTGATAGAATTTGACCTCTGTCATACAGTTGGACTTGAAACTTATTTTCATGGTCATAAAGATGAATTACATATAACCAGTTTTAATTTCTAAATAATCAGTTTAATTTCTACATCACCAGGAGTCTAGTGTTACCTGCAGAAATGGATCAAAGCTTACAAATGGGTGAGATCTAAAATCCAGTGTCAGTTATTGACTGGAAAGTATGGAAAGATGTTGCTGAGGGCCCAATTGTTAACATCAAGGCATATAAGACAGTCTTGTGGCAGGGGTGTAGGAGGAGGAAGCACAGCCCAGAAAGCACAGCCCAGAAAGAAGTCAAAGGGATGTGGACAATAGGAAATAAAAGAGGATGAGCCAGGAATCAAATTTTATGGACAAGCTTTGTTGAACAGTCACAGCCTAAGTCATAAAGCTGAAAGATAAGTATTTGTGGGGAGTCTACATAGATTTGAGCTGCAGGGAGATGGAATGGGATGGTGAGGCTGTTAGGATGAATATGAAAATGGAGTGAGGTAACTCTGGCAGAGAGGTCCTTATACCATGCATAAATGGCTTCTAAGAGCTTGACTGAACAGCTGTCCAAATACTTTGAACAGAGATAAATTCAGTAATCCAAGAGGAAATAGCCTAAAAGACATTTTCAGTATTTTCTCCTTGAGTCTTACTCTGCAGAAATAATTTTTTTAAGCATCCTTCATCTCTTTACCAGCCTACAAAAACAGACAGGCAAAGCTGGGAAATAAACCTGTTTGGAAGAGCCAGCATTAAGGTAATTCAAGAGGAGTAAGACAACTGTTTAGCTAATTTTCCTTGTCTTTAACTTGGCAATGAAAGGAAGGGAAAAGCTTTTGTTAATGAAAATAAAAACATTTATGCCTTTCAGAGCCCTTATCAACTTATGAAAAGGGCTATGCTAGAATGTAGGTATAAACTCTGAGATACCTCAAAAAAGAAGGAATCTGACACTGACATGACATTTCCAGTTTGACAGAGACTTCCTGCTTCCCTACTACTGAAAGGTTCATCAGTTTCCATAAACTTTTGAGAGCTTGGAAGAATGAGATGAAATACTACTTTTCCTCTCTGGATGTTCTGCTTTTAACCACCTACAATGACACTTTTTTCTCTTTAAAGACATTGTACTTTTCTTTAAAAAAAATTCTAAGCTGCAAAACGAAACAAGACCAAAATTCAGTATCATCCCACAGACTTGGCCTGCTTTTCATCAAAATGCTGCGGTATTTCCCAAAAGCTTTGATGAACCCCATGACAGGCAAAATCTGAGTCAGAGACTAGGTGAATCTCACCTAGTAACTAAGTTTTGTTCTTGTCTGAATAAAGTGAGAGAACTTGGTTGAATTTTGCTTTAAGTTTGATGCTTTTTCATGTCCCTAATTCAAAGTTTCCGAATGTGCAAAGTCGCAGACTTCTGTAGTCTGTTAGCTTTACTAAAATTGATTGTATGCACACTGTCTCTATACAAAGACATAAGATCTAAAGTACTTCCAAATCTAATATAAATGTGATCCAGTATAGGAAGACAAAATCTTGCCTGGACTGTGTCCTCACAGTGTTGGCTAACCCATATCTGATCATCTTTACCATTATGAAGAATCATACAGTCATCAATTCAACTCGTCCCATCTTTGGATAATACCTTTTCCCTGGCAAGACCTTGAATCTCACGGCACCATTTACATAGGTCCTCTGTTCAAGACAAAACCTACAGAAAAAAAATTAAGAAGTTCTTTTTTGAAACTATAATAAATAACAATAGATGGCTTTGACATGAGTGTGTGGCTGAATTCATTCTAAAGACTTTTCAAGATAACAGTGTTAAGCCTCTTAAGCAAAAGACTTCCTTTGTCCTCCCTCCAGTGCCATCAGTTAAGCCCTCCTATTCATCAGCACTACTAATCAAAAACTATCTAGCACAGCTATAGACCAGGAGATTTCATCTTTAGATTAAGTGTTTGCAGTCCTCATCAAGAGAGGTCTCTTCCTCCTAATTTAGAATCAAGCTGCAAAATAATCAGGTGAAATTTGCATTTCTCAGGCCCTGCAAACAAACCCCAAACTAATTACTGTTTACTGGAAAGAGCTTGACAAATAGTGCCTTCTCACCAACAGCCTATCCATAAATTGCCTATAGATCTGTTAAATGTCCTTAGTAAAACAATAGACTTACATAAAATTTGTTGACAGGTTTCCTAGTGGCAATAGGTGATGACATCAGTGTTCATCAGAAAGGACTTGAAAATTAAAATTGCGATACACATATTCCTCTTCCAAAAAGTCCCACTGCTAACAGCACATGTTTTGGCTCACATTATACTTATTGGAAATACAACATAAAGATTGGATTGGGCACAGGAATTATTTTGGTTTGGTTGAGAGTTTTTTGGCAAAACTATGTGAATACAGAACCGTTTCAGTCTTTAAGAGTTTCCTAGACCTGGAGAAAAACATTGTATCAGGCATTGTTACAGGCATTCAGGACTGAAATTTGTCAGCATGTATATTCACAACTTGTTGATGATAAAGCCAACGTGTTCCAGTGTTTGAAATGAAGCCTGTTTAGGTCTCCTCTTTGAAGCCCCTTTTCAGCAACTAGTTTATTTCCTCCCATTGGGGTTTATTTTGTAAATGTTATGGGTTTCCAAGACATCCAGCATCTTGCAATGTATTATTGCATTTCTCCATTAAGAATGCTGAAAATTAAAACTGTCAGTTAAAATATGTTTTAAAGTCAAGCTAACTGGTAAGTATATTTGTGGCAGGTCACATCTCACTGATCAACATCATAGTCAACGAACCATGAATTCAGTAGGTCCACAAGGAACAAGTCCTAAACCCAGAGCACTCTGAATGCAAACTGAAAGCAGATGTGAAAAGGACAAACACCATGTGAATGCCAGTTTCTTCATGATTATGCTATGCTCTGTGTTTTCAAGACAGAAATTCTTCCAAACAGAAACATGACAATGAACTTCAGAAAAGGGGAATAGTTAAAACATACAAAAAGCTTCCCAGAAAAGCTCTTCTAACTCCAAGGGAGTTACAATGATCCATGCTATTCTTTGAGGCCTTTTAGAAAAGCAAACTGGAAGACATGCAAGCTTCTAGTCTAATCCCTGCAAAAAGGGCAGTAAGAAAACATGGCTGATTTTCTGATTATAGGAACAGGACAACTGATTATAACTATGTATATAACTCCTGTAAATTTGAAAGAACAAGTTTGAGGTAAAGAAGTTTAAGGAGACAGGAAGCAGTGTCCATTTCCAACCCTGTATTAACTTCTCCAGTGACTTTTATATGTGGGATACGTGGGACTCAAGACAAAGATTATCTTATAGGGACATCACTGACATGTCCACCTCTGTCTAAAACTGTTATCTTGAGCTAGTTGCCCTAAGCACCCTATAAGAAAGAAAGAAATGGTTTTAGGCAGGATCCACCCAACTTATTTTGCACATCTTCTTTCCAGTACATTAAGACTTCACTCAGAAGTCTCCTGTTCCTCTACACCGACTATAAAGGGAATCTCAATGATTCCCTCAGAAGCTGGTTTACATTACAGATCTTAAAGATTAAATATGCCAAAGCTTACCCCTAAGATCTATAGAAAAACTATATAAACTTTTCTGTCATGGAGAAGAGAGCTTTGCCAGATGAGACTGCAGGAGTGCATCAGAAAAGGGACTGTATAATTTACTCTCCAGTGTCTGCAATCAAGGTGGTATCTGGTTCACAATGCATAATTAACTACTTTGACCTGAAGAACTCAGGTCTGCTTCTTGCAAAGCCCATCCCTTTGGTCCTTACGACATTTGCCTGAAACAGAAACTTTTGTAAGGTTGAGAAGAGCAAATCAGAGTCTACCACACTTCCAGACAAATGTCACAAGCTCTTCTTGTGTTTTAAACCCAGTTAGCAATTAAATCCCACACAGCCATTCATTCACCTTACCTCTAGTGAAATGGGAGAGAGAATCAGCAAGGTACAAGAATAAAACTCATGGGTTGAGATAAAGATGCTCTGATGAGTAAAGTAAAAGCCACACGCACAAGCAAAGTAAAACAAGGAATTTGTTCACTACTTCCCATCAGCAGACAAGTGTTCAGCCATGTCCAGGATAGCAGGGCTCTATCACATCACAGAAAAAGGACATATCTTTGAATGTCTCCCTCTTCCTTCTGGTATGATACCTGGTATGGTATCATACGGTATGGAGTACCACTTTGGTCATTTGGGGCCAGCTGTCCCAGCTGTTTTGCTTCCCAATTTCTTGTGCACTCCCAGATTACTCACTGATGGGCTGGTGTGAGGAGCAGGAAAGGTCTTGAACCTGCAGAAGTGCTGCTCAGCAGTAACTGAAACATGGCTGTGTTATACAGAGTCTCCAGCACAAATCCAATACGTAGTCCCATACTAGCTACTCTGGAGAAAAATAACTCTACCTCAGCCAAAACTACAACATCTCTAGGTAATTCTTTAGGGTGGTGGTGGGAGGGATGCCACTATTGGACATGTAAATGGAAAGAGTTGATACTGAATGAGTTTTCTGAAAGACCAAAAGCAAGGTCCTGGACCATGAAACCTATGAGATTGGAGACATCAGTGCTAGAAATTAGGACAGATTTAAGAATGCACATGTACTGATTGTTGCTTCTGTGAGTGTTATTTCATTTTCATTTGCCATGTCTCCATAGGAAAACCTCTCTGCTTGTCACTCTGCAAGCCAGGTATGATCTCCAAAACCCAAGTCCTTTACTGGATATAGTCCAATCACCATGTGGGGTTTGCACAGTCCATCACTGACATTTTGGAAATAAGATATCTTCAGACCTTTAAAAATGGTATCTTTATACCACCTTATGAAGCCACAAATTTCTGTCAGTAGGTAAACAAACAACATCATTAAAGTTGTATTTCCATCCTCTTTACTTCTCCACAGTATATTTAAGTATTCCCTTGAGTGCATCATCAAACACACACCACCACTGTAAGTAATGATAATGATGAGTGATAAGAGAAGTGTCCTGGCAGGTATATAATAGATCAAGAGCAAGTGTCCAGTAGATTTACAATGATGCCTTTCAAGCTCAGTATTTTTTTCAGATTTCAATATCCAGAAGTCATCCATCTCATTTTTTTTTTCCAGTTAATAAAAAATGTCTTCCTTTTATGCACAATTATTGACAAGACTATTATCTAAATTAGTATTAGCTCTTTCTTAATTAGCAGGCAATTTAGCTGTGATTTGCAGACCAAACCTTGTCTATTTTAATAAATGCTTACATTGCTTTACCTGTGCTGAGCAATTAATTTCTCAGAAACTGCATTCAGTTTTTCATGTGGTATTTTCCTTATATTTGCATTGTGCACTAAACCCATGCCACTGTCATATAGAATGAGTTTTATTCACAGTCCAGGTTGCTTATGAAGCATCAAAACTGGAGGCAATTAATGGTTTGGAAGAGAAATTATTCCATGCCTGCAATTTACAATCCTCTCCAAGAGCAGCCAGCTGATATCTATTGTCTTCAGCAGAGTCCCATTACCTGTATAGATGTCTAGAAATAGGTACATCTCAAAATAACATTTGAAGATCTTTACTTTCAGGTTATTCCCCCCTGCTTCCCCTTGGATATTCAGTATGTGTAAGCAAGGCCTGAAACCTCACACCTGACTCTTCTTTACAATCATTCACAGCAGCGAATGTAAATCAGGTCTAATCCTTCACTGAAGCTGCCCAGGACATTCATTGACTTCAACAGGGCCATGCTTATTTACACTGGTTCCAAACCTTGCTCATGGTATTTTACATTCACTTTACCATGGCGCACATGATTGCACAAGCTGCAGGGCAGAAGAGTGAATAATTCAACCCTCTCCCCTCCTCCCCCCTATCTTTTCTTTGTATGTAAAACACCTACTCCACTCAGAGAAATACATAGCTATGCAAGATAAGTACAATAATGAGGTATAGCTTTGAGGCATGTCAACCCTGTGCATCTCAAAAGCATCTACCTTTGGAAACGTGAAATTGCTGTTCAAACATTGTTCCTATTGTTGGTTAATATAATAATTTATTTTTTTAAATGTGAAAACATAACACTGTTTTTATAAGCTGAAAAAGCTCCATACAAGAAGTAGGTAGCCTAGGTGGGCAGTTTGTACATTCTGTCCAGGGTACTAAGGCTTTTAGGAATGGCTGTTCATCATGCATCTCAATTGTCTGATCAATAAACATAGGCTGTCAGAGCATATTGTACTCCCATTTCATGTAGGGCTGTTTTGACTTGTCAACTCAAGCAGAAGAATGCAAGTAAATTATATGAGTATTTTGCACTGCAGTATTGAAGGAGGGTTTTAATTAGTAGGAACAAGAATTGGTTTGCAACATGATCTGATATGCCTCTTGCAGCAGAAACAATGTCAAGGGTTCTCACATTGAAGCAGAGCATTGCAACCAATTCTTATTCATGGCTAGCCACTCTTCCTGACATCCCTCAGATATCTCAGTTGTGAGCTTCTCTTTTATCACTGTGGCTTGTCTTTATCCTTCCACATGGCTGACCAAAACTAGTAGCTCACTCTCTGCCCCCATGTGCATTGTGCTGAGCTTGAAACTTGTTTTGAATACTTCTGCATTCTCAATCTCAGGAAATTCACCCAAAGTCACACGCTTCCTCAAAAGTCTCACAAGCACTCCAGCTCCATCCCTAACTCCAGATATCAGAGAGTTTTAGCTAAGGTGAATGATTTAACCCAGACAAATACAAACACCAGCCCACCAGTCAGGACTATTTGTCTCATAATGGCAACTTTATCAATGTCACACAGCAAGCCAGTAACAAACCTTCAAATAGCACATGTCCACAAGGCATTTAAGAGTGCCTTATAAACCACAGCTTACATACTGATGCAACACCATGCCTGCAAGAGTTTGTAATTTTCAGATAACTTTGTTACATTAGTTTACTTTATAAGGGGTTTAGCAAGACCTTTAAAGTTACATAGCTGGCAGGACTGGAAATACAGTGCAAACACCCATCTGCTAACCATTGTCTTCACTGTTTAGCAGTCCTGTCTTCTCACTCCCAGTAGCTGCATGGAACAGCAGTAGGGTGCAGCTTCAGTGCTTGGGCCCAGTTTTGCTCTAATCTGTGTTTCCTTTTACTCATCACTAAATTACTAAAGAATCTAGCTCAGAAGAAGGATGGGGATGGATCCTCAGCAGGACCTGGGCTCCATCATAGCCAATAGTTAGCTTGGTCTTCAGCATAAATAAAAAGATTATTATTAATTTTTTCTATCAGGCACAGAAATATCATTTAAATCCCTTGTAGGATGCCTTTTATTAGGATGGTAAAGTGTTTATGTGGATGAAGTCTTCTTCAGTAAACTGTCAGCTTGATAGTTAACATAGGCATTATTAACTGACAAAAGGATGATCAAATGTTCTTTTTACTTAACCAGCCTATTTTTAATCATATATTACATACTGTCTCAACAATCATTTATCTTATACATAGAGAAATCACTATTTGCTATCAGAATATGCTTCTCAGGTAGCAGATTAACATACTGCAGTTCCTGAACTGGTAGGTTTGATTGCTGATAAACTGAACAACCTTATAAATTTTGTAGAGGTCTCAAAAAAACCTTACTGAAGTGCTGGCATCAGCATTCAGGCACATGCAAGCCTCAACCCCACAAATGCCGCTCAGATGCACTCTTGTTGAAACAATGATAGCTGCAGTTTTCCATCAAAATGTAAATTACACGACAAAATACTGCTGTGATAAATGGCACAAGCCAAACAAGAGAGTCCATAATAAGATCAGGCTAAGGAAGTCTGACTCTGATTTGTAGCTGTTACCAGTACCTAAGGAAAAGCACAGAGGTTTATTAGTCCTACTGTTGGGACAGACAAACCGAGACCAAGAAGTTAGTTGTCTCACTCAAAGGTGTATGTTTAGGGTAGGATCTTCAGCTCCTGATCCTGCATTTAAACAAACATTTCTTTTAATCTGGGCACAAATCTCGAAACCTGTCTCCACTCCTGAAGTAGTCACGTTGCTTCATCCCAGAGGTTGTTCCGGTTTTGGCTGCTATTGTGAAGATGGCCAAGAGAGGGCACCCGGCCCTTTTCTACATAGGTTCCCCCTGTGCGAGCTCCAACCCACTCTACGGGCCCAGCCAGCGTCGCCTTTTGGCACATCTCACTTGTGAAGGGAAAAACAACATGTCCACTGATCGCATGAGTCAGTCAGCTACCAGGCAACAAACGCCCCAAATGCCGTAGAAGGTAATTTCTGGCCTGGTTGCACGGGTGCCCCTCACGAACTGTGTCCCATGTGGAACTTAAGTGCACAGATGAATGAGCACACAAATTATTTTCTCCATAAATACCTGGCTTTATATTAAAAGTGAGACGAATCAGAAATAACCCTGATTATTTTCACGCCTCAGGTGTTCCAGAAAGCAAGCATATGTGTTGGTTGTGAGGTTGACAGGTCAGGACAGGACAAGTTTATTTACTTGCCCTTCATGATACAGTAAGTGGCATTTAGTAAATTGTTGTCTGATCACTGAAATCTAATAACATGGATCACTACAATATGACTACAGCCCCTGAACACTACTGGTGCTATATGAGTGAATAATAACTGTTCTGTCTTTGACAAGAGGATATGTAACCTTGAGGGTATTCAGGGACAAAGTGTGATTACCAAAACTTGGTCAGGAAAGGTGTTCAAACTTATAATACCATTGGCCAAAAAGACCTCCCTGTGGCTTTTAATGATTTGTGACAGTGATAAATAAAATGACAACAGGGAAGAATATTGGTGTAGAGACACATCTACTTTGATGATGCATACATACATGTTAAAATACAGATATTGTCAGTCAAGGGATAAGATAAGAAAAATCAACATTGATAACATTCGCTTAATGGCACTTTTAAAATAGAGTTTCTTAACACAATGTACCTGCCAAAGTGTTCAACTGATTTTACATCATGTCAGGGAGTAGCTGGCAATGCTTTCAGTCGCACAGGAAGGCTAGTAATCAATGAGAAGAAATGCAATTCACCATGCTTGATAGGTGAGCTAGTGAGGCAGCAATACTTCTGAGAAAATGTCAAGAGTGACATGTGGGCACTCTCTCCTGAGTGCTGAAGCCAGACCTGCTTTCACAGGCAAACTGACACTATAATTACAAGACTTTCTATTGATATCAGGCAGAAATTATCAATCATAGTTCAGCAGAAGGGAGGTAAGATTGCCCAATAAATATACATTTCCTCATATTTTGAACTTCAAAAGAGGGTATTAAATTTAGACTGGTTTTCACACCTCAAAAACCTTTTCATCATTTGCAACTAAAAGAAGGCATACACATATGAAGATGTCACCTTCAAAAGAAGCATACTGAAAGTAACTACAAGATCCAATTTTAAACCCTGTTATTTTTAAATTCTATTCATAGTAGAGCTAATGTAACCTCAACACATTCAGGTAAGAACTGGAATAATCACTAATCTGTACAAGTTCAAGTGTAGAAATCATTGATGTAAAGCTTCAACTATGAGGGTTACATTTTGCCTGAAGCAATACCTGCCAGTAGTCCCACTGAAAATTGAGCATACTCTCAAAGTGCTATGAGGGGAATGATGGGGGAGGAACAAAGAAAAATCTTGAACTTTAAAGCATTAAAATTCTCATCGTGGCTTTCACTGATAGTTCTGACTGCTACTGCAACCTGCTGGAACATCCTGGCACCTTATTAGTCATGTTGTCCCTCATCTGAGCTACTTCTCTTCCCCAGCATCCAAGACCTGCCCAAGATACAACTTTCACTCAGTCATTACCACTGGTCCCATCTCCTCACATCACTCCCCCCAGAAACCAGCCTCAGCAGCTGCTGCATGAACCAAGGACTTACTGTGCTCAGAGAAACAGCCACATCACATTTCATTAGTGCTCTATTTAGGAAAATGCTTGCTTGTCCTATCATGCCCATGTGGGCTTTCCTGATCAGAAGCTCTGCTTTTGTTCCAGCTGCATTGTTAAAACTAAACAAAGAAATGATTGCAACAAGGGACATGCCATTTTGACAAATTCTTGTGTGTTAGAGTTCCAACTCAGAGCAGCTCAATATCTGTTGACTCAGTTGTGACCTTAGGGATATTACTGACCAAAATGCAAAGTCCTCCCCAACACCTGAGAAAGAGATGACAAAAAGGCTTTTGCCAGAGTGAATTATGAAGATGCAACCATAATGTCATTTGAGTCTGTTCCTAACAAAATCTTGTCCCATTCCCCCAGAGGTCTGTGAAGCAAGATGTCCCTGTAGCAAACTTTGGCCATTAGACACTGGCAGACTGCTAATACATCATGACAACCTTTCACACAAAGGGCAGGTGCATGGCAGAAATGAGAGGTGGGAGCAGGTGGAGGTATGGAGTTGCTGAGGGAGGGCAGAGTTGGAGGAAAGCCTGAAGGGAGAGGGCCCAGGCAGTGATTGCCCTTACAGACACAAACCTGGCCAGCGCCAGCATGTCTCCTGAAGAGAAACAACCATGGTAAAGGCACTCATGAGGCCACCGTCCAGATTTAAGCTGGACCTGAGGAAATAGTCTCTGGGCCCTGGCAGAGAGGCTTGCAGCAGAAGGAAGGTCCTCTCTGTCAATGTTTTCAGGTTCTGGGAGGAGACAGGCACAGCCCTGGGCATCCCCTGCCCATCCAGAGGTGTTTCCTGTCAGGGAGGTCTATCCACTGAAGCCATTCAAGCGGAGAGCTCATGAGGAACTTCTAGATTTGTTGCAATTGCTTCTATTTTAGAGACAGTGGAGTAGCATACTTGAGAGATATCTATTCAGCTTTCCTTTCAGAGGATTTTACATTACAAAGGTGCTGTTGCATAGGCCAGGTGTGAAATGAGAGAATCCATCAATGTTTTATGAAATTTAATTTGAAGAGTATAAGGGGGAAGGAGAACAGTTTCATGTCTGTCTCAAAAGAAAAAAAAAAAACAAAACCCAAAAAAGGCATTCTTCTGAAGTGATTGTAGCCCAGCTCTGCAGAGGAACATTTTATTCATGGTCTAAACTGAAGAAGCTGATGTTTTGCTCAGGGAGAGCAAACTCAGAAGAGTTCCTGGAGATAAGCAATGAACAACAACAACAAAGTGTAATTTCAAAAGTCCTTTTGGTTTGAGTCATAGATGAGGTACTTTTGATTACCAAGATAGAAGATGTGTGGTGCGTGTCCTGATCCCTTATCATGACCAGTCTTGGCTGGTAGATAACATAGCACCCCTGGGGTTGGCTTGCAAGGCAACCTGTGTGCAAGGCAGTCCTAGAGTGGGATCACCCACACACAGGTAGCTGTGCCACAGCAAGCCAGAACCTGTACAGACCAGAGCAGGATGAAAACCTTTTACAACAGTTCTGAAACACCAAGAAAATTCTCTCCTCTCTTCAAGAGACACTAGGAAATTGCAGGGGAAGCATGCATTTAATGGTTTTAGTGTGATTACGTTCTCTTTGACGGCTCTGAAAAAAGTCAAGTAGCTGATTTGTGAACAGACTACCCAAATTCCCTCATGTATTAACTACACGATTTTTGTCTGACCCAGACAGTTACTTCAGCTTGAAGGAGAGACAGAGAGAGTTCTCACAGATATTAAATTTTATATCCCTGCCAAGGAAGCTGTAGTTTCTGGTTTGTCTTGTTATCTCTTACCAGTTTGTGAAAGCACTGCAAAGAAAAAACATATCATATGTGTGGAAAGGAGGCAATTTGCCGCAAACAGGATAGAATAGTGCTTATATACAGTAGTGTTGTTTACAATGGGGTTTATTTTCTTTAAACAGTGCATGAGGATCTCCTGTATCTCAGTGAGTCAGACCATGCAAGTGTTGCCTGTCCATTCCATTAATAAATTTTCCTTTGTTTCTCTGCAAGCCTCATCCCCCTGAAGGCAAAACCATGGCACAAGAACCTAAACAAGGTCCAGCCCATCAATGCAGCCAGGGTTGCGCACGTCCTCAGCTGCTCTCTCTGGTTCACACTGGACTCATATTCTTCACATTTGCCTAGAAAAAAATAAATTCCCCTTAAAGTATCTTAAGCATGCAGGACCTATTAGTATTTCTTAAGCTTTCCTGTAGTTTAAGCATCAGTGTCCAGGCTGTGCGAAGTACAGATTCTCTCCTCACAGATAGTGCCCCTACTATGCACCAATCTCAACTTCAGTTTCCACATACCTTCAAACAGCTTTCTGTGTCCTTTTGCACAGTTGCATAAGCAGGCCCAAGATGTCATGAAAGCTAAATGAGTAGATTCCCTTTTGAGTTATGTGTCAGATTCACACATCTGGATTTGCCACAGAAATACCAATGGGTCCAGGCAAGCTGTTCAATTTGTCCATCTTACCTGTAAGATTTGTGGGGTTACATTTTCCACAGCCTTTTCCAGATGCTTTTGAATCTGAACTGCAGCTCAACAACAGAGAGAATAAATGCCAAACTAAAAAGTTTAAAATATGATGGGCATACCAATTCTCAATGCAATGCTTTAGTTCCTGCTATGAAATCTAAATTCTGCCAGAGAAATGATGGTGTTGTGGTATCAGCTATGGCCAACAGAAGCTTTATAGCCCTCCCAGTATATTAAAATATGATGAAAGCCAGTCATACTTAAAGAAACTTTTCACATACTAGCTGCTATACATTGCTGGCAACACTTGTAAAAATACTAATTGCTTTATAGCTAATTTTGTTCTGATTCATATATTGCTTAATTAAGATTTTCCTCAGAAGCAGATGGCCATCTTCATTAAATCATGATATATTCTACCCAAAAGGAAACAGCTGGGGTTTTGGATACACTATAATTTATTTCCTGCATGCCAGAAATTGCTCCAAATGGAATCCAGATGATAATAATTCTGTTTGTTTTAATTGGGGTTTATTTACAATAAACTTTGAAAGTTTTTAGCAAACAGAAGTCAAATATGGGTGGCATTTGATAATAACAAGGGCACATTTCTGTTATTGAACTTGGTATTAAATCAATATTCATGGAAGAACTTCCAGGTATACACAGATGATGGTCCTATCATGCTACATGCTGTATAGACATGGGTAAAAGAAGTCAACATGAAAAGAGCTTCCAAGATGCATAATAAAACAGACAAAGGACAAGAAAAAAAGTTGGGATTTTTTCCCCATTTCATCATTAAAAACAGCAATGACAACAACAGCAAAATAAACTTAGACAATAAAGACAGTGTCAAAATCCCAAAGTCTCTCTCCAACAGAGAGGAGAATGTCTGTGAAATGACCTCTCATTTTGCTATTCCAGTTTCACTGAACTGAGGTGGTAGCACAACTGACAAATGCCACATGCTTTGATATAATTCCTTTCAGAGCATTTAAGAAAAAGAAAGCATTTCTTAAAAGGCTTTTTCTTTATTCGCTGGGCTCCAGTCTTCTCTCTACAAAAGAGACATTCCCAGACAAAAGAGACATTCCCAGATTATGTTCTTATTGCTTCATTTACCATGCATTGATATGCAGAAGTCAGAGCGCCCGATCGTACCAGGGGTGATCAAAAGCTCCTGCTCCACTATGCAGAAAGACTTCTGTGATAGAACCTAAGATCCCTCTACACATCTAAAATTTCAGATGCACATCAAAGCCTCTGGAAGTACCAAGAGAGAGCAGGACTCATAGGCAATAAGTTCCAAAAATATGCTGTTTAAATATGGTTTGATTGCCAAGTACTTTTCTGACATTCTGTGTGCATTATTACCCATCCTTCTGTATCCTTGTTCTTCCTGGGTTTCCTACCTCTACATCTCAGCTCTTCTACATCCCACTTTACATCTCATGCTTCTCACAGCTCATTCTGGGGGTCATCTCTAAGTATGCAGAGGAAAAGACTATCAGGAGTAGTCAGCATAGATTCACAAAAGGAAAATTATGTTTGACCAGTCTGATAGCCTTCTATGATAGTGTGACCAAGTAGATGAAAGAAGAGCAGTGGATGTTGTCAAGCTCAACTTCAGCAAGGCTTTTGCCACTGTGTCCTGTAACATCTTCATAGGTAAAGCTTAGGAGGTGTGGGTTAGGTGAGTGGACAGTGAGACGACTTGAGAACTGGCTAAATGACAGAGCACAGAGAGTTGTGATCAATGGTGCAGGGTCTAGTTGGAATCCTGTGGCTAGTAGTGTTTCCCAGAGCTCAGTACTGGATCCAGTCTTGTTCAACATATTTGTCAATGACCTGGATGAAGGAACAGTGTACTCAGCAAGTTTGCTAATGACACAAAACTGAGAGGAGTGGCTGAGAGGAGTATAGCTGGGGTTAACCTACTGGAAAGCAGCAATGTGGAGAAGGACCTAGGAATGCTGGTGGACAACGAGTTCACTGTGAGCCAGTAATGTGTGCCTGTGACCAAGAAGGCCAATGGTATCCTGGGGTGCACTAAGAAGAGTGTGCTCAGCAAGTTAGAATAGAATAGAATAGAATAGAATAGAATAGAATAGAATAGAATAGAATAGAATAGACCAGGTTGGAAAAGACCTTTGATATCATCAAGTCCAACCTATCAAAGTTGAGGGAGGTCCTCCCTGCTGTGTCCTGGTGAGCCTGCAACTTGAGTATTGTGTCTGTTTCTGGGCTCCACAGTTCAGGAAGGACAGGGAACTGCTGGAGAGAATCCAATAAAAGGGCATGAGGATGATTAGGGGACTGGAGCATCTATCTTCTGAGAAGAGGCTGGGAGACTGGAAAGGAGAAGACTGAGAGGGGATCTTAGAAATGCATATAAATATCTAAAGGGTAGAGGTCATGAAGATGGGGCTGGGCTCCGTTTGGTGGTGTCCAGTAATAGGACAAGAGGAAAAAGTTACAAGAGATTTCAGTTGAAATTAAGGAAAAACTTCTTTACTTTGAGGGTGACAGAGCACTGGAACAGGCTGCCCAGGACTCCACAGGACTGCTGTGGAGTCTCCTTCTCTGCACGTTCCTGTGCAACCTAATCTAGGTGCACCTGCATTAGCAGGGGGGTTGGTCTAGATGATCTCCAGAGGTCATTTCCAATCCATATCATTCTGTGATTTTGTGATTCTTCTTTTCACTCTTTTTTTGACTATGTCTTTGATTTCAAGCTGATTCTCCTCGATTCCTTTTTGTATTAAGTTATACATTACAAATACAGCAGCTATTCAGTAGGCATCTAAGGAGGAATGTATGAGCTGAATTTAAACATTAAAAATTAGACAGTCACAGCATTTGTAATTAGCCTAAGAAGCCCTTGTTAGGAGAGCACTAGGTCTCATTTTATCAATGACAAGTTCCATTTAGATTCCAAGTGCCCTTTTAGATTTCAAAAGGAAGGAACACCAACTTATTTCATATAACCTCGTGCCTTTGAGAAGATATATAATTATTGGTCTAATTTTCCAGAAATTAAAATCAACTCATTATAAAATGCCAGTTTGATTTTGCTGCAGCCAGGGCATTTATACACTCTGATTCAATGCAAATAGAGAAAAACCTCTCTGGAACTAGGAGAGACATATCAAAGTATCTTTATCCATCAAAAGTTTTCCCAGAATAAAAACACTACTGAGTTGCCTTAGTATGCTAGCATTTTCCATTTTCAACTCAAATTCAATTTAGAGAGAATAGGTTGTTTCAGCTTGTGTTGGCAAATTGCCTATCCCAAAAGCCAGAAATTCAGTGACTGACTTCTAAGACAACATTCAGACAAAAAGGTTTTTGAAAAGGACTAGATTTTTTTTTTTCAGAAGCCAATTTGATTTGTAAAAAGTTATGGGACAGGAGAGACTATTAATCTAAAATATAGGACAAAAATTATTTGGAGAAAAAAAAAAAGTACTGCAGTCCACTGAGCCTTTCATAGTTTTGTCAGGAGTCCTATTAATGTGTACATTATATGGTACCTTTTTTTTTTTCAAAGGCTGAGAACAAAATTACCCAGACCTATGTACCTAGCATGTCTCTATATCATCCCTCAGGTGGAAGGACACAGCATGGATAGACCACAGCACCTCTCTGTTATGTATGGGAATGACTGTGAACAGGGGATTTTGACTGATAAACTTGGAAAAAGGAGATAGGCTAAGTATTCATAGAATGAGCAAACAGCCTAGCACACCCTCCTGTCTGTCTGCACTAGGTCTCATTTATGACACATACGACTTTTCAGCTAGTAAGAAAGTCCATCCAGTCCTGTCAAAATGGCAGAGATTGCAGAGGCCACAATGATCTCCAGAGGTGGCTTCCATGCTTTACCATTCTATGATTCTAATTGTCTTTCTTAAGATTGCTTTCGAAATAGTTCCTAAAGGAAAGGTATTACTTCAAGGTATTACTTCAAGGTATTACTTCAGGGAAGAATCTAAGCTCAGGAAAGTTCTGTTCCTAAGACAACAGTTTCATATACTTATAAGCAATTTAAAAGCAGAGGCCTGTGCTTTGTGACTGATATAGAAGCATACCAGCACCTGTATTAATAGAAACTTGGGATTCCATCCTGCATAAATAATCTATTCAAAAAAAATGCTTACCTACCAAGGCTGTGCAATTAAATAAACATTCTAGCTTCTCTTACATCAATAATGTGGAGTGGTCTCTTGCTGCCAAGGATGGAAATAAAGACTTTAAACTTGCTTTCAGATACCCCAGATCTGCCTGGCTTGAGAGAGAAAACACCTCCCAACTAACTCTTTCACCTGTTTCTCTGTTTGTTTTACTCTATTTTGTTTTCCCTTCTCTTTCCCTTTTCTCTTCTCTTCCACTTTGTCTTTTTAGTCATATTCTTCATATTCCCTTTCCCTACACTTCTGCTTCTTTGCAAGCAATGCTGAGGAATTACCAAGCCTTAGGGTAAAATTGATTATGTAGAGGTGACTAGTAAGGGGGCTTCCCTACCTAAAACTGCTACTGATTTTATTCCCTATCATCTGCATTATCTTCTGTCAGAAAGCACAGGATGATATACTGAGTTTTCCCACTCCTATAGTTATCCAAAGCACTGGACTCCCAGTTTTCATGCATAATGGTGGAACAGCACCACAAGTCCTAATGCTACAGACTTCATTAATGATCAATATGTATTATATGCTGCCTGTAGCACACAGAATGCAAATTTTCTCAACAGAAAAAGTAGTTATTCTGGATTGCTCTTTTTAATGGAGTACAGATGCAAAAATAAATTAGCTCCACTAGCTGCTTTCTGGGATATATTTTCTTGTCCTTCTTAGTAATAAAAATGTAAGTGCACTTTTTAATACATCTGGCAAACACAGCTAGAGTGATAGTAAAACTGACATGCTGAAGTAGCAGTGATATGCTGAATTTGACATCTTACTCTCCCTAATGCATCAGGTCACTGGAACCAATCATTCATGGAGTCTCCTTTGAAATTTATCAAGTTCAGGTTGAAGTGACAGTCCATGGCCACTATTTTACATCTATGGGAATATAAAGCCAGAATATAAGTGTGCTAGTACAGGAAATCCACTAGGCAAGTTATGTTGCAGTGTTAGCTCAAAAAAAATACATCTAAAAATAATTTAAAATACCTATCACACAATCCTATCTCCAAGCAATTAGAACAGTCACAAAACATGATAAACTTTTAAGTCACTTTTTCATGTAGCCTAATACAACCTCCAGATATTTTCCAGGAAATAATTAACTGATAGAACTCCTTGTATTTTATATTTCATCTTAGTTCTCACTGCTGGAAAGAGAGGAATGGAGATCAAGGCTGATAAACAGCATCTACTCTCTCAAGTAAAATAGCTTCACTGTTCATTCCCAGGTCTCTGCCTGATCATCTTGCTGCATTGTGTTAATTTACTCTCAGAATTTCTTTTGAAATGAACCAACTAATTCCCTCCAAGACAAAACTGAACTGTAGTTCTGAGACTACTTCACTCCAGGGACTGCTTGCTGCAGGCAGGATGAGCAAGACTGTGCCCAGCTGGGATCTCTCTATCCTGAAGAGTAATTCAGTCATTTCCCACCAGGTTTTGAACCTTCATGTACTTTCATGCCATGTCCAAGGGCAGTCAACATACACTTCAGGCTTCAAACTACAGGAACATACCTCTGGTAGACTGCAACACTTCTTGGAGTATTTCAGTTATTCCAGAAAAATTACCACCAACCCTGCTTTCCATCTCCCTCCAAAAAAGAATATTTTAGAAGAAGAGCATAATCAAAACTGCAGTGGAAAGAACTCCATCTATTCATACAATATCAGGTACCATTCAGGCCCCCATCTTCTCTCATGTCAAATAAAACCATCTTTTCACATGCACAGTACTGTAAGTGCAGGTATGCTGTTATTAGAAGCAGCAAGGGGATACTGACTGCTTTCATTATGCTTTCACAGTGCTTTGCACAACAGAGGTCCAGTTCTGCCTTTATTAACTCGATCCTTAAGTCTCTCAACAACAGCCAGGGAACCACTGCACAGGAAATGCCCATTCCTCTCTGTATCATATGTCATCTTCTCCATATTGCATAGCTAGAACACACTTGTAAAGCTGTACAGCAACTTCAGCCATTCTACTTTCATAGTTGCTACTAAGAAGTCTTTATGAGAAAATACTTTTTACCATATTTTCTCATTTGTGAGAGATGGCAATTTTCTGATTACCATTGCTTGCCTATTCTTCTTGTGGAATAGAAAGAGACAGTTGTGACTACCCCCTAGCATCTCCCACAAACTTTGGTCCAGATTTAATATGCAGGGGCAGACAAAGAGAAAGAACAACAACAACAAAAAAAGGCAAAGAAGTCAGCTTTCCCTTTACATGCAAATGCATGCAAAGCTGGAGCAAAATTAACCAGAAAAAGAACAGATCCTGATGATCAACAAAGCCCCTTCAAAGCTGACACCATTCTGGTCTTTGGACACACACTGATCTAACTCATATTAAGCAAACCAGAGTAATAAGGAATGACCCCAGTGGGATAATGGGATCAAACCACTAGCAAGAATTTCAGAATTATTTTCTTTCATTATTATATTTACTCAGTTGGCTCTCTGAGCTCTCCAAGTTAATGATGCCAATGCAGTCAGTCTTTTTGCAGTTCAGTGCAACACAGGGACTATCCCAATTGGAAGGGCTCATTTAAAATACGCTGGCTAAGATCTTGTGGCCCTTGGTTGCATTGGGAATGCACAGCTTCAAATTAGCTCCAGAAATGCTGTACAAGAAAGCCAGAGTCATCATATTTACTACTTCACTTTGCTAAGGCTTCGAGTGACTTTGTGCTTGCTGTAGCATTTCAAGGCAAACTTCCTGGGTTTAAGTCCTGCTTCCTGAACAGACCTCAGGCATTTTCCACACTGCTGATAAGTTCAAGGATCTGGCAATTAAAGGATATTTATTACCTTGCAAAACAGCAAACTTTATGTCAGATTTTTACAGAAAGAGGCTGATACCTGAGTTCATACTGAGCATTTTCAAAGGCTGCTAAGGATGTATTTCATATTTCTGAAGCAACTTTTAAAAGTTGCACTTGAAAGTAATACTCTGTTTTCCTCAAGATCTCAGTAAAAAATTTAGCACAGGAACAATATCAAAAGAAATAAGACATGACTGAGCATAATACTACTTGAGCAGTTGATTTCCTGCATCATAAACAAATTTTTTATAAGTGTAAGCTTGTTTTCATGTAGAATCTTCATTAAGATTTTCCCCCAGACCGTTTATACTAAAGTCCTGCTCTTTAATGTATTGAGTTGATTTCATTTTCATTCAGGAAGAGGGATTTGCAAAAACCTACTTGTTATCATGAGTATTTAGGTAAAAGTATAGAAGCTATAAACTCAACAAAGAAGCCTTTTAGTAGCATACACTTTGCTGATGTCATATATGAATGCATCCTAGAAAAAGTAGCACTTTTGTACAATGACAGAGGACTGAAATCCACAGCTAAGCATGAAATTTTCTTGTCTGGATTTAAGGGACTAGGAAAATAAAAGCAATTCTGATTTTAAAAGGTTAGGGTTCTAGTTCACAGAAAAATTGTGAAAATATCTTGGGTGGATGTTGTCAGTTTCTATTTTCACAGAAACAGACAACAAACCAGTGATAAACAAATTACACTCAGCCAAAAGAGAGAAACTCTGACTCGGAGCCACAGCCTGAATTTACATTCAGGGATATTCACAGAGGTCAGGTTTAGCATCATGAAAGCAGCTTCTGCAGGAGAGAAGATATGCAGGCTCCTCCAGCAGGGTCTAACTTAACAACTCTTTTCAGGCCCTTGAAAATATTTTTTCTGCTAGAAAGGAAGTCTTAAATTATGCTTTCAGGTCAATTAATGATCATCAACTTCTGAGTGGCATAATGAGATTACCATCTTATAAGAGCCACGCATTAACATTGTTACTTTAATGGTGTGACCGATTATGCATCAGCGTAATTGATAGTCGGCACTTTAATAGTTGCTGTTGTAGCATAAGCAGTGTAACTGATGCATTATTACTTTAATTCTTCTTAATTTTGAAGGTTATTATGGTGCACTGTAGGTTATGGTAATTGTACATTTCAATTAAATAGTTTAGGTGTTTGGAAGTAAATAACCATAGGATCTAGCACTGTAGCTTGCCTTTGGAACATAAATCACAGTAATATACATAAAAACAGAGTGGTTATGGCATGGGAAGAGAGATGAAAAGATGTAAAAACAAGTGGGCATTTATTTTTTTTTAATTCTACTTCACTTAAGTTCACCATCCACTTAATGCATTCTTTTGTACACCACAAGTTTCTAAGCAATTCAGGGATGCTGCATGTCTTGAAGGAAGCGTGAGGTAGAGATGTACTTTTCATCATTTTTCAGAGTAGCTCAGCACTGTGAGAACTAAGTGTTGCAGTGATTAAGAGCCTGCCTCCCTTTGTCCATACTCTGGCTGACCAAGAAACAGCAGTCCAAGTCTTCTAACTTGATCGCTGTAACTGCACAACTACCTACACTGCACTGTGGCCTCAAATGTTTGCAATCCTATGTCCTAGAGTGAAACCACCAGATTTCAGATCAGCTACAGAGATTCCCTCTGCAACATTCGGGAGACAAGATCAGCCATGAATTTCAAATGGCATCCTCAAGAAGGCAGTGGGCCAAGGTGGGAGCAGAACAAGTTGGTGCTGCATAACCTGGCTGGGCACCACAGACCAGACCAGCCATAAAGACACCAGCTGCATATTGAAGCCAATGAGTTTCCAGGACTACGGGTAACAACTTCTGTGGCAAACCAGTTGCAGAATGAGGGACTGTCAGTAAGAGTATCCTTACTGAAAGGTCTATATTTAATCCCTTTTCATTTGGAAAAGGAGACTTTACAAGATGATTCTTATCTAAACAGACAACCCTGTCACGGGGGATTTCAGTGGCAGCCTTGAAGAAATGGAAGACAGGAAACAATACGAGAAGTTTCTTGATTGAGAGATGAAAGACTTTCAAAGTAATCATCTTCTGTTGCTGATGTTGAACTGTCCAGACTTCCCTGGCTTCTATGCAGAAGAAAAGGAGGTGCCTTTTTACTGTCCCATTATTTTTCCCACACCCCACTAGTCTCCCTAGATTGTAAGAAAGTGCAGAGAAGATAGCTAAAGGACTCTAGCCATTGTACTGTGACAAGGTTGGATCATAACATAATTGGGATTGGTCCCACAACTTTATGGAAGTTACTTGACAATACTAAATGATGGATCACCATCTGCTGCTCTATGAGAGGAAAAGGAAGAGGTCAAACAATAGCATCTGATGAGGAAGCAGTAAGACTGGATGGAACAAATTAGTCTATATCATAATGCTACTGAAGTCCATGATGAGTCAAGGATTAGGCTGACCAAATGACTAGGTTTTATTCTTCGTTTTAAAATAATTGACATGTTAAATCACGTACACAAAGAAAATGCAGTCAATGTTCACAATCATAAATGTGGATCATGTTTACTAAACTGTCATAAATGTTGCTTTTTCACTCAAAGACTGGACTTGCATCCTTGCAAATAGCCAGGCCATCCAACAATCTTAGAGCCATAAGAATATAGTAAATAACAACAGTATCTATTGTGTAGTATTTATGCACACTGCAAAAACAGATCAATATAATAAGACCACCAGTCTAGTGGTGAAGCAATAAAGCATAGGAGGGTACAACATAATGGGAACAGCAGGCAACACAAATGCAAAAGATGCAGTATGGAGATACTGAGTGGGCTACATTTAGTTTAAGTAAGTATTTCCCTAGAAGCTGGCATGACGCTGCTAAAAAAAGTTCCTTTATTCTCCTGTTTTTAATATAAGATTGCTAATAATTTTCAATCTATAAATGCAACCTTTTGATTTAAACCTACATAGTTTAAAGGGGTAAGCCCACCTCTTCAAAATACTTTCTTTACACCAAAACTTCTTTAATCTTTTAGAATTGTGAATTTGCATTAACACACACACAAAATATATTTTTGCACTGATTGACACCATTTCTTTAGCCATTTTGAGGTTTTATTCCACATACCCATTTTCCTGTCAGTTCAGGGTGTGGAGAAGACTTCCTCAGAAGCTAATTTCCAGACATTCATTTATGCGTGATGTGGTTGAAACACAGCCTGGTTCAACTTCAACTTGAATCCTGTCCTTGTATCACAGGTTTCTGAGCTTGCCAGTATAATATTTAAACTAAGTGATAAATGGCAGAGACAACTAGTTCTCTGTGGCAATGGCTTAGTTGCATAAACAATTTTATTGGCACTGCCAGGAACAGCCTAACTCACTCTGTGTTAGACAGCCAAGCATATTGCCACAGCTTGCAATTACTTCCCAATCGTTCATGGCCAAATCAGAAACCTTCTGCAACAGAGAAGATCCTTTTTTCAAATTCAGCTCACAAGGTTCAGTTCTTTGCAATCACTGTATATGGGGCTGCAAAGGAACATTTTGCTTGCCAAGGTGAACAAATCCTTTTCTGCCCATTTCTTAAAGGATGCAATACATCTCCCAGCAATGCACTGAGCAATCCCAAGTTATAACCATACTAGTTGCAGACTGCACAAAAACAAGAATATTTTTGCACTGTGAGAGTGTAAGTCAGCTCAAAAACATATTTGTTCTGTTCTAGACCAGGTTAATCCAAGGGCTTTTCAAAACAAGGAGATGGCTCTACTTTTATTTTCCTCCCAAGCCAAAGCACACCAAGTATCTAGGTAAATATTTAATTTCATTCTAAAATGGAGATCTCACCGACCATTTCTCTGCCTTGAAAATGCAAATGTGGCTGGTGACAAGAGGATATATTTCTGTCCCATCCTTCATAGACAGACACGCAGACAGCAGATACATGGGGGGAGGGGGGGGGTGGTGAAAAAAATGAAAAATCAGTGAAACCATTCAGCATATATCTGTTCTTTATATAAGTGGTAGATTTCCTTGGCAATATCTGAGCACATAAAGTCCCTTCAAGCTCCCCTTTTCCATAGCTAAACGTATATTCTATTTCTCTAAAGGCTCCAGATATTTACATGACAAATCTACAAAAGAATAACCAGACCATGGATCTATTTAGCTTGATTGCTCTTCTTGCTACAGTGAGTCATAGCAGATGTTTGTGTAAGAGGTTAAGAATTAGAGCAGCCATAGACCAAATCATTCCATAATGCAGCTTCAATATTTCATTAACGTAATATTTAAATGTTAGTGATTCAAGTAACCTAACTTCAGTCTTGGAAGATCTAGATATCTTCTTCAAGTTGGTCACTGAACTACATTCTCTGGTTAGATGGTGACCTGCAGAGAGCAATTCATATCCTCCAAAAAAGAGTTTAGAAAAGGGGTTTGGTAGCCCTTGGAGGCTGCCAGCCTCTCCACACTGACCATGGAAAAAGCCCAGATACTGAGTTGGACTAAACTACTGATTTGAATAACTAAGAGCTAGGCAAGAATCCTACCCTGAAAAACAACACAACAGCAATAAAAGCTGGTAGGCAAGGGGTTATTTTGTAGTCCCATATATTAACTCTGAATTTACATAAAACTCTGGCTAGGGAGCTGTCCACTGACAAAGAATGTGACTGGAGGTAGCCTTCAAAATGAGGAACTCTCATTTGCTTGGATCATCCAAGAATGAGTCTTTAAAACACTGTTTCTAAAATTACTCTGCAGGTACAAGGAAAGAGAGGCATAAAAGCTGTATTAACTGCCTATGTCTAATACAGAGTAATAGATTGTAGCTACTGGAGAGAAAAAAAAAAAAAAGAAAGGAAAAAAAAAAAAAGGCAAAAAGGATTCAAATAGTGACCAATACTGTATATATCAACACACCAAAAATATTTCCATCCATGAAACTATAGAGCCAAAAAAGCTTTAACTTTTTTGTTGCTTGGCATTTTCCTCCAACATTGCTATGGTAAATTTCAGATTTTCACTGAAAATTATATGTGTAAATAAAATGTAGGTTTCATTTGTAAGTTTGCCCTGAATTTGTCTTGTTTCATGCCTCAGAGAGATTTTTAGGTAGCAATGGAGTCTAAGCACAAAGCATTCTGCAAGGACTGGGTCACTGTAGGAAAGAGGTGGGTGCACAGGGGGAAGCAACCTCAGAAACACACTCTGCCATACCTTTATGTTTTTCATTTTCTTTGGGTGAAGATGTGAAGCCACTCTGGCTATCCAGCGTGCACATACAAGCATTACCCTGTGATTCAAGATAAAGTGCTTTATGTCATTTGCTGCTGAAGGGTAAAAGACCAGTAAAACCTTCCAGCATGAGTCAAGACTGGTTTTATAAATGCAGCTAGCAAAAGAGTGAATCCCCTCTGACAAGAACGCGAGGTGTTTGTACTAGACAAATTAGAGGTACGAAGCTGTGTGTTTAATTCTGACTGAAAGCAATTGAGAAGCACAAATTGTACCAGAGGAACTTTAGAAATTGAAGGGAACATAAGAAACAGAGCTAAAAAACAACACTAGAATGACCTCCAGACAATGACAGTTGAGAAATGATCAAAACTTAGCAATTTGGAAGTGGGGAACAGAACAAGGCAGGCAGGAAGATAAACAGTGAAGTAGTCTGGAAGTTTTTCATAGATAATTTGATTTTTGAGAACAGAAACGCCCCACTGCCATGCCACCTTGGATTATTTCCAGTGTTATGGATGAGCTTGTGGTTTAGTGAATACAAAGGCCAGAACTTTTATTCTTTTGTTGTTTGGGGGTTTCTCCTCCCCTCTTTCTTCTTTGTGTTAGCACAAAGGAAGACAGCAACCATGTCAGGAAAGATTTGGTGAGTTTAATTGAGCTGTGGTTGTATCCTTTCTTGTGTTTTCTATCATGTCAATTTTCCAAGTGACCATCAAGGTTTTGTCAGCTGAAGCAACCCAAGTATACAAGGCTGACATTTAGAATAGCTCCAGGATTTGCCTTCCTCCTGGCAGCACTATCAAGTGGGGCTTTAAGCATGCTTAAGTTGACTTTAAATCAAGATGTCAGCTTTGAAATCAGGCTGTCTTTGGCATTTTTGTCAATAATGCTGGCCTTGGCTTAAGCCCTGTACACCTTTATGCATTAACCAGGCAGTATTTGAAGTTATATTCCTCTAATATATATGACAGTCTTTTGTCCTTTATTCAGGATTTGGGACCTTTACAGGTTTGACTGGGTGATTTCCCACACCCCTCTTTAATGGAAAAGCACAAGTGTTTTCAGCCTGAAATTTGGGGAAGGAAAAGGAAAGATCTTGCAGTGGAGCAAGCGCATAACAAAAAACTGAAGACATGGAAGTCTTTGCATATATGTGTTTATGTATCTGTAGCAGAGTTGAACGCAAAATGGCTTCTGATCACCAAACACCCTTGAAGACTAAAGTGCTCACAACACAAAATACTCCTGCAAAGACACACCACACAGGCCAGCAAAAACAGCAAGGAGCTCTCTAACAAGTAGCTGCTGGATAACTAGGCAAGACAAAGGAACAGAATCATGATGGAATTTCCCTCTTATGTCAGCTCAGGGCTATTGCACTACAGAATCCCCAAAGTGGCTTGACATCATAGGAGTTTTGGGAGCATCTTTGCCAGTGACATGGACAGTAGGATTGAGGGCACCCTTGGCAAGTTTTCCAACAATACCAAGCTGTGTGGTATGGTCAACATGCTGTAGGGAAGGGATGCCATCAAGAGGGACCTTGACAGGCTAGAGAGGTGGGCCTGTGTAAACCTCAGGAAGTTCAACAAGGCCAAGTGCAAGGTCCTGCGCATCTGTCAGGGCAATCTTAAGCACAAATACAGGCTGGGCAATGAATGAATTGAGATCAGATCTGTGGAGATGGACTTGGGGATTTCAATGAAAAACTGAGTATGAGCCAACAGTGTGTGATTGCAGCCCCAAAAGCCACTGAATCCTAGGCAGTATCAAAAGAAGTGCAGCCAGCCAGTCAAGAGAGATGATTCCCCACCTCTGCTTTCATGAGACCCCATTTGGAATGCTGTGTTCCATTCTGAGGCCTCCAACATAAGTCATGCATCTGCTTGAGCAGGTCCAGAAAAGGGCTACAAAGAAGATCAGAAGGCTGGATCTCCTCCCCTATGAGGACAGGCTGAAAGATTTGGGGGTTATTCAGCCTGGCGAAGAGCAGGCTCTGGGAAGAACTTATGACAGCCTTCCAGTACTTAAAGGGGGGCTACAGGAAAGAAAGGGAAAGACTCTTTATCAGATATTGTGGTGATAGGACAAAGAGCAATGTTTGTTAACTGAATGAGAGTAGATTTTAATTCAATATTAGGAATAAATTCTTCACTGTGAGGGTGTTGAGACACTGCAACAGGTTGTGCAGAGAAATTGTGGATGCCTCCTCCCAGGAAGAGTTCAAGGTTAGTTTGGATGAAGCTTTGAGCAACCTAATCTAGTAGAAGGTGTCCCCTACCCGGGACAGGAGGGTTGGAACTAGATGATCTTTAAGGTTCCTTTTAAATCCAAACCATTCTATGATTCTGATAGAATCACAGAAGTCCAACACACAACATGAAGATTTAGCTTTCTAAGTCACAGATCATAGTTCTGCTTCAGTTCCTCTAGAATATATGACCAATTTTGAAATGTGATGTGCTGATCTTGGCTGGGGTAGAGTTAATTTCCACCATAGGTGTGGGGATATGGTTTGGATTTGTGCTGGAGACAATGTTCACAACACACTCATGTTTTAGTTACTGCTGAGGTGCTTATACATTCAAGGCCTTTTCTGCTTCTCAGACCACCCCACCAGCTGGTAGGCTGGGAGTGTACAATCTGGATCTACCCTGCACTAGTTTAAAGCCATTGCCCCTCATCCTATTGCTACAAGACCTTCTAAACAGCTTTTCCCCAGCCGTCACGTAGGTCCCCTTCAGATACTGAAGTTCAGCTACAAGGTCTAACTAGAGCCACCTTTTCTGCAGGCTGAACAGCCCAAACTCTCACAGGCTGTCTTTGTAGGAGACGTGCTTCAACCCTCTGATCATCCTCACGGTCTTCCTCTGGACCCTATCCATCAGGTCCATGTTCTTTCTCGTGTTGGTGGTCCCAGAGCTAGGCACAGTATTCCAGGTGAGGTTTCAGCAGAGCACAGTGGCAGAATCGCTTCTCTCGACCTGCTGGCCATGCTTCTCTCAATGCAGCCCAGGATACAATTTGTCTTCTGAGCTGCAACTACAGATTGTAGGCTCATGTTCACCTTCTCATCCAGTGGTACTCCTAAGTCATTTTCTGCAGGGCTGCTCTCAGATTAAAGGAGAATAAAGGGATACAGCACAGTAGCTGCTGCAGAATACCTCCCACATGGATAAAAGTGTTTATACAAAAGCTATTCTAGAGTAGTTGTCCCTGAATATATTTATACTGCAATAACTTCTCCAGTTAATTGCATAGCACAGACATGCTCCTAAAGCCACAAAATAGTACTCATTATGAACAGAAGTAGAACATTATTCCTGTCCTGGATTGAAAACTGTGAATTAATATTTGCTTTTCTATGCAGTTGTATCATTTCAAAATAACCAGGAGAATATACAGAACCTTAGGTATGGATATGCACTCTGAAAAAGCTTTCTAGAAGGAGTGCCCTAAGGAGTGGCAAGAGGTGAGTTTCACAGAATAAAAATCTGAGTATGGACAAGATTTAGTTAAAACTATAAAACCTCATTTCACCCGGTCCTGTAAGGAAGGAAAGCATTAGCCTTTCGCTAGCATAAAGCAAGACATGCATAAGAAGAATCTGTAACCAAATGAAAGTGACTGGGTTACAACATTCAGGGTGAAACTTCTAAGCAATAAACTTAGCACAGCTCTGACATAAAAGGTTTATTATAGCTTCATGAAAATATTAGATGACTTCTCCAGTCACTTTATTTAGTGAATTCCCATTAATGTCAGTTTTTTTGTCACAAATGTTCATGGCAGCGTCTTCCAAAATGACCTCTCAGTACTCTGCAGGAGTTATTATTTAACTACTATACCAAATCAACCCTGAAATAAGTTGTGAGACCCAAAATGTCATTATTAAGAAAACACATTTGAAATAAATGGTATTTTTCCAACATATTATCAGGATAAAAACCCACTAAAGCAAAGGAGTGACAGATTAAGCTATCTACAAATACCACTCAGCACAAGTCAGCCTGAACTGAGCCCTCCCATACATGCCCATGTGTAATAAGCAGAAGGTTAAACTATCCTAGTTCTATTGGTTGCTGCACTGGACAGTATCCAAGACAGTACTACCACCAAAAAAAAACAGGGGTTATGGAGCAGCTGTCAAAACTGGCATTGGGAGACAGGCAAATTCAGAGTAATGATTGTAATGTGGTGCTCTACATAGAGAAGCAGTCTTGGGATGGAGATTTGTACCCAAGGCAGAGTCAAATAGGAGGATTTATTTTCTTGTTGCCTTGCTTAATGGGTTCATGTAATTTACTTAAGAACTTCAACTTCCCTTTAATGCAGTTCCATGGGGATAGGAACCAGGGTGAATGGGTGAACAGTTGAATCTCTGGGGAGGCAGAGGCACAGATGCTGCAAGCAGTGTTTTTACTTGCCAAGAGCTCTAAAGGAAATTCTCATGCGTCAGCTGCTGCACTGGAAACTCTCCTTTGTAAGACAATAAAATTCAACAGTAAAAGGTAAATTGTGCAGTGAAGACTGTTTTCTTTTTCTGTATCACTTGCATGGAGTGAGGCATAAACTAGAAATATTTTTTTCCTGTGCTATTAAAAAATACAAAGGTGAAACTTCACTAAAATAGCCCCTTGTTCTACATTTAAAGCCAAATATCACTTGTTTTACTGAAGTTATGTCTTTTGTTGGCTAGAGTGCAAAACACCCCAGAAAGCAAATGAAAATACCAAAGTAAAATTTTAGCAAGTACACAAATCTGAAAGCTGCCTTTAGCAGTGCAAGAAGAAACAGCACAAAATCTTCACAGACTCAGAGACAACTGAAGCCAGAAGATGCATGCACAAAATAGGCACTCACATTTCATAACATCAGAAAAAAAAGTTGGCAGGCAAAGACCTCAAGAAGTTACCAAGCGCACAAAGGGACAGGGTATAAACCACCTTCTACATTAAAACAAATGAAAGTTTGTCTACCTTGTACCTAAATTTCTCCAGAGATGGCAACTCTGCTGTACACACTACCTCCTTCACTGCCATTGCGTTCTAAGGAGGTCCAAATTAGAAAGAATTTAAATATTCCTTTGTATAATCAAAACCAATTCCATCTTTTCTTATCCCTCATACATAAATCCTTCCCCTGAAATCTTTTAAGCCCTCTACCCACCTTCCTAGTAGACGTCATCTCTCCTCAGTATGAGCTGATATCCCCCTTACATTCTCTCAAGGGCAGGAGTTTGGCTTTTTTGGTTAATTGCAAGGCATCATGTGAGCAGATGGCTCTTCCCCAAGTAATATTAATGCATTCTCTTGCTATTCCCTGTAGCTATTTAACTTTCAATAGACTTTCAAAGTGTCCGGTGTCCTTCTGAGCTGTATCATGTGCAGGAGAGAGACAGCTTTCCTGCCATAAGAATATAAAGCTGTGTACTTTTCCATTACAAAGTATTAATCCTGAAAATGCTTCTGCATTCTACCACACTACTGGGAAAAGTAAATATATTGTTTATGTGTTTCATTTGAGCATGCATACGAGTCCTTTTAAATGTGTTAACTCCATTTACAATAAGCAATAACATAATAGGAGTTTGATATTCTGAAATTAAGATTTCTTAATAAAGTAAATAATAACTCTGATAATAGATGGGGAAAACTGAAGCACAAGATGGCTCATCCAAAATGACATAACCAATGAAAGCACTAGAGAAATGTTCTCTGGATTCCTGTTTGCACACCTCTCTGTGAGGCATCTCCCATTTTAAATTAAGAAAATAAATCTTGGGGTTTAATGTCAAATTAAGGACTCCAAAGAGTGCAATTCCAGGAGGTAAGAGAAAAAGGTTGGACTTTAAATTTGAAATGCACTGAAGTAGCTGAAGTGCTGTCATAGCTTTGCCAAAAAAATAATTTTAAAAAGATATTTAGAAGCATCTATTTTTATTAGTTGAGATCCATTTTGACTTGTAACCAAAAAGCTCCAAGATCAAGCTGTCAATCTCATGATTGCATTGATGGACAAAAATATCAATCTTTCTCCCATGAAAAGATGTAATAAGGAAAAGGCATAGCACAGAAGATAACCCTGGCTGTGAAAATATATATTATATTAGTTCTCGAAAGCAGAAGTGGATTTTTAAGGGAAAAAACCAACACACTGATGTTTTGGAGGAGAGAGATCAAACAAGTCTAACCAGCATGGCAGATTAATTAATTCAGAACTAGAACACAGCAACAACTGTTGCTGGAGGAGGGAGGAATAGTTAAAGGATGCTGACAAAAATGTTCCGGCTATAATATCATATTTTGGGATCTGTCACTGCCACAGAAAAGAGCTATTGTGAAGCTGGACTGTGTCAGTACTTGTTGGTGCTCAAGCCAGAGAAAGCTAGAAAGAAATTAAGCAGGATCAGGAGACAGTTTGAGAATCAGGCACTCAGCTTAAAGCACAAGGACTGATCATTTATCTCAATTTAAAAACTAAACCAAACCCAAACATTTTCACTATGCAAAAAATAAGTTTCACTTGAAATGAAAGAATCTAGACCAGATTACTTCTGACCTGTATCCATGCCACAAAGAACCGAACAGCGAAATAAGGATTGGACATGGCACTTGAAGCCATGGTTTAGTTAGTCATGAGGTGTTGGGTGATAGGTTGAACTTGCTGATCTCTGAGGTCTTTCCCAACCTTGTTGATTCTATGATCTATAACTGTCTTTTCCAAGAAGCAGACAAAAGTCCTGTCCAGGAAAAGCTCAGCTGTTTATACCAGGAGGAGTGCAACAGAGTTGCTACTATAAACAGAAAACTTGACAAATGCCACCTGCCCGTAAGTTCCATGACTGGGACTGAAACACACAGTTCAGTGCAACTATAACAGTATAAAGCAGCACAAAGCTCCAGGAATTGGGGAAGGAACAGCTGTTAAATTTTGGCCTCCACTACAGCATGTGCTGTGGTCTAAAATGGACTGTGAATAAAAGCTGCTCTTGCTTTCTGCAAGATTAGATTCTAAAAAAATCTCAAAGTGATGCTAATGAGGATCTAGTTTATGCAATTAATAAAACCAAATTCCTTCCTGAAGGCAGAACTGCCACACAGGCTCATTGGGCTGTCTGTCTACAATGTGAAAAATGGTTAAAGCAAGCACCTTTTTTCCAAAGCTGCTCCCATCATGAATGCAAAGGCTGGAAATGCTTTGCACATTACACAGCCTGGTCTGGGAAAGAACTTTCTAAATGCTTTGTGCTAATGAACTTTTAAGGCAGGATATGGTTATCTGTATTCACAGATTTGCAGCAGCAAGTTCCTACTGATGTATGAAATGAGAAATCCCCACCTCATGTGCAAGCAGAATTATTCAGACATTGATATTCAGTCAGTGATGTGCCACACTCAGTCTTGCTTTACACGTACTGTTCAGCTCATAGAAATATAGAGACACACATAAAGACATTTTGCCCAGAAGTCTCTGAACATAAAAAAAAAACACCAAGCCACCCAACAAAAACATAACAAAACACCACCACCAAAAAAATCACACCACCTTTGGCAGACCTTAAAAATAAATACAAATTTTAAAGCAAATCTGCTGTTCATTTCCATCCAAAGTGACCTTGCCAAACCTTTTTACTTCTGTTCCTTTACGATCCATGCTGCCTTTAAAAGCTCTAGAAAGATGCTGGGGTAGTTTTCAGGGGCAAGGAGGTGGGTGGCGGGGGGAGAAAGATAAACAACAGAAAACAATTATTTAAAAAATAAACTCATTAAAATGAAGTAACTTTCTGTTGGAAATTATTAGCACTTGACATTATCATATTCTCCTCAGACCATCATGCTTTTTATTAGTGAGAAAACAGCAGTGGCAGAGACTGAAGTCTGATGCTAGCCATCAGCTCCTGCTGTTGCACTGGAGCCCAAAAGCCACACATGAGGGTAAAGCAAACCTTCCTTCACAGGCTGACTCCAAGAGTGGGCACGAATTACTGTGTCAAAGTTGCTGCCTGCCAGAGACAACAGTCTAACAGAGCCTTGATTAGGAACATAAGGGTCCAGAGAGCTGAAATGCTCAATCAGCTGTATCTTCATTATGTACCAGAAAGATATTTCTTGTTTCAGTTTCCCCACTAATCCTTATACTTTCCTTTCTTCTTACAATTCCACATCAGAACAGGGTGGTATTTTCTCCACCAAAAGCATCAATTTAGGAACATTGCCAGATGTTCAAATCCAATTTATTTCCTTAAATTCCTCAAAACCAAATTACAGCCACTGTAAGAGTCCACACGTTTCGTTTTGACATTTTCAAACTTCTCTGATACAGCTACTGCTAATTTCAGCATGTTCTTCCATAAACGAAGGCCACATCTGCACTAGCAAGAGTAGGCAGGGTGACTTACAGGGCCAGGGAAGATGGACTCCCACTATGCTCTGCTGAGCTACCATGCCCTGATTTTGAGCAAGGCTTATCAGCACAGACACACCATTACACAGAGGCAGCTATGCCATTTCGCACCCCCAGATGGCAAGCAATCTGTCATGACTTTTAAATGTGTAGCAAGTCCTCGCTGAAAAGCACCCACTTACTAGGGTACAACTTCCTCGCACGACGCAGAGGTCTGGTTGCTCTGGTGAAGGGAGTGTTAACTGAGATGCGCTCACCAGGCAGGGCTTGCCCTTCTGCATGTACCACTGTTATCTGCTTCAAGTGTTTTTCAGATAGACTTTCTTCAGGTGGAAATCCCAGAAGGCCAGATGTCAATGTTTTGAATTATACAACTAGGTTCTGCTTTCCACAGTGAGAGGTCAGCTCCCTGCCAGCAAACTCATTTGTAACGCTGCACTCGTAAACTCCTGATAAAAGGCTCTGATGGAACCATGCTTTGCTGGGCAGCAACAATATAACTGCATTATAAAAATCTCCCAAAACCCAACCTCTTCCCACTGAAGCCTCAGTGTACGGATGGATATAAACCTATACAGGTAAGGTTTATTATAAAACCCTAGCTATTTTTAAATGTTATCAACCTAAAGGAAAGGACATCTTTACACATTAATCTCCAGAAGAATCTCAGTGATAGCACAAAACATTAAGTACATGTTTCTTTCCATATTATTTTTTTTCGTAGGATTTCAGTGCATTGATTCTGACCACAGGGGTCAAGAATATCAAAAGAACAGTATGAGGGGAAAGAAAAAAAAAAGTATCTTATTCCAGGGGCTTGCCTTAAATACATGACAGAAGTTATCACAAATAATTAGGCTGATATTTGCTTCAAGTTACAATTGCCTTTTTAAAATTTCTAGTCTCGTTGCAGACTGTTTAATGGGGTGACATATACCACAAAACTGCCTCCAAGACATGTGAGATTGTTTACATTCAGGTGTCAATGCCACTCTGGAAGCAGCCAAACAATAAAGACTGGTTTGGTTGGAGGTAAACAAACAAACAAGGGGAAAATAAAACAGAAAGAGAAAATAAATTTGGGGGGGGGGAGGGGGGGGAACCACCATATGCAAAATTCTAGGAAAGTTTAAAGTGAATTCTTGAACAGGTGAAGAATCAATGGGTAAATTATTTTGGAGAACTTCTCTTAACGTTAGTGGGCACCAGCCACATGACTCTGTGCTGTGTTCAAGGGAGGCTCTTGATACACGCTTTGAGAATGAACACCACAGATCTGTGAGCATAGCCTTAGGTATCACAGAGCAGGGTCTTCCAATCACAGAGCATCACCAGAAATGCCCGGAGTTTCTACACACAGTGGGTGGCTGCTGGCTGGGCCAGCCCATGTCCAAGAGTATGTCCAAGGATAAGAGACAGGCCCTTGAGATAAAGGTCCTCCTATTCCTTACTTCTAAGTACACTCCCTTAAAGAAACACAAAGAAATCTCAGGTTTGACTACATTGCACATTCAGACCAAATATTTATCTTGTCCTCTGAGCAATAACCCAGTGGGAAGATTCCCATTCCATCCAAACAGAAGAGCTTTATTATGTCTCCAAAACTCCTTTAGCATTACTGGCACTCACAAATCCTCTTTCACTGGGTCTACTATCTGCAGGACCTATGTAGTCACAGATCCACTAGCAACATTATCACCCTCAACCCCCAAATATTATCACAATGAAAAGAAAGCAGCTCAGTGGACAGACAATCAAGCTTCTCCTCTGGCTCCCAGATCCCAGGGCCCAGGGTTGCAACACTGTGCTAGGCTCTGCACAACCATGGGTGCAAAGCATGGTATCATCACAGCGCAGGGATTCCCACCTGTCTAACCCAGGATGGCAACGAACCTGTATTATGCAACTTGCTTTCATATCCAGTTCCATGAGGCACAAAAAGGTCTAGTCAGTGTCAGTGCAGTGACACATGAAAAATTGATAAACGCCAGCTGCTTCAAGATCATTCTTCTAAGGGTTGTTCCTGTGTGTCTCCATTTACAGCTTGTATTTGTATTTTGTAAAAGATCAGGATTGGTTTAGAAGATCCCAGTAGGCGAGACTAGCATTTACAAAGGGTATGTATGTATAGGGAAATGTCCAAAAAGCCCCATTTCCTAGGTGTGAACCTGAATCCTGCAGAATGAAACTCAAGCATGGCTCCCATTTAATCTACAAAAACTTTGTAATAGATGATCCATGTGTCTCCAGAGGCAGTATCACCATAGCTTAAGCAGTTCTTATTGTGGTGACTCTATCTCAAGTGTCCCTTTGTGGATTCTGCTGTGGGAGACTGTGTTTTGTTGTCCATTTTAACAGACAAAAAAACCCCAAACAAACAGCAACAACAGCAACAAAACACACACACACACACAAAAAACCACAAGCAAACAAAAGAGCAACCACAAAACAGCTCCTTCAAGGTGACAAATTGAGAGGTTCTGCTTTCTCAAAAAAACCCAACAAACAAAAAAACCCAACCAGCAACAACCTCTCATGCTCACTTTGAAGAAGGAGCTTGCTTTTGGAAGGGTATTGAATTTTCCTGTTTCCATGAAAAACTGCCAAACTTTTCTCAGTTTCCAAACTGAGAAAAGTCCCATTTTACACATGACCACTAAAGACTTATTTGGGTTTGGCAGCTGAATGGTTTACAGATTCCATCTGGATGGAGCATCCCCTGCCCTGAGCCACAAAGGCTGAGCAAAGCTTCTGCTAAAATCTCTCCCACCAGCTGCTCAGAGTCACTTGTGATACTGGCAGAGTTCCTGCAGGCATTCAATCTGCAAGGTATTTGATTTTAAAAAGTGGCAATATGACACACCATTGCATATTGCCATGCCTCCAACAATGATTTTAAAGCTGTGTGGATAAAGCAAGTTTATGCCTAGCAGGAGTTAGAGCTATTTATTAGTACAACACAAAGCCTTCAAGACAGTCAGTAAAAATAGGAACCTACAACATAGATTACACATGGAAATGAGTAGAGGTTAAAGGAAAAGTTGTAGACAAGTACCTATCTCCACGGGCTCTGCAGAAAGCTTTGGTTGATCAGCTAAGATGGGACTTGAAATTCACACATCTGAAGCTAGAGAGAAGAACTTCACCAAAGTATACAAAAGAAATGGAGAAAATTAACAGAAATGCTTAAGATAACTGAG
Source organism: Dryobates pubescens (assembly GCF_014839835.1). Classification (NCBI taxonomy): domain Eukaryota; kingdom Metazoa; phylum Chordata; class Aves; order Piciformes; family Picidae; genus Dryobates; species Dryobates pubescens. The sequence goes on from NC_071616.1 coordinate 27,940,154, forward strand.
GTAGGAACATGCATTCACCTTCAATCAAAAGAGCGACTACCAGAGCAAAACTCAAGCAATCAAGACTTTCTGTGATTCTGCCTTCCATCCTTCAGCCTCCTCAGTTCAAGTTCCTATGGAAACTTCTTTATCTGTCCCGTTCAATAAGCCTAAAAGTTTGAGAAGGATTGACTCAGGAAAGGTAGTTGTGGTCGTGTTTGGTTGGGTTTTTTGTTTGGCTGGTTGGGTTTTTTGATTGGTTGGGGTATTTTTCCATTTTGGTTTGGGATTTTGATTTGGGTTGGGTTGGGGTTTTTTTTTTACCTTGGTTTGGTTTGGGTATTTTTTCGGTTACATAAGCACCTAGCAGAGAAAGAGCTTGCTCAAGGCTCTGCAAATATCTAGTTCCTACAAGGTATGCTTAGAAGCTCAACAAGATATAATAATATAAATAATATATAATCATAATTCCTCATACTAGTAATTTGATATTTTTCCCTTCCCAGCTTCTTCATTTCCCTTCAAAATAAATTGAAGCTTTACAGCTTAAGATGTAATCAGTCAAATGCCTCTTAAGAAACTTTACAATTACCTTCTCGTTTTTTTCCTATCCACTCTAAACATGCCCTCCAACCCACAGTGCTGCAGGGAATGAAGGTCTTCCTCTGAGAGTAAATCCCCTCCATGCATCAGTATTTTTGACTAACAACTGAAATTTGAAGCAGGATGAATTCCACATAGTTTAGAAGCTAATCACATAGGCTTCCCCAAATCTAAACTCCAAATGTTAAGCTCCTTGGAGCATTTCACAGCCTTTATCAGCACTGGTGAAATTTCTCTCTCCACCAACTCTATAGCCCAGGTGATTATCTTAACACAAGAACATAAATTTGAAGTAAATGAATGCTAGTTTTGGTGGCTTCAGAAGTCAAGATACTAATTTTCATTTGACATTGTGATGGTGCAGATTCCAGTCCACTGGCAGCTCACAGTCATTGTGCCTTTCCATCTTCTAACTTTCACACTTTCTACAACTATTCTGACCAGTGAATCCTGAAATTTTATATTCCTGGGGGAAAAAACCACCATGTAAATACCAAATTGTAGGGAAGGTATTTCAGAAATCTCTGTTTCAACATCAGCATTTTCCAAGTTACCTGGAGCTCCTTATTTATGAATTACCACTCATTCATATCAGGATTTAGTCTATCAGCACATCATATATGTACAATTCTGTTAATACCCTGCGAAAATTCAGAGTGAGCCTCACATTAAAGGATTTGGGAAATTGGCTTCCCATTCCAACTTCATTTGCTGACTGACCTTCTGGATTAGAAATACCTTTAGTGACCTAGCTAATAATAGCATAAAAATGTCTTTAAAAAATTAAAAGTACATCAGTGTGAGTACTGCTCATTCTGCTTCTCTAGCTTATCCTAGCTTACATCAGCAAGCCTACTTGGACACACTGCCAATAACGCTCCTGAAAGTTCCCAACATATCTCAAAATATGTGAATTTTTCCCTGAGTTTTTCTTTTTTAATAGTCTTTCCCTTACACATAAATGTTTTTCTTCTAAGAGAATGTTTCATCATTTATCACACATTTCCAAGATAGTTTTTTAGTGCTTTCAATAAGGAAATATTAAAAGAACAATATCTACTTAAGATTTCTTACTGAAGCCAGATAAATATTTCAGAGATGTCCTAGATTCATAGGTCAAGAAGAGTACAGATATATATCTGGAGACTGCAAACCCAATTGCTAATGGCCTCTCCATCAAAATCTGATCAGAGTGATAACCAGGCAAGAGCTGAAACTCTTATTTAACTGACACATGTTCTAGGTTACACTGTGGAAGAAAGTGTCAAGCATGAAAGCAGGGCAATATCAGAAACAGCATCTTACCAATATCCTATTAGCAGGAAAGAAAGATACCCTGGGAACAGATCCTGTTATCTACACAATAACCCAAACAAATTAACAGGAGATAAGAAAGAGTGGATTGAATAAGGTTTTAAAGAAAAAAGAAACTAAATGAAAGGTTATTTGATGTTGATACCTTCATACTGTAAACAGAGAAGTGAGAAACAAGAACTTCCAAATTGTAATGTTTGCAAAATTTTGCTCAGGGTCATAGAGGAAACAATCTCTGTGCTTTCATTTCACATTTAACAAGTTTCTTATTGGACAAGGATAGCACAAAAATGTTCTTTTTCAAGAAAGGATTCTAGGACCTTTGATTGGTCTGTACTATTATTTCTTTTCTTTCTCTCTCTCTTTTTGGGTTTTGTTTTGGGTTTTGGTAGGGGTTTTTTTTTGTAAATCACTTGATTTTAAGTCTATGGTTTTTAAATCACGTGCATTACCCAGTAGGAGTGAATATAAATAATTGTCTGATCCCTAAACTCTTTAGGTTTCATGCATTATTATTTAAGATGCTTGAAAACAAACTACTAACCTGCAACATTTCTGGGTTAGTGAAAGCTTATAGCATTTACTTTTTTCCTAATAAGTTTTTGTTGTTGTAATGGTATCAAAATACAGATTTAAAGTTAGAACTCTCCCCCACAGTGGGTATAGTCAGACTTGATACCCTGATTATTTCTACTAGAAATCAACAGTGTTGCAAGCTGAGATACTAACATATCCCCTGGACCTAATGAGATCAGACATGCATAAAAGCCCCAGAGCAATATTCTTTAGAAGAAAAGCAATTTCAGACATACCATATCAATTCACCTACTTATATTTGTACTACAACAAGTTCAGCACCAGTAAAATAGTCATATCAAAAGCTGGATGTATTCAACAAGTAACTTCATTTATTTGATGCCATTTTGGCCATTTTCCTTTCTACTGAAGTCACTCCTATGTCCCTCTTTGGAGATCAGAACAAATTAACTGGAACTCAGTTCAGAACAACACTTGTTGAGCACAGATGTTCTAGAACATTGTTTTTACATAAGTCTCTAGTTAAAATTTCTATATGATACTGCAAGACTGCATTTGACTGCATTTAATATACACTTAATTGTGTTTTAGTCATGGAAGAGCAAGCCCCCTGCAAGTTTTACTTGAGTTATCCTAGAAGAAAAGCCCTGGTTTTGCACATATGAAAGCTATTCCCTTAGCAGTTACTGGAGAAGGAAGTAACTACTTTAAAAGAACTCTTCATTCTTTTTCTGGCACAGTCTGTGCTTCAAATAGAAATTAATTTCTACCATTTTTCTAGTTGTTGCCTGGTTTTCAGTCTGCCTTGGCTTTTTGGAGAACAAGCTCAGTAAAGATGATGGTTTATATTGCCTAATGTAATGTCAGCCTTGAGTGAAGCTCTTAGCTATATAATAATTTTAAATTATTAACTGCAACGACAAATATTTCAGGAGAAAAGGGTGACCAAAAAAAAAAAAAAAATACAACCCAAGTGCAAATCATTATCTGGCACTTACATTTATGGGCATTTCTGTCTTCTTTTTTTTGTTTGTTTTAAGGAGTGCATCCGTCAATAGCACACAGTTAAAAGAAAAGGACTAGGAGACTTTCTTAGCAGGTTACTTCATCCTTATTAAAGCTATTTTAACAACTTATCTCTAGCTTCACCACCCTCCCCCCAAATCCTTGAAGTTAATGCTTCATTTTTCTTTTGCTGGGCTTGTCAAGCTAGGTTTGTTTAGAGTTTAAGACTTAATCAAAATTAATTGTGTTCTCCTTCCCTACTGTTTTTAACCACTGCTTGGTTTCTTGTGAACTAAGCCTGGAACCTCCTTTGTTTTCCAAATTACACTTTGTCACAGGTTGAGTTGAATCTGATTATGATATTCAAGACCATGTTGCCATCATGCCAGCTTCAAAAGGAAAGTGCTGACTGAAGCAAAAAAAGTATCATGGGGCTTGAAGTTCAGATTGTAACATGAGAGGCTTCCTGTTCAGTTGCTGCTTCCCCTGTCCAGGTTTGGGGTGTGGCCTGCTGGGCAGGTTGTGGGTGGCAGGGTGGGGAGATTGCTGACTTCTACTTCTGCTTCTGCATTTTGCTGCAGTTTTCTTCAAACAGGCTAAAGCAGCTGTGTGTTTTATCCTTCGCCGTAAAACTATCTAAATTCTTTATCTCAACCAAAGGGGGTTTTGTATGAGTGCGTGTTACTTTCCCTCCAATCTGTGTGCAGAGAGAAGTGGGCTTGTGAGAGAGCAGACTGTGTTAACCCAGGACAATTTCTACATGATTGATGAAGAAGCCATTATAGTTGCAAGCTGCAATAAGGCATTAAGGATTCTATTCAACATGTGTGCAGGTCAAAACAAAATCCCTATACATCTTATGGGTTTAGAGACACAAAAAAAACTTTGCATTTAGCCCAATGTTAGTATGATCTCCCTCATCAGCCCAGATCATCGTTCATTCTCTCATAATTAAAAAAGGCAGAGGAATCAAGGAGCTGGTAGAGAGCACAGTCCTAACATTACTGGTCATGAGCTTGAGAACTGGCCCATTTTATAAACCAAAAGCAAGCATCACTATCTAGAAGATCAGCCAACATCCTCCAGCAGGCTGTCCTGTTCAAATCTAAACCATAATGCCTAGATTACTGTCCAATCACAACACCCTTGAAAAGAAGCACCAGCCCCAAGGGGAACTTCCAGACACAGAAGAAACCTACTCAGAGATGGAAAGCAGGGAAGATTAAAGATCTTTCATCCAAATTTGGCACAAAAACTATAACAAACAAACAAGCAACCTCCACAAAACTTAAACAAACTAGCAAACAATCAAAAGCAACCACAAAACCTAAGAAAATAAGTATCCAGGACATGTTTTGATAGAGAGGTGGGCAGGGCAGACTGAAGCCAAGACCTGCATGGCACAATGATGAATGACCAGAAAACATATTCTGATAAGTTTGACCCCATATCGCTGTAACTCAAGATAGTTTCCATATAAAAATTGAACTCTTAGGTAGGAAATAAGGGGGGGAGGGGGGGAGAAGGCTTTTGTGAAAGTGGTCAATTTTAGCAGACTGCAATAGTTCCTGGGATGTAAATCTCTTTCTCTCTACAGATAGCACAGAAGACAACTACATACAGAGAGAATGCTTTTAAACAGCTATCCGTAGAATAATCCAACAACCCCTCATTTAGTATCAAGCTTTAGAAATGCAGGTGAATTTTTAAAAATGTGAACTATATTTCACTCAGCTGCATGCAATAATGGTAGAGAATTATGACTTCAGAATTATTTTAAACATAGCTTGTCTGGTTACAACAGTTGTGCAAAGATCCCAGGGACACGCTTGTCACAAACAGAACAGGCTGGAGGAAAGGCAGACTTCCCTTCAGTCATTTCATTGCTTACAGACAGAAAGCTACACAAACTCATATCTCAGCTGTTCCAGTATTCAAGATACACATGGACAAAGGAAAGTCTACTGAGTGCTCAGTCCAGCTGCTCTGGGAAACTGTTAAGTACAAAGACAACAATGGAAGAACTGCACACAAATTCTGGAGGGTAGACTTAAAAAAAAAAAAAAAAAAAAAAAAGTTTGAAGATGAATACATTTTGCTCTACATCTGTTATGTACATTATGGTTTAGCAGATGAAAACCCTTTTGCTTCATCACTTTAAGGATGATGCCATTTGATGCGACTAGGAGTGGTATGTGTCCTTAACATTCACATGCATGACCACTGCATGTCCCTGCTCACTGCAGGGTGAGTGGACAAGATGATCATTGAGGGTCCCTTCCAATGGAATGCAGTCTGTGAATCTGTGTGAATCATTTAAGGAGGCTTTTATTTTCTCCTTGCTTTGCTTTTTAAGCTTTATTATTGGAGGAGGAAAGAAAGAAAGGAAAGAAAGGAAAGAAAGGAAGGAAGGAAGGAAGGAAGGAAGGAAGGAAGGAAGGAAGGAAGGAAGGAAGGAAGGAAGGAAGGAAGGAAGGAAGGAAGGAAGGAAGGAAGGAAGGAAGGAAGGAAGGAAGAAAGGAAGGAAGGAAGGAAGGAAGGAAGGAAGGAAGGAAGGAAGGAAGGAAGGAAGGAAGGAAGGAAGGAAGAAAGAAAGAAAGAAAGAAAGAAAGAAAGAAAGAAAGAAAGAAAGAAAGAAAGAAAGAAAGAAAGAAAGAAAGAAAGAAAGAAAGAAAGAAAGAAAGAAAGAAAGAAAAAAAAAAGAAAGAAAGAAAGAAAGGAAAGAAAGAAAGAAAGAAAGAAAGAAAGAAAGAAAGAAAGAAAGAAAGAAAAGAAAGAAAGAAAGAAAGAAAGAAAGAAAGAAAGAAAGAAAGAAAGAAAGAAAGAAAGAAAGAAAAAAAGAAAGAAAGAAAGAAAGAAAGAAAGAAAGAAAGAAAGAAAGAAAGAAAAAGAAAGAAAACACCATCAGCAATCACAACTGAAGACTATGTGAGCAGGCCACCATAAAGACATAGGCAGTCAGGCTTGACATCTCAAAGAGCATCACTGAAACACAGATATATTGAGTCTCTGCAGAAGTCATTTCTGCCGTTGTCGCTGTGTATCCAAATCACATTATATTTCTTGTTTTGTGGTCTTCTAGCCCACTTTCCACAATGCACCTCTTTGCAAATCAGAACTTTTGCCTATCTCAGCAGCTCAGAAGCAAAACTGAAAAATAGCTGCTACATATCAGTTTCAGTACTCAAGTTCTTTTTCCTGACTGTAGAGTTGTTTCTCTTCTCAAAATTGAAGAGCCTGACAATGTAAGTTACACCATTTGATTATAAGTTAATTCCTTCCCTGTATTATCATACAGAAACTAGTGTCTTCCAGTACTTCTATGGCTTACCCAGTCTGAATGTTTCTGTGATTCTGTGTGTCTGTAATTTTCATTTTGAGGGGAATTTGAGACTAAAAATGTTTTAGATCCATTCTCCTGTATTGTAGTGTTTGGTTGTGCTCCTCAGGTAGTATTGGAGGGCCTTGTAGCTATCTTAATTCCTTATTTGCAGAAGTCTAGAAGTTGTACATGCTTTGGATTGCAGCCTGTATTAGATCTATTTGTTTCTGATGAGGAGCAAATGTTTAGATATAGAAGAAAAATGTTCTGTGACAAAAAGAAGAGCAACATTTGCTTTCATTACTTAGTCTCACTGCTTTTCTGTACTGCAGATAGAAATAAATCCCTGCAGCTGGAGGAGAATAAATTAAGAGAGGAGGAAAAATTCGGATGCAAAGAACAATCCTTAAAGTAACCAGAAAGAAAATAACACTCCATGCAGCAGATCCAAATGAGGATAAGGTACGCAAAACTAGAGGCAGTGACACAACACAAGATAAAGAGTAATAAAGGATCATGCTTCACCATAGCTGCAAAGAGTAAAGAAAGAAAGACTTTTCAAAAAAACAAAACAAGCACACCTATTCCCTGATATACATCCAATCATGCATGTAAACATGCTTTTAATTTGTAACACTATAGCATTTCAAATGGTTCATGAATTGTGAAATTTAACAACAGCTATGTTGCTTTAGGCTGAATCTGTTGGTTTTGCCTAAAATTACTGAACCAAGCACAATGCATGGCATTTCAACTCAATGCAGTGTTCATGTGCTAACATTTTCTCCGGTTAATATTTTCTTATTTATGAACTCACTATCAGTGGAAAGTAATTAAATAAGCTAATTATATCAGTGCTACATTTGACTGTTCCTCTGTATCCTTCAAGAACTACATGAAGCCTGATGCAGCCTCTCCTCTGTAAAATATCTTGGTCACTTCTTCATGTACACTTATGTGACTACTGTCTTGCACATACATTACAATTGGTGCCTCAAAACCCTTTAAGACTTCAGGAAGGGGTACTACAATATGCTAATTTCTTTTTTATTCAACAGCAGTAACAAGCTTTGCAACAGGAATTCACACCAGGTCAAAGTTTCAGGCATATGTGGTACAATATCTTCACAGATCTATCAATGTATTAGGGTTTATGCAGGTAAATCACACTGTTGTTCATTAACACTTCTTTCAATACAGTTTCAGAAAGATACCATTTTAGTCTATAAGAAAAGTGAAGACAAAACAATTAAAAATGTCTAAAGAAGAATAAATTTAAGTTCCTTTCTGTATATTTTGTCACGCACTAAAACATAAAACATAAAAGAAGGAGTTTTAATAATTTCAGTTTTGCAGATGATGCATGGGATTAATGACAGTTAGAAGGCAATTGATATGACCTTCAACTCTTATGAAAGATGCAGCTAAAAGGAACTATTCTTGATTAGGCATACAGAGGAGAAACCTGCCTGGAAACCCAAACAGTTCTAGAAATAAATGCTGGTAAAGCAGTATTCTTAACGCATAGATATAAATATAGTAACTCAGCATTCTTCCAGAGAGCACAGAGCAAGCTGAGGACCATAAAATTGCAGTCCAGCATTACTGCCAGAAAGCCCAGGGAATTGCTCCCATATTATCATGTTGGTAACTTGACCTCTATAGTTTATTTTAAAGTATTGTTTAAATATTATTCTAACAGTAGTGCTGCAGTTAAGGCTATGGAGATTGAATTTACTATCAGGGGAGGGGAAAAGAAAAAGGGAAAAAAATCACAAAAAATATTAACACAACATAAGGCCATATTCTGATTGGAGCTGTACTGTACACATGCATTAACCCCAGTGGATCAGAGTAATTACACAAGGCTACTAAAATTAGCATCTTGCCCAAGGCACCGAGCAAATTAGAAACGCATAGACACAGATGAAAGGAAAGACAGGAACTGAGGGCAGCAAGATACTGCCCCCACCAAGTCTTTGCTGTGTGGCCGACAAGCAAGAGGAATTTCAGAGAAAAAAGCCATTCTGTCCCAACCACTCTCTGGAAACCTGAGTGAGAGAGTGCTGGACTGGAAGGTACCTTTTCACAAAAGAAGGGAGTGTAGTGGAGAGTTGAGGAAGCCTCTCAAAAGGAGAGAGGCAGTGAGTTTGCCTGCCAGGCAGGTTTTTGCAGGATCTCATCATTCTATTTATAATACCACATGCCATGTTACATTACATCACACCACGGGAGATGCACACCAGATGCAACAAAACGCATTAGAAACACTGTGGATTCTCTCCAAAATAAATGCCCACAGCTCATAGTAGTGGCTTAGAGGTAAGTTTTCCAGGAAGATATGAAATTCCTTGGCAAAAAATTGTAATCTACAAAGTTCTCTTTCGTATTCTGCCAGCTCAGCACTTAAAAACTCACAGCATCTATCAATACTTCCCCATTTTCATGCCTACTTTTTTCATTTGTTTAGGGTTTATTCTTGTCTTTTCCTCTGAGAACAAATTACAGAATGGTCTTTCCAATATTTAATTCTGTTTTATCCCTCTGTCTACCCAGGAACTCGTTCAGAATCATCCTGTTTTGTACCATTGAAGCAAACAGTCACATTCAGATTATTTACAGTATTAGCTTTACTTTGATTTGTTTGGGTTGGAGTCCTCTTAAAGTAGAATAGGCCACACTAGTTAAGACTGACCTCAACACACATTTGTTCTTCATAGGACATCATAAAAATTAGATGAGTTCATCTTAAGTTCCAGAATCTGCAAATATCATTTGTAAAACAACAAGACATGGGTTGTATCGAGGCAGGGAAACAGTTGCATAAAATTCATCTCAAAAGATGCTTTAGGAGCTCTGGATTGGTATAGAATCAAGACTGGAATCAACAACTGAAGGAGAGATGTGCCACCTCCTTCCAGAGCCTGTCCCCATACAAACAGATTCACATAGGTATCAGTTATGTCATTTAGTCAAAATGGCAGATGATAGAATTTAAAAGTAATTTTTAAATCCTTAGGAGATTATGCTTGAAAATCCTTATTAAATGCATATTCCCAAGTATGGGTTTTTTAAGTACTATTTTGATTACACAACTGATCATAGAATCGTAGAATGGTTAGAGTTGGAAATGATGTCTAAAGGTCCTCTAGTCCAGCCCTCTCCTCATTAAGCAGTGACATCCTTACCTAGATCAGGTTGCCCAGAGCCCTGTTGAGCCTCACCTTGAATATTTCCAGGGATGCGGCCTCAACCACCCCCCTGGGCAACTCTGATTGAAGACCGTGTCACAACAAATACGCACAGATTTCATGGGACAGCCAGTTTTTATTCTCTAAGCTTTGCATGGTTGACATTGTAAAGTTATTGGTATTTGTTTACTGCAGCATTTTTGAAAGGAATTTTATTTTCTGTAGTGCGTCAGAGCTAAAGGTAGAAAATATGCAAGTAGAAGTTTTTGCATGAATTTAGCTAATGAGTAAGGTTGCTAATACTATGATACAGCAAAAGTTTCAGTGAGAAGGGAGAAAAGGAAGCAAGCCCAGCATTATGTAATGGGGGGGAGGGGGAGGGTGGAATACAACTTAAAAACCCCACACCAAACAGTTTTTAAGAGATAGTCTGGAAAAAGCAGCAGCGGAATTTCACTGAAGTTTTTAGAACATGAAGTATTATCTGTATTTACTCTGGTGAGTCAAGTAGCCAAGCATTAGACTTAGTTCTCAGTGCCTGTTTAGTTAGCTGTCTGAGATAAGCAGGGTTTAGGGTTTAGTGTGCAATGTTTGTTGATTCTAAGCATAAAAGGATCTCATCTCTCCACTTTAGTTAATAGGATTATATATGCTGGGCAATTTGCAGTGTGTCAAAATACCACATTGAAATCTTTACTGAAGTAATTGTTTTGTCTGCAGATTTTGAATCACAGTCACAGTTTTTGCCCAAGGCTTGCCTTATGGAAAAATAAATAATGCTTTAGGCTGCTGAGCAGAGCAAGTGAAAGTAACTTTGCGATCAGGTTGTTCCCAAATTAAGCTATCTAAAGCTGTACCTACCTATATTTCATGTTGCCCAAAAACGTACCCGAAGAAAATAAATCGTGTCTCCACGATGACAGACAGGATCATGACAGTGTTCGTGAGGAAATGCCCTGGCTCAGTGCCAATTTCCTGGACCTTTCCATTGCATCAGGCCTCCTACTGCGAATTCACTAGAGTGGAAAAGCCCCAAGGAAGCAATGATCCATTGCTGAGTAAAGCATTAGACGACAGTGGAAATCCAAAGTGTATCAAGTCAAGACTGATGCTTTTATTTTTCTCCTCTTGTCTATATCTTATGAATATCTTGGAAAACAAAAAGAGATGCAGGGCTGCTCTGGACTGATATTTGAATCTGAGGCTGTACATCCCCTATTGTTTGTGCAGCTGCTGTTGCAGCAATTCAGCAACACTTAAGGGTGATACTCAGGACTCCAAAATACTGCCTGTGCTTGCATCCACACCAGCATTTGAAGCTGAAAAAGACCCTTTAAAAATATAAATCTACAATCTCTGCATAGACATAAAGGAGAATGAATTGGTGCCTGCTACATTTTCAGATCTGCATTCTCTGGAAGGATGATTAGAACAACTCACTACACTCTCCTGCCTCTTCCAGTATCAATTTCACCTAAAGCACACACTTCACACCACCAGACTAGGTGGAAAGCACAGGCCAGTGAGAGAACTGTTCCCTCCAGACTTCTCATCCCTCTAGCTCTCCCTGCACTTCTCTCTGACATAGGGTCTTACAGACAGCAGGTCAGGGATGCTCAGTGCTTCTTACAGGCTGACTCACTGTCCCACTAACTCACTGGTGAAATTTATAACCAGCTAATGGGACTACTAGCAATGGAAGAGAGCTACTTCTCAATCCACAAAGCTAGAATTCCTAGATGACAGCAAAATACAGTTCAGCTATAAATGGCTCGATGTTTTCTCGGTTCATTTCTCCTTAATCTCTTCACAATCACCCAAAACTTGTTGCAGCAGAATGCTCTACAAGTTCATACATGCTTCTCTGTTTACATCACTTTTATTCAGCTATATCTAATCCTTCCACTGGGACTTGTCTGAAGGTGAATCAGAAGTTTAGTTGCCTCTAAAACACTGGCTGAAGCCCCTATCTAGAAACCCCACTTTCAAAAGACAAGTAATTTAGCTTGCTAACATCATAGATAAACAGAATAATATACAGTATTGTGACCGTTTGAGGTCTCAACCCACCACAAGTATCTGCTTTCTGAACCATAATACTTATTTCACCAGATAGTCAGTTTTACTAGGTCCATCACTTTCCTTACTGTAACACTGAACTCACAGGTTTAGGTTGCCAAGTCTTGAAGGATGGTGATGCCCAATGCAAATCACCGGGTGGCAGGCACCTCTTTGGCCCCATGGGCCACTCCTGGCTTGTGAGCAGACTCCATTCTGGCTCACAGCAAGAGGTAGCAGCACTACAAGCAGCACAGCCCTTCTGCATGAGGGAAATCCATGGAAGGCCTCCACAACGCAAGATTTCTGTAGAAAATATCCTGTCTCCATTTTCTTCTAGGTTGTTAACTTCTCCATCCCAAAAATGGCAATAAAGCATACCTAAAACACATGTTTACAGCCTCCCGGCCCTTCCCTGTCTTTTCACTTGCCCCTTTCTCAACACATCCCTCAGACCCTCTCCCACTCAGGCTCCACCCTCCTGAGGGAGACCTGACAATAGGAATTTTGCATTTATTTTTAGCCTGAATTACCAGGCTTGAACATGGCTCTGAGACCTTGTACTGATGGCTTTCATACCCTTCCTCCACATACAAAGACTGCAAAGTAAGACAGCGCAGAACATCTTTCCAAATGGAGGAAAGAAGTCTTTGCAATGGGGCTCAATCACAGTTCACAGAGTAAGGAGCTGAAATGTGTCTCATGTAAGGGCTCTTGAAAAGCATCCTCCTACTAGACAGGCCTGGAGCAAGCTTCCATTTTACTCATGTCCAGATAGTACAAAATATTAAGAATACTGAGGTCATCGGTTTTGCCTGAGCTCTGTCCCCAAGGACAAGGGGCAATATTAAAGTCTGCCAACCTGAGGAGAAACAAAAGCTCACAGGATGCTTGAACAAGCCTTCTTACAATTGCCCTGTCTGTTTCAGAAGAGGTTACCAGCAGAAATCACTTAATTATTATTTTAATGGAAGTCTGGTTTACTACTGCTTATGTTTCATAAAGGTCAAGATTTGCATTTCTATCAGACACCTTTAAGTGGCAATTAGTCAGAAGCATGCAAAAAATGTGAAAGGATCAACACAACCTTAATTTACATCAAACAGATCATAATATGGAGATTAAAAACTTGCTTCTGCCCACATTGTTCTTGCACAATAGAATCTGCTTAGCTGTTTGTTATTGACCACAAATTAAATTATAAAATATATATGTGTGACCTCCTGTGGTATTTTCAGTTATTACAATTACCATGGAAATTTTAACTGTTTGGGGGAAATGTTGAAGCAAATAGGATTTAATTTTTTTAAGCTACCATCCATGGCTGCAGAAAGAATACACTAAATGGTTTAATTCATCTTTGCCAGTCAGTGAATAAACCATAACAAAGTAACAGTTGTTAGAAGGTCTTTCATCTGATCAAATCCAGCTATATCTCTGTCAGAGGCAATATCTTTTACCACCAGCTCCTGCACCTATACTCATAATTTAGTTCCTAGTCTCTCTTTCAAGGCAATTCCTCTTAAATAACCTCCTAAATAGTGAGGCTTCATCTCATGTGTGGTACAACCCACAGAGAGCAAGCAGAGTAGGAACAGTGGTCCTGCAACAAAACAAGCTTCCCTGGCCACTGCAGCAGCATGTTTTGCCTCTTGTCAGGGAGTTGTGGCCACAGGCACAAAGGCAGTGAACTGCATGGAGCAGTGACTAATAGCAAGCTGAACTCAAGCTAGGAAATATTTCGCATGACTAAGTACTACTTCAAAGGGAAAATAAACTTTTAACAAGAACCACCCAAAAACACTTGATTCTGGTATAATATGATTGCCATTGCAGAATCATAGAATTGTTAGTGTTGGAAGGGACCTTGAGGATCATCTAGTTCCTACCCCCCTCACACTAGATCAAGTTGCTCATAGCCACATCCAGCCTGGCCTTAAAAACTTCCAGGATGAGGCCTCTACCTCCTTCCTGTTCCAGTGTCTCACCACCCTCATGATGAAGAACTTCTTCCCAACATCTAATCTGAATCTTCCTATTTCTATTTTTGTTCCATTCCCCCTAGTCCTATCACTACCTGACACCCTAAAAAGTCCCTTACCAGCTTTCTTGTAGACCCCCTTCAGATACTGGAAGGCCACAGTAAGGACTCCTTGGAGCCTTCTCTTCTCCAGACTGAATAGCACCATCTCTTTCCAGAGAAGTGCTCCAGCCTTCTAATCATCCTCTTGGCCCTTCTCTGGACACGTTCCAGCATGTCCAGATCCTTCCTGTAATGGGAGCTCTAAAACTGAACACAATACTCCAGGTGGAGTCTCACCAGAGCAGAGTAGAGGGGGAGAATCACCTCCCTCGACCTGCTGGCTATGCTTCGCTTGATGCAGCCCAGGATGTGATCTGCTTTCTGGTCTGCATGTGCACACTGATGGCTCATGTTGAGCTTCTCATCCACCAGCATCCCCCAAATCCTTTCTTTCAGGGCTGCTCTCAAGCCAGTCACTGCCCAGCCTGTATCGATGCTTGGGATTTCCCATGAGTGCTCTGCTGTACAAAGTGGGAAAGGAATATTGTCCCCATGTTGGGACTCAGTCAAGTTAACATGACTTCATAAGGGCCCATATGCCAGTGGAGCTGCATGAGCTGTTAGCACATGCAAAATAACAAAATGAAGTCTGATGTTTTTAATTGCAGCTGATACTTTTAGCCACTTGAAAGCATGAAGTAAAAAAGCAGGCACATGCTTGTTTGACAGATGGAAACCTCAGGAAGCAGCAGATCAGCTTGCACATCTGAGACAGCACTCAGGGAGCCAAGATACACAGAGACAGATCACCAGTCACATAGAAAATGCACAAGCAAGGAGAGAATTCAGGATAAATTTCTCACATCTTCAGCCATTATTCTATCTGTGTGGTCTCAAGCTACAGGTTCGAAGGCATCTTCCAAACAATTACGATGTCAACAGTTTTTGTTCTGTTCTTTATTGCTCTGAGGGCTTATGTTGCACATTTTACTGAATTAGTGTTTCCAGTATTGTTCTTCTGGACAGTAATTGATGTTTTCATCATAGCTCTCAAGGTCTCTTAAAAGCTTAAGCATTTATTGATACATAAAGGTATAGCTGCCTCATACATTTCAAGTAATCTTTCATGGTCCAAGTACTACATAAGCTTTCTCCTGTTTGTCCAAACAGAGCATCACAATATAAACATCAAATATACTTGGAGAATTTGGGGAAATAAAGACATTTTCATTACTTTTGTCTTAAATAATTTCTGTGCTTTTGTTTCAGTTTTATTCCTATTGTAAGCATAAGTAGTATGTGTTTGTGCCCTACTACAGATTATGTTTAGGACTTAGGCCATTCTAGCCTTGCAACCTCTGACAAAACATTTGCCACTTTATTACAAGTTCCACTCAAACATCCTTTTTTAAAATATCAACACTTTGAGACAAAGAGTTCATAGGCAAAGGAAAAAGTACCCAGGACTTTTTCCTGCCCTGAAACATTGAAGTGAACATAGATAGCACAGAAAATATTCAGCGTTATGCAATAAGCCACACACAGCAGGGTCAGGAACCCAGATCCCACATACTGAAACCATGGGCACTTATCATAGAATTATATAATCGACCAGGTTGGAAAAGACCTCAGAAATCATCAAGTCCAACCTATTACCTAATACCTAACACCTCACGACAACTAAACCATGTGCCACATCCAAACTCTTTTTTTAACACCTCCAGGGACAGTGACTCCCCCACCTCCCTGGGCACCCATTCCGCTGGCAAATTACTAAGTGCCTCATCCAGATCTTTCTCTACTCAAATTTGGATCTGCTGTCCATGTACTAAGAGCAGAGAACTGCTCATGGTAGACCAGTGCAGCTCTCCTTCTGGAAGAACTCTCTCTTCTCTTTACTGTTCTTTGTAACTCATGCACTTGTGCCTGTAGAACAAAGGGTTTCCATCTCATCCTCATATTGTCTCCATACTCACACAGGGGAGACCACAGGGTTCATTGTGGCATGGACTGTTCCCGTTTAGCTGTAGGAGAGTCCAATTCTGCCAGCTAAACCCATTGGCTCCTCTTCAGCCCAGCAGCGTCCTGGCTTCACACAGCCTGCTCTCAGAAGCAAGCCCCCTCCCCCACACACAGATGGGTAGGAAAACAACCCAAAATAACCCTCTGGGCTGAGATAAAGTTTGCTGAGATGGTAACACCATACAATTACCTTAGCAGAAGGTGTGTGTGGTGGGGGTTATTTATTGAACTTAATACTGCCTATCAAAATCACATTTGGGTTTATCAATAAATTATCTAATATCCAAGAGTAGTGGAACATCCTGAAAGAAGCCATATTAAGCATCTAGCAATCATAAAAGTCAATAATTCCTATTTGAATATTATTTTAAGATCTATTCTTTCTCAACAGCAATGGTTTCACTGTCTGCCCCTTTTCCACCTCATTTTCCCTCTTTTTCCCATCAAATCCCAGAGCACCTGGGCTCTGTTGGAGTCTCCTCCTACTCCAGGTGTGGCCACTTTGCCATCCCCACCCACTCCCCTTCTTAATCCCCCCCAGGAAAGGCAGAAGCCCTAAGCTGAGCCCATCTGGGCTGAGGGATCCTCCTCTCATCGCTGGTGAGTGCCCATGGTGCACACTGGGTGATGGTGGTGGTGACAACAAAGGCCGGGGGGCCTGGTGGCCCCCCGGTTAGGTAGGAAGAGTATTGATATCTACTCCAATATCATCCATGGGTGCTGGCTGGGCCTCCTTACTGGGGCTGAGCTCCTCTGTGTGGTACCTTGGCTGGTTGAGGGTCTTGCCTGTGGCTCTGGGATGGGTGCAAAAATGGTGGTAGTGGAGCAGGATCTGTTTAGGCAGGGTGGAGGATGGTTTTAGAAGGAGGAGCCTTGGGAAGATGAAGGGAGTGGAGGGGAGGTAGGGGGTTTAAGCTGGATGCCCTTTAGAGGCCATTTCCAACTCTGGTGATTCTATGACTCTATGACCTAGTTCCAACCCCCTTTCCACAGGCAGGGAATCTTTCCACTAGACCAAATCAGCACCTTTAAGGCACATTTATTTTTTTTTCACTGTATATAGGCATCAAAACATCATATAGTAGCTATGATGAACTAAGGATTTGGGATTTGAAGCTACCTTATTTTGAAAATAAGGTCTGTATATTGACATAAGAAATGAAATGATTCCATGAAATTCAAGAGTGAGTAAAATTATTGGCATAAGAACCACTTAAAATTCCACTGGATTTGGGAAAAGGGGTTATATACTATACTATTGCTCAGCAAAAGTTAGCTTTGTCTGAAGTGTAGGCAGGGGAAACACTGAAGTAAATTCATAACCCAAAGACAAGTTGTCTCACCAATCTATTACATCTTTCTCCTCTCACATCTTCACTTGGTAGAGCCACAGAATCAATCAGGTTGGTAAAGACCTCAGAGATCATCAAGTCCAACCTATTGCCTAACACCTCATGACAACTAAACTATGGTTTCAAATGCTACATCTAATCCTTTTTTGAACACCTCCAGGGATGGCAACTCCACCACCTCCCTGAGCAGCCCATTCCAATGGCCAATTGCTCGTTCTGTGAAGAACTTTTTCCTTACCACAAGCCTAAACTTCCCCTGGCGCAGGTAGACTACATCCACAGCTTTCCCCACATCCACGAGGCAGGTAACCTGAAGGAGATCAGGTTGGCAGGCAGGACCTGCCCCTGCTAAAGCCATGTTGGCTAGGCCTTATCCATCCCTGTACATGGGCAAAACGGACATATTGGCAAGAAATTCGAGATGGACCATCTAGTATCACAATGTGAAACCTTACAATCCATATATGTATAGGTAACAGTTTTCCACTCAGCAAAACTACTCAGGCATTTTCACTGTTCAACTTTTCTCCTTTAAGCTTTAACCCAGGCTCTTGGATATTCAGTCTGATGACCTATCATAGGAGAAATTCCAGCTGCACAAAAAGTAAACAGGCATTGTGGCCAGTACACATCAGGCATTTATAGAAATGCTCACCACCACTCTGGGTATATTTTATTATTGAAGTCACTATGTAACCCACAGAGTGTGTCTCCTCCCTGAAATTTTCAGACCTAGAGATCTTCAGATGGGAGACTGTGTAACAGCCAGCAAATGGGATTCCTGGCTCAATTTAGATCACAATGTAGATGTCTTTGCAAATACCAAGATTGCACCTGATCTATCACTCTACCACTTCTCTGATGTCATAATCCAGGCTGCAGCTTTTGTAGATGACAATACATCAGAGGAACAGTCAAAAATCAGATGCTGCTCTGTTCCAGACATAAACGATGTTCCCAGGATCATTGCACCAAAGAGCACAAGTTAGGTAAAAAGATGACTAAAGGCAACAAAGTGGGATTTATGCTTACTGCAGCCCTCTTAAATACCTGTGAAATGTAGCTTCCAGACTTAAGCACTGTTGTAATCCAAATACTAATGCATCTTCATGTCTGTTCTAACCAAAGACATTAAGCACACAGAAAATAAATGATTGGACTTAAGCCATAGTTTCAGCTATGGCCTGGTCTCCAGATGCATACCTTTGCCATGTCATACTCCTAAGTCAGAAGAGATAGTATGATTACCTCTTTTCACAATCATTGCAGTTCCTTCTGAGAGGAGACTCAGGTACATGGGGAGGGGAAGGAACTTCCTTGATGTCAGTCCTGGTCCTGGGGCTCAGGGAAGAGAGCATTCCCACCCACACACCAACCTATCATAATGTCTTTATGTGGACTGATCAAACACAGGACAACCTGACCCACTGTGGCAATGAAACAAGCCCTGTTCAGACCGACACTCTGCTCACTTGTTGAAGAAGCAGTTATTTTGCTCTCAGATTACACAAGGGTGCCCAACCCATATAGGTCCCAGTTGGAGCTTGCCTTTAATTAGTCTTTAGTTATGACTGCTAATGTTTTGTTTCACAATCAGATCTTATGAAATGTGTGAAACAGTGTCCCTGATAAAGAAAGAAATAAAAGGAAAGGGAAAACCCCAAAATATTAGGAAAAGGCTTTGAAAAATTCCATGAGGAAGACTCATAAAAAAGGTTCACACCCTAACAGGGGAAAAAAAGAAAAGGAAAAAAAAGGGAAAAAAAAAAAAAAGGAAAAAAAAAAAGTGCCTTCATCAAAGAATTAACTTCAAGGCGAAGAATAACTATACTTTGTTCAGAAAACAAAGATTGCATATGTTTATGGGGCTGTATTTAAAAGGTTCGGACAGAAAGCGAGTGCTAACAGTAAGGAGGTATACCTCAAATGAGATGGTTTCAAATGGGCCATCTGGCCAGCAAGCAACAGGCACAGCAATTGGAAAACCTGAAGACATCTCATTATAGCACATCGCAGCTGAAACTGTGACTTTGTTTCCATCTCTCCTTGAGAAAGCTTGCCCACACATACAGCCCAGGCAACATCTACTGTGATTCAGTGCGAGCCCAAGAAGGCTCAGGTTTTGGCTGCCTGCATCATCTCCCTGTAGTGTAGGAACTTGCAAAATACAGGCAGCATCTGTCTCTGAGGGGGAAGTTCTGTCAGTGGCTCTGCATGCTATCTCCATGGTGCTCCCACACAGATTTGAGCTGAAGCAGGCTGCAGGCAGGAGTACTTCACTACTGGAAAAAGCATCTACCATAGGTGCTAGGAGGATGATAGGCATTTCTACAGGCAGAGGTTGTTTAATCCTTCCTAGCTGAACTCTGTGCTTTCAGATAGCCACCATTGCTTTGGTTCACAGCTCACATTTTTATTCTCTCATTTCTTTCCCTTCCACATCTTTCATGCTAGAGAGCAACCAACAAGTGACCTCAAGGCCAGGACTCATAAAGTATTCACTCCATTATTTACATTGGCAGGGTGGGGAAATGGGGAAGAGGGAGAGAAAAGGGAAGGAATGAAAAAATTGGAGTCCAAGATTTTCTGCTGTGTAGTCACACAATAAACCACAAAGCACTACACACACTCACACAACATCTAAAGGAGCCTAGAGAAGTAAAATCATACTGTTCCCTGACAACTCTTTTTTTGTTTAGTAGTAAGAACCAGTTTGTATCAACAGCAAGATTGCTTCTAACACCACTTGTTTCCCATGTTCAATTAATACAACAGATCTCTGCTACAGTATTGCTGTAGTATAAATAAGCTCTTTAAGATGCCAGGTCTGTATGTGTTTTAATAACTGTCACTTCTATGTTCTCTTCCATCAGAAAGAAGGAAGATGAGGAAATTGTTTCTGCTAGGATGTGTCTCATAGCTCCAGAAGCTTTTTCTACAGCAGGCAATCTTGTGTGGAGAATGTTCACATACATGTCTACTTTGGGAGCCACGATACCTACCTTGCAGTTGATAGATGACAACATAGACTAGAATGACCAAGCCACTCAATATTTGGCATTTCTGAAAGTTGATAATTTAGCTTTGGCCTTGTGGATTAATTTTAACCACTGAGACAAGTGCATCCTAAATATCTTTGAGAAATCTCGTGATTAAATTGTTACTTGTTCTTACTTATAAATTTCCCTTTTCCTTCACAGTTCTTTCTTCACATGATTTAATGTCATTTGGTGATCTTCATATTTTATTTTTAAACTCCAAGTATTTCTACTCCTCCATCAGTTTTTATTATATGTAGGATTTACACATTTCTGTCCAATTCAGATACATAATGCATTAGCTTGGTTGAAAACTTCTTCAAGTTCTCCACAACTACACAATGTTTAAAATAAACTGATTTCCCATACTAGTCAGCCCAGCAAATTTAATGCCTCAAGCACTGTAATAACATGGTTTTAAATAGACTGCTGAAATATTAATCTTAGCATTCATTATTCTTTCACACTGCTGCTGTTGTTTGACGTTTCTTCTCCTGCCTTGTGATACTCTCTCTGTCTATATTTCAATATCCTCTGGACATCATCTCATCCATAGGATGACTCATGTGTTGTGAGAGATGTTTTAAGCTTCTCTGTGTTCCAAAAGAAAACATTCTTTATTCTTCACATGGAGTCCTTTTTCTTTGAAACATCTGATTTGTCTTTCAAAAATCTCTATTGAAGTTTGTACCTTAGGTGACCAAATTGTAGCAGTATCGGTTTTTTTCCCCCCTTGGGCTTAGTATTCTTTTAGTTTCCTTTGCCAAGCCACAAAAAAAGTAAATGAGTCCCTCAGCAATTCCTTCGCTTGCAGACAAGTCATCAAACTGAAGTGAAGAACATTGTAAAATGGGATAGCAAGCATAAGCAGTAGTACAGAACCCATGGCATAAGAAATTGAGAAAGGTATTATTTAAAGAAGGACCCTGTTCAGGCAATCATTTATAAAAGCTTTTTAGCTCAGATCAAGATTAAACTGGTTATTTATTATATGCAATTATTCAATGCATGCAATTCTGGTACGGTTGTAATATAAAAAGATTTTTATAACTGGGGGTTTGTGTCATTTACATGATTAAGTCAAAGGGTTATAAACTTCCCATTAGTATATTAAAGCTCGAAATAAGAAGTCTTCAAACCATGCAAGGAGACAGATTCTGGAACAAATTCACAATTGGAGAAGCTGGAAGAAAACTTTTCAGTGGCTAATTTTAAAGCAAAAACACTTCTGCAAGAGGAATGTCAGGATCCCATGTTTGGTGAGCAGAAAACCCTCATGTTCCAAGCAGCCCTGTTCCTACTTTTAGCAAAAAAAAAAAAACATTCTTAGTACAACAGAGCCAAAAGATGCGATGCCTTAACATAGCTTTGCAACTATTTCAGGAAACTTAAAGCTTCAACTAGACTACAAACACACACACAAAGAAAATGAGAAAGAAAAAAAAAATAAACCCACAGACCACAAACAATCCAAACTCTGCTTTGGAGAAAGCAGTTTGTAGGCCTAGGGGAGTTTTAGCCTTCACACTGCTATTAACAAAGATAAAGACTTAACTCCTGTGTGCTGCCGGCAAGTATCCTTTGGCTCACAAGTTGAACTTTCCACAATTCATTCAACAGAAAGCCTATGCCCTGCTGCAGGCATTGTTTCCTGTGTATAAACACATGGTGGTCATCCTAGTCTTTTCTGAAAGGCTGAATTTAATCCATGCTTTGTGTATATGAGCTGACCTTGACCTGCAAATTTGATCCCCAGAAGAAATAAGAGATTCAGTACTCGCTGCTTGGCTGCCTCACCAGATGTTTCTCCCTTGCAAGAACAGTCTATCTGATGACTTTCAGTTGAAGAAAACAAACACTGCTTAGCTACTAAAAGCAATCCTCACGATTCTGCCATGCCTTGGTGAGATGCATGAAAATATTTCTTCCTTTCCTTGGAATTTTATGCCTTACACAAGAGGGAGAAAATGAACACGGAGATCAGTGCTGAAGAATATCACTTTTTCCTCAATTACTTGCACTCCACGCTGCAGCCAGGTGTCTGGGAAGGGAAAATAAAGATACTAACTTACAGAAAAAGCATCTTCAGCCACCCGCTTTCTGGCACAGGCAAACAATGCAAGGACAATGAAGGAATCAGCCAAAGATATTTCCTTTTACTTTTTCCTAAAGAAAATAGCATACAATGACTGCACTGGATCATTTTGGTCCAAGTGGTTGACATTCATATTTTCCTCAAAGCATTTTTATTATCTCTGCATACAGGTCTCATAATAAGAGCAGAAAAGACACGAAAGGCACCAGGAAAGTTTCATATCTAAAAATTTAGATGCATAACTGGTAATCTGATGGAAAACTCAAGGGCTTTTTAATAAAATTTACAGGGTAGGCTAAAGGGTGGAAAGAAAAATGTATATAGACTTTAAAAAAAAAAAAATAAAATTAAAGATATAAAGGTGCACTTAAAATTTCCAGCCACAAGCAGTCCAGTTCAGTTTTACTTTCAGTCTGTAATTATCTAAGACCTTATCTCATTTATATGATAATAACTCGTCTCATGTCAGCTCAACAAGCAGAGATAGCAGCTATGCAGCACCAGCTCCTTGAACATTCCGTCTGGCTGAAGCCTCCCAGCGTGGGTGGACGGACCTCGCTGGGCTCAGAGCACCAATTAGACTTGCCAATGAGCCAGACCTAGCAGTGCTGTGAGGAGCATAACAAAGGCAGGGAATTTCTTGACACTATGAATTTAACTATTTATAGGTTTGCACACACTCAGGATGAAAACTTTTTGAGAAATATTTATTTTCCCAGAGAACAGGAGACTTAATGCAGCAGTTTGGAAATAGCTACTCCTCAATAAAGCACAGCAAAATTTCATGGCAAGGATCAAAATTTATTCCAGAGTGATAACTATAGTTGTGAAGCTGCGTTTTCTCTAAAATTATAACAAAATATGAAATGAGAAAAAAGGCCAAAACAGGTGTGGACATTAACAAAAGCTAAAGGCTTTGGTCCTTTGCAATTACTGAGAGAGTTCTTTTTTCCTTGCCGAAGCAAAAGAGATGCAGGAAGACCCCTGGGTTCCAACCAACCCTATGTCTCTCAGACATATTAAAATTAAATAACTTTATGTTATTTATTTACTTATATAATGGAGTTAGCCAGGTAGCAAACATCCATACAGAACAAGGACATGGAGTAGAAGTACAGATAAAAAAGCTCACATTACTCTCTTTACTGAAAGTTCAGCTCCTCTAATGAGCTCTCTCTCAAAGAAATGAACTGTGGTTTGCCCATAAGCGATCATCCATTTTGGGGCATTAGAGCACGTTTCACTTCAATAAGTAGTGTCCCACAGTGGGCTAGCTAGTGAGGTGCAGTGATTGTACCAGATACATGCCAGTGCACAGTGGGTTATATTTTAGCTATTGAAGTCATCAAAGACACACTTCCAGTTCACTCAGAATAGAAAAGGTTCAGTTTAAGGTGATCATCAAGGCATGTCTGTAGTGAAAGCCAGGTAGGATATGGTTTATAGTCAATGACTTCTAAAGGGGTTCTGTGCCACCTGCCAGAGTGAAGTGTATTTTGTGGATAATATAGCAAGAATAAGACAACTGATGTTATCTGTGGGTTAATAAAAAAAAGGGGGGTGTTGGGGGAGAGGCAGAAAAGAAGGCCAGAGTTTGGCTTATGTCCCTATAATATTGTTACACAATGCTACATTTTCCTTTTCTAGAAGACACAACCAGATTTTGGGAGCATCAGATCTGCTTTCAGTTCTTCATCCCTTTGCAGAGAACAGAAGGAGGTAGCCAGCACAGATCATGCTGCTGACGGAGCACTGGGAGTTGGGTGTTTTAGGAACACTGATTTAAATTCAGAGCACTGAGTTTTGTATAGTATTTATTTATTGTATTAAATGCAACATTAATTTGTATTTAAATACTCTCATATACATAGGATAGCCGATGTTAAAAGAGAGGATTTAAGAACAATGTTTGAGAAATGTGTTGTTCTTTTACATAGCAGATATTAAACATGAATGTCTTAATCCCTATCACATCATGGTAAGCCCTGAGCTCCACAGTCCAAAGAAAGAGTGTTTAAGATGCCACTTACAGTGTCTAGCAATCTGCAAGAGTTGAGGCTACATCATTTTATCTCCAAAATAATCCCTCTAGCCACATGTGCTTCAGGTGTATGTTAAGAATGTGAAATTAAGGCTAGCAGTACAGAAGAGCTTTGAAAGGGATCTAGAAGTTTTCTCTGCTCACCATCCCAGCTATAGTAAAACTCTTCTGTTTTCATCCCAGTATAATCATAACACCCCTACTTTCAGTCATATCATGAACTCATGGAAGTGCTAGATCCTGGACTGCTGTATGGGGACAAGCAGAATCAATGTCAAGGCAGAAGGGATGAAAACACTTTTGTGACACACTGGTACAAAGATAGAAGCCATTGAAAGATAAGTCAATACAGGGTGAACAGAAGTAGCCTCCCAGCCTAGGATACAGGGAAAGAGGTTTTTTATATATAGTGAACAGCTACAATCCAAGATATCATTAAAAAACAACAACAAGAAACAGTAAAAATATGACATAAGCAGGCATAAAACTGCTTATCAGTTTAGAACAACTTCATCAATAATGAGTTTTCATTATTAAGAAATTCTGCCTCCAGAGTTTTCCCAGAAAGCCTAGTACATATTTCATTGTATTTCATTCTGAGAAGTAATCCACAAGACGTAAAATCTTGATGGAAGGTGAAGGAACTTCTTACAGTCTATGTTTTTGAAATGCTAAAGCAATGAGGAATCATTAGTGCAGTTTAGCTCTGATTGCAGCAGAAGTGGAATAGCTACAAGAGAGACTTAATGAGATAGACATCCAGCATAGTGCTATTAAATACCTCTCAAGCATAATAGAATAATATTCCTAAAACACTACAACCACCACACTGTAGTCTTCAGCAGAAAGAACTCTGCCTCAGTGGAATTTCAGCCCCACACTCAACATGGATAAATTAGAACCCCAAGTATCACACAAATGTCAATGCCAGGGAATTTCATATCATGGAATAAGTCTCACTTCTGATTCCTCAAATACAAAACAAAAGGGCACATGCTCAGGGCAGAACAAAAAGCACAGTCAAGCATCCTACAGTTTGGAAAGTTAAAAAACAGTAAGGGTAAACCTCATTTGAAGTTGTAATGAAAAGCTCAGTCTCTAAAGGCTTTAAATGAATACACTCACACACACACTAGTAAACATTTTAAATATGTATTCAAAGTCCTGTTGGATTCTAATGCTCCTCTGATGATTACAGCTGATTCTCCACTTAAGTAAATAATTCAGTAGCCAAGAATTGCTTGGCCTGGAAAAGAGATGAACAATGGAGCCAAGACTTTAGATAGTTGTGCTTTTTTTCTGATTTTGGCCTTAATTTTGACTTTGTAAAGAAAAGTTTTTACAAAAGAAGATGATGCATAAATATAGTTGAAGTGTTTGTATTCATAAGAGTAATTTAGAATCAGCATTTTCTGACCTTTATTCTACTAGTGGAAGAAACAGCTGATGGCATGAAAAGAGAACCCAGCAACATAATTTATACAAGCTACTGCCATAGGAGAATAGTTTTTTATTCAAGGGCAAAATACTGTGTTTTTATAGGTGGCTTGGAGAGGTTCACTCTGTGAAACAGTATGCTGCTGTTGGATATCTGAGAATGTAGATGTACAGGGACCTCATCTAGAGTAGGCTCCAGAAAGCAGAACTTTATTCTGTCAGTTTTGTTTATTTAATGTTAGCACAAAGATGTATCTAAGTACTGAACAGCACTCTGATTAGGTAGTAGAGCTCTCCTAAAAATCCATGCAACTCAAGTTGCAGCAACTTGAGCAATGCATGTTCTCAATATTGCTTTTGTCAGGGAATTATGCAGACCAAGGAAAGACACCACTGAGTTTGACATAGAAGGCACAAACACATCTGTCCTGGAAACTAAAAGCATTTTGGTTATTAGGAGGATGAAATTTGGGAACTATATTCCCACCAGTCATCTTTTACAAAAAGGCAAATGAGGCACAAAAAATTAAGTTCTCTATCAAAGATCATATATATAGTTTGTGCTGGAGATGGAAATCAGATACCAGAGACTTAAATGCCAGGCCAGGTCATTTAAAACAAAATCAATACTCTTATCAGTGAGGGTGAAATATCAAATATGTTGAAATTTGTGAAATATGTTGAAAAGATATTGAAGATTTACTGAGCCAAATTTTGCTGTCCAGTATAGGTAAACTGAGAGAAGGAAACTATTACAAGAAAACAGATTAGATCTTATGTTATATTAATAAATTATGTAATATTAATAAATTGTCAGTAAACACTAAATAAATTGCTAGTGGTAAATCAGCACCACTACTTTTTGGACTGTTAAACCATTTCATTTAAAGAAAATGTTTGCATTCTGACACAGGGTATTACCTCAGGATGCTGCAGAATAAATTCAGATGCTTATGAGCAGTCTTTTCCTTCTTTTGCATGGCAGAGCAAATTACTGATACCTTAGTGTAACCTGTTCTTCAGGGTTATTTTTTTTTCCCTTTTAAATTTTAGTATTGGAATTGTCAATACAGTCATGTCCTCAGGGAATAACATCCCTGCTTGCAAAGTTCAGTAATAAATAAACAAGCTTAAATACTTTTCTTACTTCCTAAATCCTTTCGATTTGGGATTATTGCCTGACTGTAATTTACTTTTTCTTCTCCTCACATAGTGCTTGTCAATCTATGGTTCTGGCTTTTTCTCTTTCAGTGTCAGCAGAAATCAATGAGGGATTGCATTCAGGGATTCCCAAGAGGGTTTTCCTTATCAGTTCCATTGCCATGCCTATTTTATCTCAAGCCCTATACACTACTTGCTTCACTAAGTTTCTCTAAATCCTAATTCCAGTAGCAAAATCCCACATTTGTTATTTATTAGCTAACCCTCAGGTGCCCACTTTATGCAGAGATGTATTTGCTATTCAGGAGCAAAAACTTTTAAAATGGCGTGTGTTTGGTTCCTCTGGTCCCAGTTGACTCTCCCCACTCTGAGAACAGGGACCTTGTTTCTGCTATAAACATGTTGTCACCATCTCCAGGAGGAAGATGGTGACACAGGGTCACACACTCTCCCCAGTGCTCCCTCGTGCTCACAAGGATGTGCATTGCCTGTCTTGGGGACCTGGATTCCCAAACAATATTAAAAATGCAGTCCCAACCTTCTTTTCCCCTCAGCCTTACATGAGGCAGAATCTTTCAGATTTTTGGGTAGTCCTACCTTGTAAAATGTCACCATTCTTAGCTTCCAATTCACACTCGAGTTAGAAAGTTACCTTCAGCAAGAGCAAGCTCTCATCTTGAGTTCCACAAATTCTAACCAGAGCCTGCATTTGATCTATCATCAATGTGCTGAACATTTGAAATACAAGCACTAGGACATACAGGAAAATTTGGTCCTCTGTGGCCATAACTATTACATTCCTAGCTTCTCTGCAGCCATTTCTGGCCTCTGGGATCTCCTACCAGCAATGTTTCCAAGACTTCCACAGGGTTTGGTCTGAATTATAACACCTTATCACTTTTTTTTCTGTTTCTTTCCACTTAACACTGAGACCCTTAATTTTCTGTTTCTCCACTAAAGTTAAAAGATCAGCTTCCCCCATTCAGTCAGTGAGACTGGAATGGCAGTTCCTCAACATAACACAATCTTGAGGCAAGATGTGCAAGGCTGCAGAGATGAGTGTTATTCCTTTCTTCAGACAGTTGCAGAGTTGGTCAGTTTCCCTGTCTCCTTGGAAACACATTTGCAACTTCTGTCTATCCCTGCTTGTCTATCAAATTGCTGCTTTTGACACCCAAATGCCCTGCCTTGACACCTCATGAACTCCAATGAATTAATAACCATAGCAGCTGTGCAGAAAAAAACACTTGAGAACAAAAAGTGTCTGTAAAACTTAAAGGCTCAGATTATCAAGAGCTATTTAATTGGCATGAACCATGAAAATATTCCAGGGTGATTTTCATGGCTCCCACTTGCATCCACTATATAGCCATGTATGCAACCCATGTAGCTTGCATACGTGGTTGCCTAAGTATCTTTAGAAAGCTGAAGCAGCAAGGGTTCAAGTATGTCTTCCATTAAGTTGTTGGGCAATTCAAGGCATTTCTCCAAAACAACGGTGCTGAATTTGGACTTTCCATATGGAACTGTGAGAACATCCTTGCACACTGGGCAGCTTTGTCCCAGAAACTACCTCCTGTGCTGAAGCATCTTCCAGAAAGGCACAAGACTAGTGTGTGCACATGATGACAAGAGATACAAGCTTGCCCTTGGCTCTGAGGTAAAGGAGGTCCCCACATCCTCTGCTGGTCCGTGGGTTCTGCAATCTGTGAAAGCACCAGCGTGTTGCTCTTACAAGTGTGTTGAGCAAGCATGGAGGCAAATTTTGCATTGTTGTACGCAAAACCTGGTGTCATCCTGGTGCAGCACCCCACAGCTAGAGCTCAGCTGCTTGGCTTGAACTAAAAATTAAATGCCATGCTGGAAGCTGCCACTGGGCACTACGAGCTGTCACTCTTCAAAGGGCTTAGGTTGTGTAAGCAGACCAAGGGAACTGCTAAACCACAATGAATACAATTTTTAAAGGAGAGAGTAAATGAAAGGAAAAAAACTTGTCAAAATGGCAAGGTTAATGTTTTCATAAAATGAACCAGGGAATGGCTAGATGGCATGAGTACAAAATTGAAACTTAATTATAAGTTTAAAGGTGTGAATACAAAACTAACTTCAGTCTAGATAGTCAATAATCTATTCTCTTTAATGCAATACTGGCCCTATTTGTATTTCTAGTCAATAGCCTTCTTTATCCTTGCAGCTATGTGTTACTTTGAATCTCGGAGTCCTCTCTGCCACAACCATGCACACCAATCTGGGAAGAGACCTGGGAGGGCTCCCTCCCCTTAACTGGACTGTGATGGTTTCTGCAGAGGAGCTCAAAAGTGGTTTCCTACATCTGCAAAGCTCCACAGCTCTGCTCAGGTCTAGAGGCAGCCAGGAGGAAAGCACCTCCTTATTTTACAGCCTGGAGGGGATACTCCTGTTTGGACATCCAGAGAGAGCAGAAATGGCATCTGCAGTGCCTCTGAGAAAGCCTGGCTCTGGCAAGCCTCTGTCAGATTTTAAGAGATCAGTTTAAAGAGCTCTAGGATCTTGTTTCCTTTCATTTTGTTGTTAATGGATGTCAACAGCTAGTTAGAATTATCTATAAATTATCTACTTTTCCTGAGCTCTTTTTCTTGAAATAAAATTTATTTTTAATTGATTTTAAGAAAGGAAAATAAAGGAAAATTGTAAGAACTCAAATTGTTTGGTTATTACTTGCTCAGTACATACCCTGCTTTTGTGTACTATTCCTCCTGGTGAATGCTAGAGGCAGTGTATGTCTGCTCTGAAAACACACAGTGCAGTTTTTCTTCCTTTCTTCTTTCCTTGAAAATGTTGCTCATACTTACTTGTGTGCACAAGTACAGTTTGGTTAAATGGTCAAGAATTTAGTGGAATCACCACACTTTTTTCCTAAACACTCAAATCTCCCTAGACAACCCCTATTATTTCACCTCTCTAAGCTTTTCACATCTATTATTGTTTTCCTTAAACAAAAACTCCAGTTTTGTGACTAACAGGTACCTTTTTTTCCCCCCCTTGTTTTTTAGAATATATCTGGCTCAGGAACACAGATGGCAGTCTGTGCTGCCAACACACTGTGGCTTCCCCTTGGAGCAGGATCTGGCCTTGCACTGTGCTAAAAGCCAGTGGAGTTGGAAAAGCGGTGCAGGAACAATCAACATGTTGATAACCAAGACCAAAATCACTAGCTTTGCCTTCTGCTCCACTTTGTAATCTTAAACAGGGATTGAAATTTGCCTTCAAATGTTTGACTCTTACCTCAGCACGAATTCCACAGCTCTGCTCCTAATAACTCCAACAACATTGCCTGAGCACTGTGAATAACGGAACACTAAACTAGTATTATGGCTCTGTAACAGAGTGAGGATATTGGAATCTTACATCAAAGCCATTTTGTTATGGAACCATAATATTAATTCAGTGTTCTGTCATTCATAGTGCTGAAACAATGCTATTTCATAGATCATAGAATGGTTTGGGTTGGAAGGACTGTTAAAAGTCATCTAGTACAAATCCCCCTGCAGTGACCAGGGACATCTTCAACTAGATCTGCTTGGTCAGAGCCCTGTCCAACTTGACCTTGAATGTTTCCAGGACTGGGGCATCTACCACCTCTCTGGGCAACATGTTTCACATGGTTTGATTCACAGAGAACAAGCAGACGCAGCCAGTGCTTCAGCTGCACATGAACAAATACAGTTCTGGATATTCAGTGAGAATTACAACCTGGAAGACTAAAGCATTGAAAATATTCTTAGGGAAGGTCACTAACCAGAGAGATTATATTGGAAGCTCGTGTTTCTTCTCTACAAAGGAGACAATCTGATGTTTAATTCATTTTCATAAAACAAAACACACAAAAAACCCCCAAAACCAAAACAAAAAAACCCACCAAAAACAAACCAACACATAGCATATAAAGCTCAGAGCATACTGCAAATACTGCAGCTGAAGATTAGCATATGCTAAGAATCAGAATACTTCAGATGAATGTCAACATGTTTTGACTTACATATAGATTTTAAGCTGCCAAAGCTAGCCCCGTTAAACCAGGGTAAATATCTTACTTTCTTCCCAAAGATATTTCACAAGTCATTAATTGTTTTCCTTCAGTACATAAAATAATGGACTTCATGCAAGTAAATCCTTTTCACTTTTTCTCAGTTACTGGTGAGGAATCTCAATGTGCCACAATGTGTGACAGAGCAGTGAAGAAAAATAATTATCTAATTCTAGAGGAGATACATCCTGGCATGGTAAATCAGCACTGGATGTTCCCAGTGCTACCACCTGCATTCATAGCTTACTTTTTTTCAATGTGTTTTGTTAAATTGAAACCTGATGATGTCTTTTAATGAAGATCTTCGCTCAGAAAGAGTTTAAATTTATTTAAGATGGCAGTTCTGTACCAAACAATCTGCCTGGATTTGTAGAGTTGAAAATTTTACTGTCCCACTAAGGCGTAGTTCTGAAAAAACAGGCGCGGAGATTCAGCTCTCTGTGAAGGTGACCTAGTCCAGCCCAAGCACTTCTACTCTAGGTGATCCTGCTCTGGCAGGGGGGTTGGACTAGATGATCTTTTGAGGCCCCTTCCAACCCCTAACATTCTGTGATTCTGTGGTTTAAAGGGGAAAGGAGCCTCAGAAATACAGAAATAGCAGTAGCTCCTAGAAACTTTGATTACATGGAAACAGGACAGAGAGCCTGGGAGTACAAAACTCTTACACATGCACAGAGCTTTGGTCAGGAGGCACCTTGAAGGGACAGAGTTGCTGCTTTCCCCACCTTTGGCGTGGAGTCAGAGCTCATTCTAGATAGGACATTAAGGGTGCTGTTATGGATACTCACCACCCCAAGCCTCCACATCACAGGAGGTCCCCAGGGTCTGACAGTGTTATTGCAGTGAATGCTCTATCACCATGTGCAGCAGGACAGGTTTCAGAGCCCTGTCCTCTGACCCCAGCATCCCCCTCCTCAAGGCTGACTGTCACTTTAACCATAGGGCTGAACCATTGAAAGCAACTGCAGCTTCCTCAGGAACTGCTGCTGTGATGAAATATCAAAAAGCACCACAATGGACCCAACTTCTTCTGTCCAAGATCTTGAAGCAGCAGAGCAATAAAAGACTGTGCCCATCTGAGAGACTGGAAGGTCTTAACTCCTCCAGCACCATCACCCACAACAGGACCTGTCCAAGGTGGTGGGGCTCAGCTCAGCTTCTGGAACTCACACACAGTGCCATCTGCAGACTAGACAAGCCGATAGGCAAGACTCAGAGACAGGGAGGTGGTGGTGAGTCAACAAGGGAGAGACCTGGAGAGGTGCCCTTGGTGCAGCCCGAGACAGGGGAGGAAATACCTGCAAGAGATGCCCTAGCACCTCTCTGTCTCCTGGCAGAGGTGAGGTAATTGTGGCTGTTTCACCATATTCAGCATCCTGCCATCCAAAAATTTCCTATGCTGAGGGCTGGCCTGGGATACATGATCACTTGCTGGACTGAGCTTTGCATTTTGTTTTACTAAGAATTGCTTGACTCGGGAGAATTTATACTTGGATATTAGAGAGACATAAACAGCCATAAAAATTCCAGCTCTGCTTATATGAATGATCCACTGATGTGTGTTAAATGCACTCTGTTGCTGCACTAAAGTCAATTTGCAATTGATCATATTGCATTTCTAGTGTCAGCAGATATGAAAACATGTCATTTACCAATGCTTAATGAACCTCTACGCTGACAAGACATAAATATCAATAAGCAGCTCTCCAGTTAAGGAGGTTAACCAGCAAAGTACTCAGTGAAAACATTAAAGAGGTAATCATCTGGCAATTGCCGTATAGATGGAGCAGCTGCCCTCAAGGATGACTAAACCTATGCAAAGAACCATTACAGTAAAAAAAGGGTAAAAAAAAAAAAATTAAAAAATGAAGAAGCAATTAACTCCATGTTGCAAGTTGAAAAATTCTATCTGAATGAAAAAAAGTAATTGCCTTTCTTGATTGCACTTGTACTCCTTTCCACGAGTACTTAAGGTAATCTCCTTGACAATGCTGGATATTTAGAAGGGAACAGCCAGAGCAGCAAGTTGTTCCAGTGCTTAATTTAAAAAAAAAAAAAAAGAAAGAAAAACCAAACCACTAACCACTTTGCATTGCTTTCATGGGTATTTTAATCCTAAGATCTTCCTCTTTTTTTTTTCCTTTTTTTTTTTCCTTTTTTTTTGTAGGACAAAGCTTTCAGTTTCCTGTAAAGTTAAAGGAACGCAATAAAGGGAACATTACCAGTGCTTAGAAGCACTTCATGAGAGTAAAACACAGCAGATTAAACTTTGCTTTATAGTTAATGGAGCAATTTAACAGTAGCTACATTCAGCAGTAGATTGAACATAAATTTCAAGTTCAATTCAGATTTTAAGCAGATGTAAATGGTGTTTATATTTAATCTATGAAGCCTAAGGCAGCCAGAGTTTTGTGAGCAATCACGGGAGTCTAAAGGAATTTAACCACTCACAGCCCAGATATACCCGCTACTTGTGGGTCAGGACACACACAATACCCCTTTTGCAGTCAGCTCTGCTGACCATGAAATGGGCCCATTTTGTACAGTCAAGGATAAGAATACAGTACAACTGAAGGTGATACTACAGAGTGCTGCCAGCAGAAATCACCTCTTCCATATACAATCCCCCAACCTGGGCATCCTTTCCCCATTTTACAACCATTCCCCACCCCTGGCAGACATTAACTGTCTTCTGCCTGCAGCAACCCCTGACCCATACCCCAGCCACTCGTGGGACAGAGTGGTCTCGCTCCTTGCAAGCCACTTCCCCTTGCCCAGATGACCCCATTAAATTGTAGCAGGCCAGTGGGTTTCAGCAGCGTGTCATTCTGAACCGGCACCTCACGACTTGCAGCTGTTTTGGAAAACCACTGCATGGTCATGTTATAAACAGTTACCTGAGGCAAAAGGAAAAATGTAGTAAAGCCAGAGGAAGAAAGATAATCTTCCCTTTCTGCAGAAGGAACATAGATGTTCAGAGACAGCAGGCATTCAAGGAAGTTGCTGTATTTTGTGCAGCTGTGGGAAAAAAACAAACAAGCACACAAAACCACCAGAAAAACAAACCATATGTATGAGACAGGAAAAGGGTTTTGTACATTAGAAGAATGCAATGAGCAACAGATTGCCTGTGCTCTGGCATAGTCTTTGCCATACATACTGACAGAGTACCAAATAAATCTTTCTTATTTTGGGTACCATCTCCAGCAAAAAAATCATCACAGAGATCAGATCCTCCACTCTGCTGTATACATCCTCTCCTATTTCAAAGCAAGTATGTTGCCCCTTGATAATAACAATCACCCACAGTTCTCATATCACATTTTTCATCAGATCAGCTGAGGTCAGTTTATTAATCCCATTTTGCAGCTTCAGAAACTGAGAAATGGGAGGGATCCTTCCCAGCAGCTTGAAAGGGAATCAGGGCTTCATTGGCCAGGGATGCTCCCCAGGATCATTAACCTCTTTGCTTGCAGCCAAAGCTGGACACAAGGTCAAATTCAAATGGCACAGGTGTATTGCTCAAGTTCTGAGGGACGCATCTCAAGGAATTCAGCATGACTTCCCTATTCTAGGCATTAGTATTCCCAAGTGTGCTGGAAGAATTTGTCTGGTTTTCATGCTAGTTGCTGCCAGTGCCCAAAGTTTTACTGAGCCTCCTCTTCTCTCTCTGGCTAAACAATCCCAGCTCCCTCAGCCTCTCCTCACAGGGCTGTGCTCGAAGCCTCTCCCCAGCCTTGTTGCACTTCTCTGGACACCTTCAAGTGTCTCAATGTCCTTCTTAAACTGAGGGGCCCACAACTGGACACAATATTCAAGGTGTGACCTAACCAGTGCCGAGTACAGGGGCGGAAGGACTTCCCTGCTCCTGCTGGCCACACTGTTCCTGATGCAGGCCAGGATGCCTGCTCACACATGCGCATGCCAAAGCTCTTTTTTTATTAGAGACCTGGGATGCAGGTTTTGCGTGTGGAAGGAAAGGAGGGAGACATAGAATCATGAAATTGTTAGGGTTGGAAGGGAGCTCAAGGATCACCCATTTCCAACTCCCCTACCATAGGCAGAGACACCTCACTCTAGATCAGGTTGCTCAGAGCCACATCCAGCCTGGCCTTAAAAACCTCCAGGAATGGGGCTTCTACCACCTCCCTGGGCAACCTGTTCCAGTGTCTCATCACCCTCATGGGGAAGAGCTTCTTTCTAATACCCAATCTGAATCTACCCATTTCTATTTTTTTCCATTCCCCTTTGTCCTATCATCACCTGACAGCCTAAAAAGTCCCTCCCCAGCTTTCTTGTAGGCCCCTTTCAGATACTGGAAGGCCACAATTAGGTCTCCTTGGAGCTTTCTCTTCTCCAGACTGAAAAACCCCAACTCCCTCAATCTGTTCTCATAGGAGGGCAGCTCCAGCCCTCTGATCATCCTCATGGCCCTTCTCTGGACACTTTCCAGCACCTCCATATCCTTCCTGTAATAGGGGCTCCAGAACTGGATGCAGTACTCCAGGTGGGGTCTCACCAGAGCAGAGTAGAGGGAGAGGTCTTTCAGGCAACAAGCTCTAGGTTTTGGAGTTGTTTTTAGCTTTTCCATTACTTTGGAATAAAACTCAAGTTGAAGGAGCGAGTTGTTGTAAGTTGACTTCAATATTTCCTACAGAGAACTTCAACCTCCAAGAGATTCCTCAAAGATATTATCTAAAAGGCAGCATTCTGGAGCTGGGCACTGCACAATTCTTCGTGAAATACCTCAGAGATCTGTAAGTGACAGTAAGAAGGGGCTGAGAGCAGGTATACCCTCTGTCTGCATTTTTTTTTTGTTCTGTGACATGTAACAGGCTGTCACAGAAGCCTTGTTTTCCGTTGCCAATAGTTAATTGTGTCCCAGTTACTATTTGGCCCACTGTGATTTCAAACCAACATGAAGAGTAACAAAACTGCAATCAGTAGCACAACCATGATATTCAGTTAAATAAGTCCCCCCACCTCAATTGCAGTTTGGCACAAATAACTCAGGAGCATGGCACATCACACAGAAGTATGCTAAAAATACATTTGCTTTCAGATGGGATTATGGATGGACGAGTAGTTTCTTCATAACTCACACCTGAACTTCAGAATCTTTGCCCACTACAGTAAGCTTTAATCAAATTAAAAAATTGCTCCCAGGTAAGATTATATCTCAACCTTATAGAGATGTCTTATTGTTGTTGTTGCTTTATGTAGAGGGGGACAAAGGGAAAAAAGAAAAAAGCTTTATGTAACTCTGTGACTGATTTTTCAGAAATGAAATAAAAGAGGTTTCATTTGCACTGAAGGATGAGATTTCCCTCTGGATTTGCTGCCCTCTAGATATCTTTCAGTATAAAACTGCTGTGCTTTTTAAATGGATTTTGCAATAATCTTCTTTAGCTGAGAATGTAGTGGGGATGGAATAAGCGAGTACAAAGACAGGCAAGAGGCAGTGTTTGAATAATTTGTCAAGATGCTTTTGTCAAAGCTAAGGCGTCTTCAGATGATGCCAGCTGTCCAACGGAAGGGGGAATTTATATGTGTCTATGGGGGAGAAAAGTCACTGCTAACGAAGTGCTGGGTGGTTGCTGTTATGGGACAACAGACAACATGCTCCATTTACTCTGCAAAAGGAGCAGTGAGATTATCAGCACATCATTCCCACACACTTCTTTGCCAATGGGCACTAGTACTGATGTGAGAAAACTGATGGGAAGTGGCATATTTCTACCCCAAAAATCCCTCACTATGTGTCTCTTGGATAACACAAGCTCTGCAAAGCTTTACTCTGTAATGCCAAGCTCAAGGTTGATAGTGCCACTTCAGACGTTCCAGATCTGTTTAGTTGTCTCTGCAGCAGAGAATAAAATAGGGTTGACAGAACCCTATTTCCTAAATTCTCAGTTTCCAGCCCTGCAGTAGTTCTGATCCTTCCCTTAGGTATGTCAAGAGAAAATACCTTATTAGAGGAATGTGCACAGGTGTACAGACACATAATGTAATAGGAATTTAAGAGAAAAATGCCATACAAAACAAGAGCAGGTGACTCATTATAAGATAAAACTAATAAGATGAGGATTACACTTAGGAGGGCAGCCTGTAACTGATAAAAGGTAACTATAAGTGAATTCTTCAGTTTGTTCAAAGCCAGTTGGGAAAAAAGATGTTGTTCAGAAAACCGAGAGCAAAAAGACTTCTAAAAATCCATTCAAATGAGACAAGACAATTTGTTCCAACATTGTCTCCATTTTGTGCCTTATCCAGGGTACTAAAACATCAGGAAAAAAATACACCAAAAAAGAAAAATAAATCTTTACTGTTTGATGGAGAAAATAAGATGCAGATTTTGGAGCCCCAAACCTTTATGTATGTGTCCTACCCAGATTTCAAGTAATTTGATTAATATGCAAACATTTCTATAGACTTAACCTCAGGCCAAATCCTGTAATAAAAAGTACTTTTTTCTCTCAGCCTAGACATAATAATCCTATTGATCCCAAAGAAGCAGCCATTGCAGGAAGTGCTGCTTGCACTTCAATGTCTGTAGGATGAGACCTTGTGATCTGACAGCCTGACAAAATTAAAAGTTGGCATGTAGAAAGCATCATTCATCAAGGGAAACTAAGGGAAAAACCAGTTATTAACTCTCAAGGTTGGTGTCAGATGATCAATATTATTAATTGCTTGTGGATAAGTTGAGACAGCAGTTCAGCACTTTGGCAATTATCTGAGATTCAATACAAGTATTAAACAGTAACAGTACTCAATCATGGGTGATTGAGAAAAGAAGCTCCCAATTCTGCTCACCTTTTGCAGGTGAAAGAGTTCCTTCAGACTAAAGTATTGCTACATAACCTCATGCCTGTGGTCAGAAAATGTGTGCATGAGAGTCAGAAAGGTAACATTTTGTCTGTCTTGACTTTCTAGACACTGGAAACAGACATCTCTAACTAGTACAAAAGGCCCTGCCTGAATGACATTTCCAGCCTTACTATAACCTAAATCCTCCCAAATCCTTCCAGACAGCCCGTTGCTAAGAGATTATCAGCAAATACATATGAAAACATGCATGCAAAGAAGAGTAGACTGAAAAGACATACTTGCACATGGTACTGCAGATACTTCTTAGGCTCCTAAAAATTGGTCAGAAAAAATGCCTGCCAAGTTTCCTAACTTCATCACCTATCCAATCCCAAATCCAGGCTTCACTTACCTGTTCAATGCCAGTTCTAAATCCTATAATGTTTTCCCACTGTGGTTACAAAACACCATAAATTCCTGATTTCTAAATTTTACTTCAAGCGTTTTAAGACTATATATCTGATCTGATCACTCCATTCTTGGACACTGGCTTCTGTGGCTAAACATCTTGTGGCTCTGGGGAATGGAAAGGATGCTGAACCTTCACTTCACATTGGATAAACTTGGGCCAGCCAAGAGTGTACAAATTCCCAAAGAAACATAATTTATATCAAATTTTGCATGTGTCCTCAAATATATCAAGCACTTTTATAAGTCCTTGGCCAGTATGGCCACACCTTGGCTGTTCTCACCAAAATTGGTGGGAAGAAAGAATAAGGGCTACATGGTTGTTAGTTGTGCCACTTGTTGCTTTCTTGAAAAGTGCTAGGTTGCTATAATGGAAAGTAGAGATGAGGAGACCGGTGGATGTAGCCTGCTTTGACCTCAGCAAGGCTTTTGTCATTGTCACCCATAACATCCTTATAAGCAAGCTCAGGAAGTGTGGGATAGAAGAACAGACAGTGAGACAGATTAGGAACTGGTTACACAACAGAGTGCAAAGAGTGGTAATCAAAGGTGCCAAGTCCAGCCTGAGATGTGTAACTAGTGGAGACCCCTAGGGATCAGTGCTGGGTCCAGCCCTGTTCAACAACTTTATCAGTGACACTGATGAGGGGACAGAGTGTCTGCTCAGCAAGTTTGCTGATGATACCAAACCAGGAGGCTTGGCTGATATGCCTGAAGGCTGTGCAGCCATTCAGCAAGACTTGGATAGACTGGAGAGCTGGGCAAAGAGGTTCAACAAGGATAAGTGCAGAATTCTGCACCTGAGAAGGAATAATAAACTGCACCAGTAAAGGTTAGGAGGTGATCTGCTAGAAAGCAGCCCCCTGGAGAAAGACCTGGGAGTCCTGGTGGACAACAAGTTACCCATGGGACAGCAATGTGCCCTTGTGGCCAAGGCAGCCAATGGGATCCTGGGGTGCATTAAGAAGAGTGTGTCCAGCAGATCAAGGGAGGTTCTCTTCCCCCTCCACTCTGCTCTAGTGAGACCCCACATGGAATATCGCATCCAGTTTTGGGCTCCCCAGTTCAAGAGGGACAGAGGTCTACTTGAGAGAGTCCAACAGAGGGCTACAAGGGTGATAAAGGGACTGGAGCACGTGCCCTATGCGAAGAGGCTGAGAAACCTGGGGCTTTTTAGTCTGGGATCTATTGAATATATATAAATATATGAGGGCTGGGTGTCAAGAAGGAAGGGACAGCCTCTTCTCACTTGTGCTCTGTGACAGACAAGGGGCAATGGATGTAAACTACAGGGCAGGAGGTTCCATCTCAACATGAGGAAGAACTTCTTTAGTATAAGGGTCACAGAGCACTGGAACAGGCTCCCCAAAAAGGTTGTGGAGTCTCCTCTGGAGACTTTCAAGACTCATCTGGATGTGTTCCTGTGTGACCTGTGATAGATTCTATGGTGCTGCTCTGGCAGCAGGGTTGGTCTAGATGATCTCCAGAGGTCCCTTCCAACCTCTAACATCCTGTGATCCTGTGCAATTAAAACATCTTATAAAAAATAAAAAAATTAAAAGAAACCCAAAAAAACTTCATCCAACCACAAAACTGTATCAAATGAGCTGGAAAAGTACAGTGAAAAGGAAGCATTCTGTGAGAGCCCAGGATCCATAGCTGTGACTTACATAAGTGAAGTATAAGCAGTGTCTTCTATAAAAGAGATTTTATTTTCCTTTCATGATCCAAACTCAGAGTGAAGGTGGGTTCACTTGCCAGATGTATTATTCAAAAAAAGGGATAATAATTTCTAGTCACTGAGCTAAGCCACCTTCAGTGTGCACAGGACCATGATTTTCCTCCCATTCCACTGCCAACATCAACTATGAGCCTAACCCAAGTGAAATCTCTCCTTCCAGCAAATAACACCTGCTAAGGTACCTACTCTGCTGAGGCAGAATGACTGATTGAAGAGGTTGCCTAAGCTTTGTGCTGACATATCCA
The DNA here is from genome assembly GCF_014839835.1 of Dryobates pubescens. Classification (NCBI taxonomy): domain Eukaryota; kingdom Metazoa; phylum Chordata; class Aves; order Piciformes; family Picidae; genus Dryobates; species Dryobates pubescens. The sequence goes on from NC_071616.1 coordinate 27,980,662, forward strand.
AGCTGTGACAGCATCTGGAGGAGCAAAGAAATGGTAAAAATCAACTCAAAGGATTACAAGAAGCAGTAAAATTGATGTGCAGGCAGAGGTGCTTCATTTCCAATCTATTTTAGTCCAGTTCATCCCAGAAATTTGCAAGTGAGAGATTTTGGTGTTGCTTCAAAGCAAGAAAGATATACAGACAACTGAGCAGAGAGAGCCACAGATGTAGAAGGGGAGAAGATAAATGATTGGTACAGATTCATCAGAAGAATCATGTTTTCATATACACTGCACAAACCTGTTATGTTATCTCCCACTTCAGGAAGCCAAAATTATCCCATTCACTTTCTCTCTGTGCATTTACTTTTGGCAGTTTTCCTCTGGGAAAACACTGGGAGACACTCATCCAGCACAATAACCTCTGCTGTATTCCAAGCTCCAAGGTCATGTCCATAAGTGAGAGCCAGGGAACACAGCTGGACCTGTCACCATATCTGGCTGACCACAGTGTGCTGTTACTTTTCAACAGCACATGGCATCTGGCAGGAGAGTACTCCTTAACTGGACATCAGTTCAGTCGCTTAGTGGTCTCAGATGAGAGAAGTTCACTTACAGCCTTATGTTGCAATCATATCCTATCAACATAACTGATCTCCAGACCATCAAATTGTGATGGTGTTACCATTTATTTGCACAGAGCAAATCTTGAATATAGCTTTATTCAGCACTCTTGACTGCAAGAGCTAATATATAGAGAGGAAAATCAGGACTGCCTAACTGGCAGCTAAAGAGGGCCTTGTCTTTGTGGTGTAGAGGCACGCCACTTTGTTCTTGCTTTTTCCAGTGAGCTCCTGCGCAAATCCCCTGCTACTGCTGTTTCCGTATCCTGTTGCTGCATGGATCTAAGCATGGAATAGTGGCCATGTATAAACTGCTAGTTGTCAAGGTCTGCTTGGCTTTTTCATCTCTGTGCACTCTATTTGATAAATATGTTTTTTTCCTCTGTATATGTAAATTTGGAACAAATAAGCAGGCTCTGTTTAAAGCTCCAGTCATTCTCACCATTTATATACAGAAAAAAAGCTAAACTAATCAAAGCAACTGAAGAATATTACATTCTGGGCAATTACAGAGGTGAAATAATATTGTTTAATGATCGAGTTGATGCAATCACCTTCTCACCAGAGCCATCAGCCCACACTAGTGAGAGTTGGATCCCACACTAGTGAGAGTTGGATTCTCACTAATGTAAGTAAAATTAATCCCATTGGTGTTAATTGAGTCTACACCCACTGAAAATTTACCTTTTGCTTCTCTGCAATGACTTCTGCTTCCTCATGTCTCAAGGGTGATCAGGGAATTGTGGATTTATATAGTCCCTATGGCACTTTTCAGACACTCATTGTTGCTGCACTTTTTCTGTTGCCCCAGTTTTAACCCTCCCACCTCCTTTTAAAACTTTGACCATATAATTTGCTTAAGAGTCTAAATTAGATACATCTATAAAGAGCAGCTGGGTCAGCCAGACTTTATTTGAGAATGTCATTACTCCCACATGAAACTTCCCCCATCAATCCCACAGCAGCTCTCATGTTTTGTATGTCTCCCAGGCCAACCTTACTGAAATTGTGGGGTTTTTCATCTTTCAAAAGGGAGGAAAATGGGAGGACATAAGAAATCACCACTCAAGTGATGAAGATTGAAATTCTCCAGGGAAACAGAGTGAGAAAGTATTCACATTTCCACAGATTTCAGGGAACTTCAAAGGTGTAAAGATTTATCTGGAGAAGAGCAAAAAAGTAAGCTTTTAGCTTATTCTTAGCTCAATTCCAACTATAAGTTAATTCTGGTTTTGCAAAGTTCAGAAATATTCAAGATGCTCCTGAGGTTGGGAACATCATTAACAGGTCTCCTGTATGGCCTTTCCTGTGGGTACTTGAAGAAAGCTCTTTCCGGGTCAGTGGAGTTAAAAGGATTACATCTGCAGTAAAGCTGGGATGCTTGTCACTTTCTTAACCTGAAAGTTAAACGGCAAGTATACCTAGTTTCTCTCTGTAGTCAGTTTGATGAAAGGCACTTTCAGAGGGCAATTCATTTCATGTTGTAATAGGTATTAAAATTAGGCTGATTTTTTTACCCTCTGGAGCTGCTTACCTAGATATTTAACTCTAAATGTCTCCAGGTGCCAGGCCTGTATTTTCAGCCACAAGGGACTGGATTCAGTTGGAGGTGCAGATGCCTCTTGCCACTTACATGTAGATGCAAGTGATGTGTGTGTGTGTGCTTGCAACTGTTGGGAGATTCTGCCAATACAGTAAGCAAACTCTTGAGAAAATTCAGCCTATCCTCAAGCAGACAGCTAGGTTTGGTTGCATAAACTGACAGCTAGAGATGTTTGATGTGGCCTACAGCTGCCAAACTCTCGATGTTCCAGTTACTTCAGGGTATCTCAAATGGCACCAGACATCTAATTTTAAGCAATTTAATTGAGCTTCTGGTGCTTGCACACCTCTCTGGACCCCTATGGCTGTAATAACTGACCATCATTGACTATGAGCAGACCACAGACAGCCATTTCACTGGTAGACACCTCCATGCAGATGCCAGTGTTTGCCTAAGTCTCATGCTAAAACCTACCTTGGTTTTACGTGTCAGTTGTGGCAGAGCAGCAACACAGTAAAGTGCTTTTTATCCTGTGTATCCCACCACATACACCCTATTTTGCCAAGAAGGACGCAGAGATAACACAAACAAATCTAGCACCACTGGTCACTTGCCACTGGCACTGCAGAAACAAGCTCAGGGACAAACCCTGCTCAGTGGATTAATCAGTTTAAAAAACAAACAAAAAAGTTAAGTCATTGATGTAACAGGAAACAGAACCTGAGGCCTGGAGGCAGCATCTCCAGTAGAGTCAGTAACAAAGCCTAAAGAGTCTCACACTTCCTGCTCTGGCATCATGACCACAACTGCTGTAAGAGATAGGGGTCTCATACTGAACTCTGTGCTCTGTCCCAATTACACGCGGAAGAGAGCAAAATTACCTCTTTGAATTTCATCAGAAAGTGCACAGGCTTGTATTACCATGGTAATAAAAGTAATGCACATTTGTTGAGCTCCAGTGGGGCATATCAACAACAGCAGCGGTGTGTTCTGAAAAAAAAAAAGTGAATCATTTAACAGCTATACCAAACTTCAGATGCTTTCATCTACATCCCAGTGTGGTAAAGAAAAGAGGTACTTTCAGTTCAGACTTATTATCATTTAACTGCCTGGTTTTTAAAGGAATGGTAGGAGACATTTTAAATATGAGTGCAAGGAAGGGCTCTTCAATCTCATGAGCCAATCTAATGTTAAGTAATACACTCACCTGTGGTAAACTAATATGAGGAGGAAATCAACTCTAAGAAACCAATTATAGTTCTGTACCTCTGTCCTTCAGGATGTGAGCTCAAAGTCAAGTAAGCCCCCAGAAACCAGTCTCCAGGACTTTCTGGGTATCTGAAGAGTAAACTTGTTTTCAGAAGATCTAACTGGGGCATCCAGACTGAAAAAGCAAGATGGCAACATGGTGTGGTCAAATGAAAGCAGAAGGATAAAAGCCAGAAGGAAAAATTACGAAGATCAAACTGGCTTCAGCAATTGAAATTCCAGCCAAAGCAGGGCAGTGAACAGAATGAAGTATTAATCCAACTGCAGATACTGTGAAACAAATATTTGCCTACCTAATAAAATTCAAACTGATACAGTCTTGTCATCCTCTCAGGATACCAGCTCCCAGTACCTATAGCAGAGATGTTGTAAGGCTCCATCATGCACTCTTTATGATGTGCAGCAAAAAAAATTAAGTGTCAAGAAGGGGGCTCACTTGCAGTGTCCTATTTGGGACTGCACCATTTTATGCTGAACTTATTCTGGCAAGATGATCAGGAAATGTATCTTCATTTTTCTGATAGCTGGAGCCCAGCCAAACATTCACAAGTTGGACATCTTAGAATCATAGAATGGTTTGAGTTGGAAGGAACCTTAAAGATCATTTAGTTCCAACTTCCCTGCCATGGGCAGGGACACCTCCTACTAGAACAGAATGCTCAAGGCACCATCCAGCCTGGCTTTGAACACTTCCACTTTGAACACCTCCACAACTTCTCTGGGCAAGCTTTTCCAGTGCCTCACCACTCTTGTGGTGATGAATCTCTTCATAATGCCTAATCTAAATCTATCTCTTCCAGTCTGAAGCCATTACACTTCACCCTATCACTACATGCCTTTGTAAAAGGTCTCTCTCCAGCTATCCTGTAGGCACTCTTCAAACACTGCAAGGCTGCTCTAAGGTCTCCCTGAAGTTCTTTTCCTCTCCAGGCTGAACCACCCCAACTATCTCAGCCTGTCTTCATAGGAGAGGTGCTGCAATCCTCTCATCACCTTCATGGCGCTCCTCTGGACCTGCTCCAATAGTTTCATGTCAAGAGGAATTCACAAGATGTTACTGATGACTGACACAAATCTTTTCTTCAAGACTGTGCCCATAATCTCTTTCCCACTCCATAGTAATGCTACTGAGGAGGAAAGTTTTCTGTCTTAATGATGAATAAAGTGAGTTTGAGAGTTCCTCTAAGCAACCATTATCTATATCTTATTGCGTTATCCAGCCCAAAGTAGTTTTGAGAATAGGAACAGATGTCAGAGCTGTCTTGCTATTCTGCTGGTACAGAAGTAACAAGATCACTGCATGTTGGTCTGAGATTAAGACACAGAAACCAGTTCTGAAGAAACATTTGATGATGGCATTGATGTGCAAATGGTCAAATTCTTTACAGGGTCTTAGTTCTCTTGAGCTTTGACAATTACAAGTATTTTCATAAATGGAAAGGAAAAACTCAAATCTATTAACCTTGAAGTTTTAGAAATTCAATTCTACTGAGTTACTGTGTGATGCTATGAGCCACAGCATCCAATGACATAAACAGGGGAGACTTTTCTTACAAAGAGGACTGAAAAACCTGAGCAGTGTGACCCTCAGGACTGTTGGTGAACTGAGTGAATCAGCCACACTGCTCTGCTGTATGCAGCCATGGCTAACCTGATTTTGCATCAAAATTAGCTAATTTAAAAATGTCCTGGGCACCTCTACACCATTCTTTCCTCCCTTATGTGACTGCATAGAAAATTTAAAGGAAAGGGTGGAACACAGTCTTTCTAAAATCTGCAGTCTAGTTTATCATCCTTAAATATGGCATTTCTCCAGGCATCTTGTGGGCTGATGCTGTTCACTACCACATTCCAAATAAAAGACTTGAAGTGCTGTATATGGAAGTTATTGATATGAACACAGAACAGAGCAAAGAGAAAACCAGCAGGATTATTCAAGAAGTCTTTAATTTTTATTTACTTAGTTAGTTTGTGTCATTTAATGCTACTATAAACCAGAGAACACTGCGATGTTGAGATATACAGACCTCAGGAGTGAGGCATAGCATTTTATGCCTTCTAATGAGCTTTCCTGGTACAACTGACTGTAAATGGGCACCAGAGTCAGTACAACTGTGAGCTGACAATGTTATGAGGAGACAGAAGCAGGTAAAGAGGAAGATGAGCAACAGCACACCTGAAAGAGGGAGGCAAGGACAGGGATATCCTAGGAATGAGGGAAGAATACATGGAAGGAAATATCAGAAGAAATGGAGGAGGAAGTCTAACAGGCAAGAACAAAGGACAAAGAAGTGGACAGAAGAAAGTAGTAGTTCTGCTGTTCAATTTGCATAAAATTAAGATAGAAAAAAAAACCACAACAATTTTAAGGATAAAGGCATGGATTATGATGACATTTTTCTCTCAGCTCACCCAGAGTATTCACTGCAAACATACAGGGATGTTGCTACACATTGAGACTGTTGACACTACAACTGTATTTAATTAATTCATGCATTGGAAGGGGGGAATTAATACATTGCCTCTTCTTTCTTCTTCTGAAGTTAGATTGTTTGGCCATGTTAATTTTCTATTTCCCTGTACAGGTACAGGAGGTACCAAATTCCTCCTGTTGCATAGCTAATTCAAGACACTTTTTTTGTTTTTTTTTAAATAGAACTCTAGGTAGCTCTGGTGAGTCACACTGACAGTGGCAAAGAAGAATCAGCCAGCCAGCCCCTACCTTTACCTAACAAGTTGAAAGGTCTTAATTTTTTTTTCTTTCCCACAAAGCTGCAATCTTGGTGATATACCTGCAGGAAGATGTCCCCACCAGAACTGACACTGATGCTCCTCAAATCCGAGTTTCTGTCCTACTATAGTTCCCCAGAATGATCTTTACATCCTCTGCAGGACTTTAAAATCAGTATGTCATCATTCTGCACAATATTCACCTTTTTGGACATAAAACCTAACAGACACACACAAACAATCTGTGGCTAACTTTTCTCAGAGGCTGGAGAACAGTCACTCTTCCTCTTTCTTGGAATTCCACCTTCTAGGGAAGCTGAAAGCAAGGCTTGGTGTCATAAGGTAGGACCACAGAGCAGGAACAAGTCATGGGACCGATGCAACATGGCGATGCCAAGGATGATCAGGGCTTTTTGGACATGCAGTCTGACATGGTCACATCAGCCAAGAGCTATGCAGCAAGATCCCCTCTCTTTAATTCACAGCATCCTACATAGGCTAAAGTTCCTTTGAAGTTTATTTAGACTAAACCTCAAAGCAACGGTGGTTGCTGCTTCTCCCATGGCCCGGCTGGCCCAGCTGGAGTTCCTGTAGATTATTGATGAGGCATGTTTTTCCTTTGCAGAAACCTTGCTCTTTAGAACATATCATAGCATCATACTCCCAATGTTATTGAAACATTGTTTTCAACCAGCTTAGAAAACATGTCTTTTGAGGATGTCTTTACCTCAAATTATCTCAGTCCCATTTTTAACTTTGAGTATAATTGTTACCCTCCACTTTTCCAATGGAATAGCTGGGTTTAATTAGGGAAAGCATATTTTTGTTGCAGATCAGCTATTTCATGCTAAGCTCCTTCAGAACTTTTCAGTGTACCATCTGGAGTTGATGATTTGCTGCTTTTTAAATTATCGATTTGTTCCAGCTCTTCTTCTGACACATCTTGATTACCAGAAAAGAGCAAGTCCCAGTAGGTACTGCTCTGATATTCTCTGTGTTGAAGAATGCTGCAAAGAAATAATTTAGATTCGCAGCAATGCCTTTATGTTCCTTAATTTCTGCCTTTAATTTTCAGTGATTGACTTTCTGAACTACAAATTAATTATTCTTATTCTTCTGACTGACAAATCTGAAGCATTCTTATTTTATACCTTTGGCTGTTTGCAGTCCACTATATTTAATTCCCCTTTCATCTAGTCTTTGTGCTGATTAATAAACCAATGTATTGGAAAGACAATGTTAGATTTTCAAATTTGGAAGGATTCCCATTTGATTTTAAAAAAATAAATATCTCCAGCCCTACCATTCAGTTCTACTGCTTTCTTCTTTGCTTACCTAGTATTACTTTTGTTAGCAATATACATGCCCTCCAGACTCTTACTGTTCTTAAGTGGAATTCATGGTGTCTTTAAGGAATTTGCTTCCTGTGATCCTCCCTTGGGAGCTTTCATGATTAACTCTCAAAATGAACAAAACCTAGATGTTCTGAAGTTCAAATTTCAGTTACCTGTCTGTACTTTGTTTCTCAATAAGCTACTGGACCACATTACATGCACATGTCTGTTGGAAGTTTCAGGTGCAATCTTGTCTTGAATTACTTCCTGCACATTGCTTAAGATTAAGAACCAATAATCAGAATATCAGGTGTCTAAAAAAGGGAAAATTTTATCTGACATTCCATACCTGCTTATGGCTCTGGACCAGGCTTTAAAAAGAAAGTATCTGCATCCTGTTTCAGACCTACCAAGGTCATAAAATAGGCAGTAGCAGGCAAACCTGAAGTGTGTAATGCATACCAGTAACAACCTGTTGGTGGAAGCTAATTTTCTGAAACAGCACAGTGATTATAGTGGAAAGGCTGCATGTGAGGGAGGCTAAGCCCATACCGTCCATCTCAAATGAAGTGCCTGACCACCAGGCAGGGCAGCAAACACCAGGAGTGAAGAGAGCACACATTTTCCCACTTGTTTGGGCAAAATTACTGGCTCAGAGAGAACTGCAAAGCTTCTGGGATGGAAAGAGGTCTGATATGATAGCCTGCTAGTTGGTGGTCTCAGAGGAGAGAGGTCTTCTACATCTGAGTCATTGTGCTGATCCTCAGCACCATATTTCATCCAAGAGTTCAGTACAAAATAGTCCCTAAAGCAAAATATGTGACTTACTGTTTGGTGCCTGCTAAGACTCCTCTTTAATGCATAGGAAGCACTTATGTTTCCAAGACAGAGATTTGCAGTACAACACTGATCAAGGTAAAGTCACAGCCTGTACCTTAAGCCACCTCCTGCTCACAATACTTGTTCCTGAGGCATGGACTCAACCATGATCCAGCCCCAGCCCTAACACCTGAGAGCTCTTTAGCTGTGAGCTGAACTGAACCTCACATCCACAGAAAAAATAAAAATGGTATTTGAACAGACTTGCTTTGTGCTCCTTTATTTCTGTTATGCTCATTACTAAACTGAAGCTTCTTCATTATTTTGCTCAGATTTCTTGATGCTGACACACCTAACTATTGCTGGAAGTCAGAGTTCCTCAGATCGTTGCCTATCCAGCTCCCTTCTCGTGCACTGCCGAATAATTATTCATGCAGTCAAAGCCCCCACAGTGTGTCAGCTGAGTTTTACATCATTTATTGGTTGTAAGTAGGTGAAAAAGAAAATATTAAAATCAGCATACCTCCGGGCTCTGAATTACTGTTAATGATTTAGGAAGAGAGGATAATAAATGTAGCACAGCAGACATGATTCTGAAATCCTTATACCGCTGGACTTTCTAGAAGTGGGTTCACACAACATGTGGTTTGGCCACACTCCCCATGGATGCCTCTCTTCTCACCAACCACTTCAATAGTGGCCATGCTCACTTCAGCCACAGAGAGCTGGGTGCCACAAACTCAAAATGGTTTTGCAGCAGAACAATGGCTGCAGTTAATGAGGCCTTTTAAGTCATTCAAACACCTGCGGTAATCTTGCATTCTGTATCTGTGCCTAAACCTAGAAAGACCTAATTTTGGAAATACCCATTCAGATAGAAAAGAGCTCAGGTAGAAGACTCTGGAGATTTTGAACTGCTGATTTGTGTCACATACAAAATCCTGGTCACTGTCTGGTTACACATACAGAAATGTTCAGAGACATAAACCCTCCTGCAACTAGGGAAAAGGCCTTTACTGAACTCTACCATATTGAACTCTACCAAATACCCAGTCTGGTGACTTTGTGCTCCTACAGCCACTGCCAGGACATCCAATGACAAATTCTAGCTCCTGATGTTCTTTCCTGGCCACATTTGAAGCCTCTGAACCCAGCCAGAGGATACTAATAAAACAGTGAATCAACAGAAAACATCACCACAACATTCTGACCTCTTGCTCTGTTGAAGCACCTCAGACTGAAAGAAACTCAAATTCCCCTTTGCCACTTCCAATTTTCCCATCCTGAGCTGACTGCAGACTCACATGCCTGCTGTGGCCCACCAATGAAGGAGGACAGTGGGTGCCTGGTGCCCTGAAACATGGGGGTGAGGGTGCCCCAGAGCCACACACCACATTGGGTGCTTGCAGTACCTCTGCTCCATGTATCCCATACCTGCTGTACACCAGAGGCAAAATGGCATTACACCCCACACTCAGCCCCACTTGAGTCCTTACTATGGAGTAACACAGCCACCCTTGCACTTACCTTTCCCAGACACGTGTGTTTGGGGATAGGCCGCCTTGGAGGATGGCAGAGGGAAGTTGGCAGGCAGTAGGTCCCCAAGGAGCCCCCGCGAGTGGGTGCACAGCTCCCCACCCCTCGCAGCAACAGAGTGGGCACCCGCCAGATGCCTGGCTTTGGCACCGTGCTTCTCAGGCAGTTGCTCCGGTGAGGTCAATGAGCTGTGAAGCTGCTCCCTGCGTCAGCGTTACCATCTCGCCAGCCATGCAGACCAAGGAGAAAACATCGCCTTCAAGCATTAGCATCATCTCCATCGAGGGCATAGGGTTGTATGTCAGGGAATGTCATTACATACCAGACCGGGATATGCTCCAGGTTCAACACTAACACCTTCTTCTCCCATAAGGAAACGAGAACCACAAAGAATAACATGCAACACAGAGGGAAAACAGGGAGGACCGCATTGAAAGATGCTTCTGGGTCAGAGCTGTGTCGCTTCCCCGGTTCAACAGCACCATCTCCTGGGTAGCCTCGACCACGCCGCCCGGCTGTCAGCAGCTCAGCCCCGAGAGCTTCTCCCCAAGGAGACCCTCGGCAACCTTCCTCTAGAGCCACATAAAATTGCTGTCTTATTTGCTTTTTTTTGCTTTACTTACAAGCAGCATAAGAATTCTTGCACCTGTTTCCTTTCACACATATTGCTTGCCTCTCATGGAGCATCACAGGTAGTTGAGCAAATACATGAAATACTGAAGAATGCTAGATTCTGTGTATCTTTTAAATCACCAGTACAAGACATTCCAGAATACCAGCCCTAAAGCTGACCTCTTCTGTGTTGTGAGGATTATACATGGAGCACATTCTCTTTGAAGTCATCAAAGAGCATTGCATCTTGGAGAATACCTAAATTTCTTTAAGCAAAACAAATCTCCAAACCAAAACTATAAAAAACCCCACTCTGAATCTACATGAAGAGCGGTTTAGATTTTTGACAAGAAAAATGGTGGATAAGAAAGGAAAAATTTTGATTTCATAGTATTACCATTCAACAGTGAAATCATGTATGACCATCAGTATTTCAAAGATGTTTATTGTAGTAGCATGTGTTTGAAAGCTCTAAAATGCTTCTTGATATACCCCTGAAAAGCATGGTTTTTTCAATCATTAGATCTCTGGTTTAAGACCAAAGTCTCCAAAATTTTATACTTTCTATAGCTGTTATAGTGCATGCAGCGAATCACTTCTCTGTATTGCAGTCTATATCTGTCTGAAAAAAATGAAGATTCAAGGGCCTTATTTCACTGTTTTGAGGCTAAATTGTACATAAAATCCCTCAGGCTTTGAAGAATGTGGTTATACAGCAAGCAAAAAAAGTGTAATTCAATGATTTGTTTTCCAATTTAATGTTCGTTCAAAGCCCCTTTTGACTTGATTCATTGTTAAATGTAAAGTAAAATTTTGCAGTGGCTCATCTGCAAAAGATGCTAAGCCAGCCCTCTGTGCAAGCTTTGCATCAGAAGGGACAACATCTAACTGCAAAACCACAGACGTACATGCCAGCATCTCAGCCTATGTGCAGGAGCAGTCTCATGGCTTTTCATGTAGAGTAGATGCACGTCGTGGGTTAAGGAACAGCTGTCCAACCAAAGAGAGATCCTCCCGGGGGACTGGGCAGTCCGTCTGTCCCAAGGGGGACGGCACTGGAAATTATGCTATTCCATCCCATAATATTGCATCTTCATCCTCTATATAAACTGACTGCGGAGTCAGTTCTGCCTTTTTCCTCCCCCTCTTCTCCCAGCACTCATGGGCTCTTATCTCCCTGGTTTGCAGGGGAGTGAGGCCTGGTGTGGGCAAGCTGGTTTTCTGGCTGTAAAGTGCAGCCTGGTTTGGGGGCAGGCTTTGGCGCATTGAGGCCTGGGGTTTTGGCCTGGTTTGGGGGGAGGTTGTGGAAAGCTTTGGCCTAATGGTGTTCTATGGTAAGTCCATATTGGAGAACTGGGCTCAGGTTGACTACGGATTTCTGTATCTTGCATGTTTTTGTACTGTCATATGTAGCTGTGAATAGTACTTCCATTTAAATTTCATATTTTTTTCTTTTACTCCTCTGGTGAGGGGTAAAAGAGCTTCTCTCCACTTCTAGACAACACAACATTAAAAAAAAAAACATGGTCACTCTGTTGCTAGAATTGGCTTAACTGGCAAAGCTGTTTGAAAATTAATGCTGAACTTCACCCTTGGATTCTTCTTACCTCTTTAAAAACTAACTGTCTGTGCATATTTCAGACAAACAAGGTACTTTGGGAATTATTGTGTAAATTTCTACAGCTAGAAAAAAGTTTCCAGTGATTCCCTCCATCTTTATTTAGTCTGATTCAAAAGGTGTTAAAACACTAAAATCATCTGAGAACAAAAGTCATCCTCAAAAGGTTTTCTTTCTTCTTGAGAGGGGAGCATAAGCCAGCAGCCTGGCATCCTGTCTGGTTGAGAAGTGATCTTTGAAACTACGAAGATATGAATGCTTGTTGATTATATACAGCATTGTATGTTCTTCTCAGCCACATCCTAGGACTATACAGTATGATGATCTAACTAAAAACACCTTTGCTCCTGGACTACTTATTACTTCCAGGGAAACAAGGCATGTTCAAGAAAAATGGATAATAAATGTATAAATCAGAATCTCTTCTCTCACACCTAAATCAATGGGGATATATATTATTCTACTATTGCAGGGTCCTACATCTCAGTTGGACCCATCCCGGGTACAAATACAGGCTGCATGCAGAGTGGGTTGAGGGTAGCTCTGAAAAAAGGTTGATGAGAAGCTTGACATGAGCCCATGGTGCACTCACACAGCCCAGAAGATATATCATATCCTAGGCTGCATCAAGAGGAGTGTCAGAAGTGATTCTCCCCCTTTACTCTGCTGTTGTGAGCCCCCACCTTGACTACTGCATCCAGTTGTGGGGTCCCCATCATAAAAAGGATACACAGCTGTTGGAGTCCAGAGGAGGGCCACAAAGATGATCCAAGGGCTGGAACACCTCTGCTATGAAAGATAGACTGAGAGACTTGGGGTTGTTTAGCCTACAGAAGAAAAGACTCAGGGGTACCTTATAGTTTCCTTTCAATACCTGAAGAGCTCCTACAGAAAAGCTGAAGAGGGACTTTTCATAAGGGTGTGTAGAGATAGGGCTGTGAGACTCTGGAATAGGCTGCCCAGGGTGGTTGTGGATGCCTCCCCCCTAGAGATGTTCAAGGCCAGGTTGGATGAGGCCTTGAGCCGCCAAGTCTATTTCAAAAGCATCCCTACCCATAGCAGGGAGAGGGGAGTAGATGAACTCTAAGATTCCTTCCAACCTAAGCCGTTTTATGATCATTTTAGCATAAGAACACAGAAGCTTCTGAAAGAATAATTTTATTAAAACAACAAAAACAAAACCACAAACAAAACAAAACAAACAAAACCCTAACAAACCACATAAGAATAGCTACACATGACCTGGAAAATATTCCAGTATTCCCCTGTCTGTGAAACAGCACAAATTCTGTGCCAATACTGAGGGGTTTGCTTTTCCTTTAGCTTAAATCATTTAAAGCCTGAATGTAAACCATGAGGTTTGGTATATACTTTGAAAAAAAATAAAAAACCACAACTGAAAATTGTTGATAACAAAACCTTTATCCACTTACCTCCTTCAGTGCTATTTTCTGTCTAACTAAAATGTGTTTTTTCTAAGGGACATGTCAGGATAGGAAAACTTTAAGGGAATCACAGAACTCAGTCAAAACATGAAAAATAAGAATGGATGTCATGAGACTCAAACAAAAGCTCTCCAGCTATTTCAGAGCATATAAACATCTTGTTTTACAGAACAGACAAGCAATGGGGAATATTGAGAACATCCAAGGATTTGCTAACAAAATTAAGATAAGGAAGCGGTCATCAGTAACAGAATAGACTAGACTGGACTAGACTAGGAATAGGAATAGAATTAACCAGGTTGGATAAGACCTTTGAGATCATGTTGCAGTTTGAGCTGGGTGCCCCCCTGGTGTGTTCACTTCCTGTGTCCAGAAGTCCAGCCCAGAGGGATGGACACAGGAAATTGTGTGTATTTCCTACCATGATTCTTTGCACCACTATAAGATCTAGTGCGGGGTCTAGCTCTTTCTCTTTTCTTCCTCCTCCGCCAGCCAGTAACTGGGGGAGATGTCTGCTGGCGTTGGGCCTGGCTAGGCCCAAGGCCACAGGGGGATGGGCAGTCTCAGGCCTGGCCAGCTGAGACTAGCCCAGCAGAGGGAGGGGGAAGAAGGAGCCCTGAGGGTCTCGGGTGTACCCTCAGGTGGGAATGGGATGCCTCTGGGTTTGCTTTGGGATCTTTGTCACTGCACTTTGGGTTTTCTGTAAACATTCACCGCTTTTTATTTAGACTTTCATTACTTTTGCAATCCGTTTGTTTGAGTGTTTTTATTCCTGCCCGTGGTGGGGAGAGAGGGGGCTGCCTCAACCCAGCACAGATCATTAAGTCCAACCTATCATCCAGCACTATCTAATCAATTAAACTATGGCACCAAGCAACCCATCCAGTCTCTTCCTAAACACCTCCAGTGATGGTGTCTCCACCACCTCCCTGGGCAGCCCATTCCAATGGCCAATCACTCTTTCTGTGACGAACTTCTTCCTAACATCCAGACTAAACCTCCCCTGGCACAGCTTGAGACTGTGTCCTCTTGTTCTGGTGCTGGTTGCCTGGGAGAGGAGACCAACCCCCACCTGGCTACAACCTCCCTTCAGGTAGTTGTAGACAGCAAGAAGGTCTCCCCTGAGCCTCCTCTTCTCCAGGCTAAGCAACCCCAGCTCCCTCAGTCTCTCCTCATAGGGCTTGTGCTCCAAACCCCTCCCCAGCTTTGTTGCCCTTACTCTGGACACTTCCCAGCAAGTCAACATCTTTCCTAAACTGAGGGGCCCAGAAGTGGACACAGTACTCAAGGTGTGGCCTAAGCAGTGCGGAGTACAGGAGCAGAATGACCTCCCTGCTCCTGCTGGCCACGCTGTTCCTGATACAGGCCAGGATGCCATTGGCCTTTTTGGCCACCTGGGCACACTGCTGGCTCATGTTCAGCCTACTATCAACCAGTACCCCCAGATCCCTTTCTGCCTGGCCACTCTCCAGCCACTCTGACCCCAGCCTATAGCGCTGCATGGGGTTATTGTGGCCAATGTGTAGAACCTAGCACTTAGATGTGTTAAAATTTAGATGTCCTGAGCTGTTACTAACAGCTTGTTTACTCAAGGAAACTTTTGGTTTAATGGACTCAAATTCTCCCAAATCAAAACTAGCAGTACAATAACAAGTGTTTGTAACTGGATTCCTTCTTCTCCATGCCAGGACCAGTTCAAGAGCAAAGAAACCCTTCTTCCCCTTAGGGGAAGATATAGGACAGTCCTGGGAATGAGCAATCTCATTTGCTTAAAACAAGCCACCTCACCTTGCCCTATATGCAAGAGATGAAAAGTGTTTGAAGATTCAAAGGATTGGCTTAATTTATGATTTGGTGTATAGTCAACTCAGCCTTTTACCACAGCAGCAGTATGCCTTCCACTCAGGCAAAGGATATAAACACCACTATTATGTTTTGCAAAATTTTATGCAAGTAATTAAAAACTATAAAGTCTAAGGGGAAGAATGCAGAGAAAGTAGAAAAATCTTCATAGTTTTGGTAAAAGCAGGAACTCATGCTGGAGAAGTATTTTTCTGTCAGGTCTTACTTCTAAACAATGCTGAAGTTATCTTTTTATTAAACTACTAGCAGATAGTACTGAAAAATATTCAGCTTTTGCAGAAGAACAAACAATAGAGCTCTATGAAACAGCAGATTTGGAGTTTTGTTTTTAATAAATGCATTTAATAGCCAGACTAAGAGTTTACCATTGATGCAGAAAATAATCTCATTTTCTTCATTACCTTGTTTACTGTGTACATCCGTATCGTGAATTTAGGCCCAGCTGTAGCCAAGCCCCACACACCTGCTCACACAGCTACCCGCTCCCTACCCCAGCAGGATGGACAAAAGAAACTGGGAGCAGAATGCAAATGCCTGTGGGCTGAAATAAGGCAAGTTTAATAAACAATCCAAAGAACAAATGAGCAACAGGAACAACAGTCAAAAAAGTAATACATAAAATGAGTAATACAAAACACAACAGCTCACCCAACTCAGCTTAAGTTTTACTGCCTGTGCCAGCTCCCCCTCCTAGAGCAGGTATGGAACACTCCATTGCTGGCTCAGCTGGCTATCCTGGGCTATCCTTCCATGCTTCTCATGAAGAACATTAACCCCGTCATAGCAAAACCCAGGCTAATATACTTTTATAGGTCTTTTAAGACAAATAACCAGAGTGTTGGGTTTAACTTTCCTACATTTGGACTGGCAGAAAGTACCCATGAAAGGTTAGCCATATGAAAGCTTTAATTCAAAGAACAGTAACACTGAAATGCTCAGAACTAACCTTTGTTTAGACTTACTCAGCAATTTGATTTTGTATATGAAAAAAATTCTTGCACATGTATCTACACGCCTAACAACCAAAAGGGACTCATTCTGAGTATAACTTAGTTGTTTTCAATGGTCATTCAGTTGCCTCTACTGGTACTGGGCAGAAGTCATGAACAAGTGGATTCGATGAGGATACAGACACTATATTTAATCCTGGCTCTATTGATTGCATGAAAACTATACAGTAAGCTTACACTAAGCCATTTGCAAATTCTGTGAAGAATGCACCAGTATAGATCCTCCACTGGACAGCTGGTTAAGTAGACAGTAGAGATTTAGAACTAGAACTTGCATCAAATCCCTTATCTACAAATTCTAGTCCTGACTTTCTCTTCCACTAGCCATTCAAAGTTTTTCCTCTTCTCTACAACACGTTTTCTATCCTATGCAGTGGAAAACATGTTTCAAATTGAACGTATTATCAGTTTCACTCATCATTTAAAATAAGAGGAACTATTGTAGATAATCAAATAGTCAACATCAAATATAAAACACAGTTTATTTCCAATCATTAGCTTAATCCACATGCAAACTGGTTTATACTAATAAAAAACACAATGCATTCAGAACAGCTTGGTTAGCTTTTAGCCTTAGCAGTATTTCTCTACAGCTGAAGCTACACTGGTTCATATATTTTGTTTTCACTTAGGGAAATGTGGATAGATAGTTAAAGACATCAGAGACTTTCCACAAAGAAATACTTAGGTACTCAGTAGCCTCTCTACTGCATTCATCCACATGAAACATTTAATCTGTAAATCTGATGTTTGACAACCATAGTCTTCAGAGTACAGCAGTAAGGCAAAAATACTTGGAAATAAAACAAATAAAAAGAAAACACAGTAACTAGCAAACAATACAAGATTACAGTAGTATAGGAGTATTCTCCTGTACTCTTTCAAGCTAGAATACTGAGGCTTCAAACAATCCCCAGACTTTATCACTACCACAGAACGCCAATACACAAACTATATAAGCAGGGGGGAAAGCTGCTTTGCAAGAGGTAGAAAATGTTTTATAAAATCTTTAGGCACAATTCTTAGCAATCTTTTAAAAGCCATCAGAAAGTTACAAAGTAACGACGACCATTATACATGTATTTGTACAAGTCTGTTTATTTTTATCCTTTGGAGTAAAAGTATATTTCATGCACTCATACAATCTTTTTCCTCCTATATTGTTTGAAAACTACTCTTCTCCTATATCTTATGTGATTATAGAAGTTTTACAGGCTCTCAGGAAGTCTTATCACCAAGAGTTATGGTGCATTAACACTTTCTATTTTTGAAAGGAGCAAGGGAATGCAGTTCCTGTTTGTGTAGGTTTGTGCATGGAAAAAAAAAAAACAGAGTAACACACACTCAAAATCCATAAAAATACCATTAGTTCTTTCAGTTTACTCCCACCTCAGTCAAGAAGGGAATGCTTTTACAAGTGAACTTTCTCTTTTTTAAAACACCAATTTCCACAAATGTATGTTTTGCAGTGCAGTGGTTATACTCAAATTTTTTACAATATCCATAAATCAAAATATCAAGATCACTACATCTACCATGAGACATTCATAGATAAATCTTAGTGTCAGTTCAAAAAGATGCCTTCTTTGAGCTAAAGTATGTAAGGCTTTACTGGTAGCAAGTTTTTATTGAAGTTTTGCTTTACTCCTGTCACATCATAATCCTCATTTTACTTTTTGTCTTGGTCTTTTTCTGCATCCAGAAGTGCTGAACGAATTCCTAGCTTCTTCAGCTCTTCCACAAGATCTCCATTCTGATGCATCTGGAGGAGTATATCACAACCACCAACAAATTCACCATTGAGGTATACTTGTGGGATAGTAGGCCAGTTAGAGTAGTTCTTTATTCCTGCATAAGAAAACAAACAAACAAGGTATTAAAGGTTTTCTCCCCTCTCCAAACAGAATGCTATTTTAAACTGAATTCATTGCTTCCACCTGACTGACATTTTCATTTCTTTCCCACTGAGACAAAAATTTATCTATATAGCAGAAACATTACCAGGAAAAACCACATTAGGTTTGGTTCTCACTTCACTTCAAAGGTGTGGCTTGAAAGATATGGAGTTGGCCTCTATACTGACTTCAAACTGGAGCTCAGAAAGTATAGCATCTCTTTTCCCTCCCAGGAACCAATATTATTTTTTAATCAATTAAAGAAATAAAAAGTATTAAAAATACTGAGAGCTATTTCTGTTCAGTTATCCCTTATATTTCCCAAAGGGACTTTAAAATATTTTATGTTCTTACCAAATTGATATAGTTATACTTACTACTGCAATTTCAATTGCAAGATACATTCACCCCTCCAGAAGCCTTATGCATTTCCAATTGCTTTATCTTTCATTGCCAGACCTTTCAGCCCTTGGGAGGGGCACAAACGCTAAGTTGTTTTTTTTTTCAAGTAGTCATTAGACAAAAAAAGAGTTTGACACACAATTACAAAGTATAGAAGTAGAGTGCAAAACTCTACTTCACAGAAGACAAATGTAAGACCATTCAAAAATATTAACTGACTGGCTGGTATAAACTGAATTCCAACTCGCAGTTAAAAACCACACACAAAATAATACAGATTAAGTCATTATATCTAATTTGCTGCTTTTTAAAAGACCCTTCACATAAAGCCATTATGCCTGTAGCAGAAAAAATTCCGCATCTATAGGCTCTTACACCAAGTTCACCAGCACTTGATATCTAAGCAAGTTTTGAATTCAACATTTTATACATTTCCAATATGCAATGCCTGGAATTTTTCTACCAAAGGCATAAAAGCCCATATAGCAAATTTAAGCCTACAGACAACAGTGGTTCCTTCTCAGATCATCAGAACCAATTCACCTTGGAAGTCAGTCCTCTAAACACAGGAGCTTTAGCACAGGCTGTCAAAGTACTAACAGTAAATATTAGACCTGTATAGCAGAAAATACCAGGAAATTTGCTTTCCCCTTAGAAAACATTTTTACCTCTAAAGCCATTAAAGGTAAAACCCAAAATATTTAGGGTTTAAAAAAAAAACAAAAACAAACAAACCCATAATCAAATTATGTTTACTTTATTGGCACTTAAACCACTTTATTTTTTAATAAATATGCCTAAGTGCATAAATACACCTTGGGATTATGGTTTGAATGAATAAAAGATGAAAAAGAGCTAACAATTCCCCTTAGACAAATACTGGTGTGTTTTAATAAAATCCACTGAACAACAAGCTATGGGGGGAACAAAAGTTACGAAGTATTCCTAACCATGGAGTACATCAGCTAAGAAATGTTATTTTGGCTTACAATTTTGTGCATGAACAACCAATGTTTCAAAAGTCAAAACCAGCAAGTTTAGCCTACAAATCAAGACCAAAGGGAGCCCATAATGATCTAACCTCTCCTCCAACATTACCATCTGTAACTTCCTTAGCATTTCACTAAAATCTGACAATTGTTTACACTGAATTTTGATGTGAACAGTACTTAAGCGCTCTTTGTCCACTGGGCACTCAAAAGGGGTCTGTCCTAAAAATCCACAACAGCTGCAATGAAAAACTGAGTCCCAACAGTAAGGAATACTTAAGGATAATCTCACACAAAGGAGCCACTGCTGATAAAAAATTAGTGTTTGTTTTTTGTTAAGATACCTCTATATATCAATTGAGAACCAAGAACTCTGCAAATGGTTGGATTCAATGCTCTTTTCCAACTCAAATGATTCTGTGATAAGAAGCTTATGGCCAATAGGCATTCCATGGTAATACTTACATCAATTACACACTCTCAGAAATATTTTCTTCAGGGACACAAATGCTGATAATACTTTCAAAGACCTATTCAACTTCAGATAAAAATATGAACACAATCAAGCTAAACTGCTTTGTACGTTGCATTTCATGTGTGGGACAAGCTGCTTTAGATGCTTTCATGCATGAGGCTCAACAAGATTACGAACTGAACACCTCCTGAAATGGTTAACCAGCTCTTAGCTTCACAGAGCAGTTACTGATAGTGTTTCAGTAGTGTTAAAGCAAGTTAACCTGCTCTAGCCTTTGGCAGTACGGACACCCCAAGTGATGTCCTTCCCCCTCTCTGCAGGTTAACGCTTCTCACTGTATTTCAGAAGCTGCAGCTCCTGCTCTGAACCACTGTTTGCTTTGTAATACCACACTCCACAGAACAAGCTACAGTTTGACTGTTGAGCTAGCACACTTTAAGGTGGATGTGAAACCAGAATCAGTGTAAACTACTATGGAAAGGGATACGTAGTGCACTCCCACCCCATTTCCCCAGTATGTTACCAACTCTCAGTCTCTCTTGCCAGCATTAGCACTAATTAATAATGGGCTACAACAAAGAACTGACTCAAGCAACCACTTCCCTTCCCACCACACTTTCTCCAGAAAAGCAACATGTTTCATGAATATCATTAGTACTGGTGCAAGCATGACTGAAGCAAAGCTAGGCCAAGGGTGAGAGGAACTACCAAAACCAATCCTGGCAGAATCCCCCGCTTAGGTAAAGTAAAGCAATGAGAAAATAATCTGAAAGTGAACTACCACAACAGTTCAAATTACCATTTTTCCAATACATAACCTCAAGCTTCTCTGCCCCCTTAGTTACCTGAACCAGCCTAGTGCTGTCCATCAGCTGAGAGCAGGATCATTTGTGGCACTGCCAAATTAGAGAAATCTAAATAGCCATGGAGTCCAAGAGAGTGTCAAGGTCTCCTAAACCAGCTTTAATAAGGATTTGTGTCAGGGAAGCATATCCTCAGCTCAGGGTACATGAAGTACCTATAACTATTTAGTTTCACAGAGAGAGAGTTGGTTTATTTCACAGCTGAAACCAGCCAGGCACTTCAAACATGCCTGAATCACCATAGTTGAACAGATGTATTGGATATTTTCATAGGAAGAGGCTGAGCATCCCCTCACTAAACCCACACGCAAGGAGCACAGATTACATTCCCCCAAGAGGGCTTAGAAAAGTATCACATGCTGCATACCAACTTTCCACCACCTGAAGCCAGCTCCAGGAGGAGACTAAGAGGGCCTTCAGGCAGCCCCTGCTGAATCACACTTCCTATAGAACTACAGATTCCAGCAGCCCTGCCCTCTTCTCTGTCAGAAATTGCCATCAACAGAAGCAGCCACATACTGGCTTTTCAGGGTGCAGCAGGTAATATAACTGAAGGAATAGGACAGCCCCCTGACCTTGAAATTGACGGTGTCATTCCCCAACTCTTCAAGGCTGTATTTCTGCTGCTGGCTCTGGCACTCATCTCCACCGTATAGTAAGCTAGCTCCATTCACATCCCTAGTGATCTAGTTAATAAATGAAGCTGAGTTTCTGTGCAGTCAGACAAGTGCTAAAGCTAATGCATGGAAGGAAACAGAACAACTTCCTTAAGCACCTGAAATCCAGCAAGATACTGTGCAACCACATGCTGCATTCCACATGACTTAGGCAAGCAGTTTGAATCGAACCACTAATCTCAATTTAAAGATCAGGTAGTTAAGAGAGCAATAACCTCTCAGATCACCTAGCACAAGCCAGAAGTCATGTGGAGAAAACATTTGCTGTGCTCCAAAAGATATTCCTGTTACATAGGAGAAAAACACTATATATTCACATGGTCAACTACCCAGGAATTATAACACGTTGCCTGTTCAAGAGCTCACAAATGCTCCTTCAAACAAAAGACTGATGATTTGACTTCAAGTTTTTGTTTCCTCCTTTTCACTTCAGAAGTTTGTTCTAAGTGAACCATGTAATTAATAAAGTCAGTTATGTAAATAGAGTTTAGAAAACTCCCACAACTTGCTTATCTGCCAAAGGCAGTAGATTTACTTAAATATAATCAATATTCAATAACAAAAAATGTCATCACACCCAAATGACAGCGTTTTAAACTTTTATATCATACCAACTATGATACCTGTGAACTGAAAAGCAAGCACTCTGTTTGTTCTAAAACTCTCTCCAATAACCACTTAAAAACTCAACAGTGAGCTACACACATGGAAAAGAAGGAAGAAAGGCATTACAATGGTTTCCTACAAATGGTAAAATAAACCTAAATAAAAATAACTAATAGCTCCCACCATTTGAGCAGTAATGGTGAAACGATTACAAAATATTTCTTGTGCAAATGATTAGCATACTTTTGTAGTTTATCAAAAGAACCTGGCCAGGCAGCATGAGCAGAGAATCAAGTGGCCCAAGTCAATGCCATTCATGAAGCTTCACCATGCTGTTCATGGGAACAAAGAACATCTTGACTAGGTAACTAAGCATTTTAGGGGCTTTTAATACAGCTTTGTACCTATTTTTTAAGGCAAGGCAGCATGGAACAAAAAGACTGCTCTACAAGAGATACCCTGTAAGCCTAACTGCCTTCTGCAGATGACCAAAACGCTCCTGGACACAGCAAGGGTTCCAGAACCCAAAGAGGCACATCGAGAACAAGTAACCATCTCTGCATCACGCTTCGAATTTCACACACACACCCCCAACTCCGGAACTAGGCCTGCTTGTAAAACATTACCAAAAACTTCAAGAAAGCGAGTAGAAGCAAGTTCCATCAAGTGAACGAGGGCTGCCACATTGAGCTGAGAGCAAGGTGGGGGTAAAGGGGGCGCCAACGACTCTCCGGGAGCCAAGAGGCATTAAGGCAACTCCGGCCTCCCAGCAGGATTACACATATCGGAGCCTCCCGCAGGCCGGGAAACCTTCCCACAGGGAAATCAGGACTTCGGGGTTCTGGCCCTGCTCAGTAATAGCGGCGTTTCAGAGAGGACCGGTTTGGGTTATGTGCAAATTCCAGCCGCAGAGAAGGTGGCGGCCAAAGGTGACCCCCGACGGCCGCCGCGCCCGGCCCCAGCCCCGGCCCGGCCGCTGACCTTGGCGGAGGTCGGGGTCCTGTAGGACGTCGTGGGCATTGTAGTCCTCCACACCGTGCAGCCGCAGGATCTGCACTACTGCGTTGCTGAAGCCGCAGAGGGGCTGCTCCGGGCTGCCTTTCATGAACACCACCACCGGGTGCGCTCGTACCAGCCGCTCCACCGCCTCCCGCGACCCTGAGCCGCCTCCACCACCTTCAGCCCCGCCGCCCTCGGCGCCGCCGGTGGCTGCCTGGCTCAAGGGCCGCCCTGCTGGGCCCCGCACAGCAGCAGTACCCCACCGCCAGGCCGCCCACAAAACACGGCTCATGCTGCCCCGACTGCCTACTGCTGGCCTTCACCGCGCTCCGCCGGCAACAAGCCGGTGTTCACCACCTATTGGCGGAAAGCAAGAAAGGTCACGGTGAAGTTTCTCTTCCACATAGGCGTAGTCACTTGCCAATCAGTATCGACGGCCAGTAGCCTTGTCCCACCTAGCAACCCTGAGGATACTCTTGTCTTCCTATTTGTGGAGAGAACTGCAGCGCTGCAGTTGCGTTGGGAGGAGCGCTCTCGGTGTTTTGGTTAATCCCCGCCCGCTCCACGGCCGCGATTGGTCGGGGCTCTCCGGATGCGCTGCTCTTCTCGGGACGCCCCGGGGGCGCGTGATTGGCGTGTCGTTTCTTCCGCTTCCGGGTTGCAGCGGTGCTCGTGGCTGGGGGCTCAGCGTGCCTCAGCTGCCTTCAGCCTGGCGGGCAGCGAAGCCATGGATCTGGTGCGCGCTGCCCTGCCGCACGCCTCCCTTCCCCTCTGCTGCTGGCTCTGCTGGGCGGCTAGGGTGCAGGCCGAGTGGCGTGGCGGCGAAGGGAGGGCAGTACGGCAGGGAGACCCACCGTGTGGCCGTCGCCGTGCTCGGCTGCTTCCTTCGGGCCTGCAGTATGGGCAGGGTCCGGGCGCTCCGTGGAGCTGTGATGGTAGTGCCCTAGGAGTCTTCGGTGGAGCTGGGGGCTGTGCCTACGCCGCCTCTCCCTAGAGCGGGGTTAGGGTTTTATCCCGTGGGTCTTTTGGTGTTGTAGGCTGTGCTAGAGCTTCCTGGGGCTGGGGACGCGACCTGGGAGGTAAAACCGTTTAAAAGCTAAATGAAATCATGAGAGAACGGGGCTGCTCTGGCATGTCGGCTGGGAGAAACTGCGGTGATGATGAGCATAAATGTATGCGAGGTGCAGCGGTGGAAGTGCCCTCGGATGGGCAGCGCCGTTGAGTAAGCACCGTTTTTCACTAGGCGGACAAGGCAGGCAGCGGAGGCGTTACGTGGACAGCTGACGAAGTACTGGATGGGTCTGTCTCTTTGGTAGCTTTGACTGTGTTTAATGACTTGCTTGCAGTCAGTTACTCGGGTGTGGTGTATTTGTCATAGTGGAATGAAGCAGGTAGTTAATCACTGAGAAACGCAGTTCTTTGCATGCTTTGCTTTAATGCTAGGAGGGGAGGCCCGTGTAACCGGTAGCTTTGCACAGCCCGATTGATCACTGGAACAACTGGCGGGGGTGGCTGCGAGGTGGAGAGATGTGAGCATGACTAGGCTGGCTGATTGCCTGTGCGAAAGGGTTGGTTCAGTAGATGCTGAAAGACGTCCAGAACTGCCCAGCGTCAGCCAGAGAAGCGCTGATTTTGGAGCAAGTCCTGGAAACGGCTGTGTGTGCAGCCAACTTTGAGCTCCTGGGCAGACGCTGGGTTCTTTCTAGGAACTTGGAGAAAAGCATAGATGTCTCCTATGGCAGCCAGGTCCATCCTGTAAGTAGAAGAAAACATTTTGTAAGTTTTCCTCTGTGTTAAACGGCATTCACAAATAAGGTGTACTTCTGAGTTTTAATTACTGTCCGTAGGCATTAATTCTGTTGCCTTTTATTTAATTAGAACACATGCAAAGGAGATTGTGGGAAACTTGCAGTTCATCATCCCATGTGAATATCTTACCAATATAATAAAGTGTTGTTGCAGTATTTTAAAGTATATGTAATCAATCAGTGTTGTGTTTTCAACAAAACAGGCATGCTGAGGAAGACACAAACATTATTGCTTTCTGTGGTTTCTATGTTGTGATTAACATAGTGCAAGGTTGTGCACTGTGACAAAAAAAACAGTATCCATATTGTGATATGGATTCTGTAAAGCAAAAATGTTTTTCTATTTGATGAACTGATAAAATATGCAGAGGCTTAACAAGCATTGAGTATGGTAGTCCAAGTGATCTAGCTTGTTTCAATCTATCAGAAACAGTTCTGCAGCTTTTAAGATCCCAGGAAGTGAGAGGGGAATTTAAATGTAAATTGAGTAAAGAGAAAGAGATGTTTCTATTCTTAAAGGCAACTAAGTATATTTTTTAAATTATTTTTTAAAAAGGTTATAAATGGAATTTTGTAGTGCTCACTTTTCTGAATTTCATTGTTGCTATTTCTACAAGGATATGGTTCATTAGAAATCGTAAGTGAAATAAGGACATCAAACCAAAGTGTGGAAAAACCCATGTGAGGATATGCTCTTTCCCCAGTTGCAGTTTAATCCTCTGTAGTCCAAGAGATGCCCTTGGTTGGTAGTACTCTGGGCACACCAGGCTTGCAGAGAGAGCATCTGCATGAGGAAGCCGAGGCATGCCTGTAAGAGATGCAGCAGCAACATGCGCAATATTCCTCTAATAGCTACAATTCTGTTGCCACGGAGATAATGACTTATCCCATGTCATTATTGATCCACCAACAGTAAGAGCAATTCTGCAGTCTGATATTGTTTAGCAGATACAGTGACATCTGCTAAACACTGAAAAACTGCTATAAATGTTTCACTGAAGTCTGTATACAGATTAAAAATACCTGAATGTATAGTTCTGTGGGATACTATTAAGCTTAATGGAATGCTTTTTAATAAAATACTTACTCTTGTGAAATGCTTTTGGATAATGCAACATGCAGCACGCTATTAGTGGATAAACACTTTTCCCTACTGATAAGATTCAGAACATAAACCCCGTGTACACTCTAGAAACAAAGAAATAACTATTTGTGGTAATAAATAGTTAATGGTCCAGTCTTCCATCAGTCTAAGTAAAACTTCTTGTATTTTGCAGAAAATGATTTAACTCACCTGGGCAGAAGATATACTAAGGCGACTCCCATAAGGCTACTGACATTTTGCTGATGCTCCTGTTAGAAGACTTAACACATCGCTTTGGAAACAATAGTAAAAGTTCTAGTATTAAAACTGCAGAGCTCCAGTGCTCACAGGTAGTCACACGTTAGGTTAGTTGCAGGCATTCTGCTGCTGAACAGAATTGCTACTTGTGGTCTGAGGTTCTTATACCATGCACAAGAAGGTATGCATCTAAGAAATGTGGGTTTTTTTGTCTGGGTTTTTACAAAGTGGAGGGCTAAATCAGCCGGTGAGGAATGTCAGAAGAAAAGTCTCTTTTCAGCTTATCTGAACAGGACACCTCTTCATGTCCAAGTCAGATATCTGTATGTCTTTCTGACATGTGCTAAGTGCCTGGAAGCAAAATCCCTTCTTATGCCTTAACTGCTGGGTTCTACTTAGGCAATTTTATTGTCTCTTGAAGCTTTCTAGTGGGATGTTTTGAGCTCCAGCTGTTCTGCATGACAGTTAAATACTTTCAGCATACTATCAAGGCACCATGCGGCATCAACAACATCTTCCTCAAAAATTACTGTAATTTTGTGGATTGCCTAAATTGAGAACACTGCAAAAATAACTGTGAAAAGTTCCTGGTTATTTTGATGATGTGGTAGTTTGAAAAAGTGCAACAAGCAGCAGAAATGTATAAGCACTAGAGGAGTTTTGTGGTTGTAGGAACTCGGGGCCCATGGGAAATAAGTACAATTCACATTTCCTGTTTTGGTCTAACCTGGAGGTGTCTATCTAAGTTTTTCTGAACTTTATGGGTATTTAAAATAACATTTATAGATTTGTAGCTTATTCTCAACAGGGTGTTTGCACTAGCTTTAAAATAGAACCCTCCATTTCATTATTGAGAGGGGAAGAATATGCTTGAAGTGACTGAGGTCAGTTTAACTGATGGGTTATCTAATTGATCCGAAGCAGTTTGTCAGCTTAGTTCACATAAGGATGCCTTTGGCAGACAGAGGATGTGCATATAATGAAAGCAACAATGTCTGAGCCCCACATTAAACAAATAGAATTGAAGATCAAGTTCAAATTTTAATGTGAACCTTTAAATGACACACTGTAGACTTCAAGCTTGCTTCTTAATGACACTGATCTCGGTATACATCTCTTTGTAGTTGCACTCTTCTTTGTGACTTATGGAGCTGTCCTGGAGCAAGGACATGTAATACAGTCTTTGTGATAGAGTAGTAGAATTACTCTTTGGGATGAGCAAGCTTCCTGCAACTGTTCTGCCTGACTAGCTTGTGTTGGCCCTTTGTTCCTTATTTGCAGATGGTAGTGGTGCTTGAATCTTTCAGTATTGCATGGGAAGCATAATTTTATAATACATTTCATTTATATGCAGAGCTGAGAAATGTTACCTCTGATGAGAACACCTCTTGCCTCTTTTCATGCAGGAGTTAAGAATGCCATGAATCTTTCATGAGCCTGAAAAAAAGACTAATCTGCTCAATAGAAGATACTGTTACTGGATTGAGTCTTAAGCCACAGAGAGCAAAGGACTGGGATTATAACGGGACACATGTCCTGTTCTTTGCTTCATATGCATTCACATTTGACCAGTGTTATAGAAACAGGATGGTAATTCATATGAATTGTAATTTACTTCAAAGTACTTTCTGGTCACTTGTAACTGTAGGAAAGTCCTAGGGCACTCTCTGCCTGTAAGAAAGACTTTTGTGCCTCCATTTAAGTTCTCCTGGCATACTCTGGGTACAGCTATGATGACAGAAGTGCTTTTGCTGGTTTAGTTCATTTTAAGAATGTGTAGTTGTGCCAAAACTCCGATTGACATGTATTTGGTGTCCACGAGGTGGCTCTGGATCCCCGAGTTACTCTGTTAAAAATGGAAAGCTATAGTAACTGAATGCTTTTTGCCTCTAGGAGCGATGACACCAGCAAGATCTTGTTCAGCACTTTAATTCCCTTAGCTATTCCATATAAGACTTACAAAGAAAAAAAAATACACTTAGGTATTTTTCTGCCTTAAGAAATGTATCCTATGTTACAATAACGTTCCTCAGCTTCAATAAATGGTGCTGGCCGTTTGATCACCTCTGTGGCAGAAACAGTACTAAGTATGTCATTGCTTGAGTTTCAACTGTAATAGATTTCTCCAATTAAAAGTTCAAGAGTTTTGCACACATCAGTGTATTTGTAATGTAGGTGAGAATCTTAATTATAAGTTTGGGGTTTGTTGATTTTTTTTTTTTAAATCTTATTAGTTTTGAACTTGGTACTACAGTATTTCAGTAAAGATTTTATTTGTGTCATGCACCCTTTAGTCTTCCATTTTTTTCTAGAAATGTATGTACAATTTTTAACAGAGGCCATCTTGGGCATAGTGACAATGAAATGATAGTGATCTTGATTCCTGGAGAAGTGTGGGGTGAGGGGTTTCAGCACAATTGCCACCTGGGACTTCTGGAGGGAAGACTTTGGCCTGTTGAGGAGACTGGTCAAGAGTGTCCCTTGGGAGGCAGTCTGCAAGGGTAAAGGAATCCAGGAAGGGTAGACATTCTTCAAAAAGGAAATCTTACAGGTACAGGAGTAGGCAGTCCCTATGTGTCCAAAGATGAGCCAGTGCAGAAGACTGGCCTGGTTGAACTGGGAACTTGCTATGACTCGGCAAAAAAAAAGTTTACCATCTTTGGGAAAAGGGACAGGAAACACAGGAAGAGCATAAGGATATCCTTAAATTATGCAGGGAGAAAGCCCAGCTAGAACTTAATCTGGCCACTGCTGTAAAAGAGAAAAATTGGATTTACAAATCAGCAACAGAAGGAGGGCCAAGAAAAATCCTTTATTGGAGGGAGGGAGGGGAAATGTTGCTATAAAGGATGAAGAAAAGGCTGAAGTACTTAATGCATTCTTTGCCTCGGCCTTTAACAGTCACAGCAGTTTTCTCAGGATATTCAACTATGGGAGCTGGAAGACAGGCATGGAGCAGGATAAAGCCCCTATAATTCAAGAGAAAACAGTGATCTGCTGCTCCACCTAGCAGATCTCATCTACGGGGCCAAATGAGATCTACCCAAGCTTGCTGAGGGAGCTGGTGGAAGAGCTTGCCAAGCCACTTTTAATCATTTATCAGCAGTCCTGGCTAACTGGGCAGGTCTTAGTTGACTGAAAGTTAGCAAATGTGATGCCCATCTACAAGAAGGACTGGAAGGTGGATCTGGGGAACCACAGACCTCTAATTCTTGCCTTGGTGCCAGGGATAGTTACAAAGCTGATTGCCTTCGGTATTATCAAATGGCATATGGGGGACAAAGGGCCTGGGGGTGCTGGTTGACAGCTGGATGAATATGAGCCAGCACGCCCAGGTGGCCAAGAAGACCTGCAGCATCCTGGCCTGTGTCAGAAATCATAGCACCAGCAGGACTAGAAAAAAGTGGTTGTCCCCTTGTACTTGACACTGGTAAGGCTGCATCTTGTATATTGAATTCAAATATTGAGGTGCTGGAGCCCCTCCAAATATGGGTGACAATGCTGGTGAAGGGAGAATAGTGTACTTTAAAATGTATTGTGAAGGTGAGATTCCCCCTCAAAATAGGGGAAATTTCTCAGAGAAAGCAAGGAAATTCAATATTTCATCTGAGTTGCAAAAATTAAAAACTTACTTCCTGCCTAGCTGTTAACCTTGCTATGCCTAAATTACAAACAAACTGCAGAAAATAACCCTCAAGTCACCTCAGGAGAGGGAGTGCACAGAGAGCTAATAGTGCAGGACTTCACAGTCTGCTAGTATCATCCTAGATGTCTTGGGGGTTCTGCTCCTACCCCATCTGTGCCTTGTTCTGTGGTCAGTTGTTTTCTGACATTTTTGCTTGAAGAATACGTTTTTAATACAACAATCATCTCGACAGTCAAATACATTGTCTTATTTTTTCCCCACACAGAAGTATTTAAAAAGCACCAGTGTAGTTAAGTGTACAGTGATCTCTTTCTATTGTTCTGTGGATCCCTAGCTAGCTGTGAAGTGATATTGCCTCCAAAGTTCCAGTCTGATAACTTTTTATCAACTTCTAACACCCTACTGCCCCTCTTCTGGTCACTGAGTTTTGTTTCTTGAAAAGCTTTCAGACTTAAAGATGTGTAGGCACCAGTCTGAAAACAAATGAGCAGAGCCTGGAAAAACCTACAAAGGAAACAGAAGGAACTGAAGAAATAATGATGCTTTGCTCTTGAGACCAAAACTAACTGATAGCACCATGAAGCATGGATATTATTTATGAATGTTTTGATAGACCTGGAGGACTCCAGCATCATCAGTGTCAACTGTTCCTTTAGCATTATCTTCCAACTAATATAGTGTGACTCAAGCAAGTGATGTTCACGTGAAGAATCCTCATGTCTAGTGTGTGTGATGCAAGAAGTCTGTTTTGCTCATAAATAAATGGAGCAGTGCCTCAGCTGCTTTATAGTGGCTTAACTCTGGCTTAATTCAGTTTGTGTCAGGTTTTGTTTGCTAACCTTGCTTCTTTTCACTGTCAGGCTTGCTTCTATCCATTGTAGAAGCTTCAGAGATCTGAGGCTTCTTCAGCTGTATCTTGAACCTAACAGGAGACTTGAAACAAATTTCCTCTGTTCCTAATTGCATGCTCTTAGTGCAGTTCTGGGAGTGATACTGGGAGTAGGAAGTCCAGATTTAAATATCCTATGTGCTAAAGGCTCCTATGCTCTGAAGGGTAGATGGTTTACAACAGATGATTTGATGAATGTTGTTAACACATCATGCAAACTCATTTGGCTGCAGTCACAGCCAAATATCACAGAAGTGATATTTGCTAAGTTCCAATTTGATACAATATTCTAAATTTAGAAGCTAATGAATAAGAGGCACAAACTATCACTTTTATTCTGTTTACATGGAAACATGGCACAAAAAAATCAAACCAAACTAATTCGGACTTTGTCTTGCAGGATCTGTGGTTAAAGCTTCAGTCTGCTTGGAGTGTTAAAATACCCAAGTCTACCCAGAAGTTGGAACTCAATAATATGAAGTGCTTAACTATAGAAGGGTATTTGGGCCAGTGGTGTCAGAACTGGTACTGTACCACAAGGTCCCACTTTCCTGTGGAGCTGAATTAGACAAAAGGTAAATTCCAACATATGCTACAGGGAGAAGATTAAGTACTCTGTTAAAGTCTGCATGAATACAGGGCAGGAAGTTAGCATGGTTCATTGGGGCATGATCCTTGCCCTAGTGCTCTTGAAGATATGCTGCTTTGACATCAGCATTTAGAGTTTATGACTCCTCATTCCTTACTAGCTGATGAGGGAGTTTTACTTATAGGAACTCCTACCACCACCCACAGAAGCTTTCTATCAAGCAATGTGCAAATTTGAGTAGCTATAAAACAATACAAAAAACCCTGAGAAGCCCGGTGTTGAAACCTGTCATGCCAAAGACATATGTCACTCATAAGCTGCACACAAATGTTGCTCTGCCAACAAATGCTGTTCCTCCCACCCCAAGGCTGCTGTGTGACTCATTATTTGAATTACAATTTTACGCTGCTGTACCCAAGCAAACATAAAGGGAAACATCTTAATATCTTGTAATACTTGTTTGTCATCAGTTATGAGCATGAATAAATGGGTGTGTTGCACTAATGAGAGAGCAGTTACCCTGCAGCATTGCAAGTGCTTCTCTGTTGCCCCAAAGACATTGTGTAGATCCTTCTATTGAATAAACCATGCCAACACAATGGTTACTTTTGCAGTATTTTATGCTTTCCACCCAGTCTCTTGGGTATTCTGCTCATCACAGGAAATGTCTGAAAATGCTTTATATTCACTGACAAATACTCATGGTTTGGTTTAGAGGCTGAGCCAACTGCTTCTAAAAATACATTCCTTTCTTTTAAGGAAAGAGAGCTGCTGCGTTTTCCTTTTCAAAAGCTTCTCTACCCTGCCACACTGCCTACAGTCATTCTAACCTCTCCTTTGTTGTTTACATGTGTGTGGGCAGCTTTATATTGTTTGGATAATGAACTGAATGCTCATTTATTTAATGCCTGCTGTTTGTCTGTGTACAGTGTTTTTTCTAACTCAGCATGTACAAAGCTGTTTGAGGTAGTATAATCAAAGCCATGGAAGCCTCCACATAGGGAATGCAGAAGAGGAAATTAACACAAACAATTTTTTGGATACAGTGATGTGTTGTCTAACACCAGCAAGCTTTCTAAATACAAGGGGCTGCTTTAATTTCTGACTTAGAAAGACCAGGTATACAAAATAGTTTCCTAGGGGTAGTTTTGTAAGGAATTAATTGCTGATAGTGAGGGTTTCTCTTATACTACTGATGACTGAGTAAGTTTTCCCAATGCAAATTCACAGATAAGATTGTATGTTCTCTATCATCTACCTGTTCCAGACACATTCCTTTAGAGTTCAACCCTTCTGGGCTGAATTGAGTTCCTCACACTTCCAAAGGTCATTATGAGATAAAAAGTTATGAATTACTGTGATACAAGAGCAGTTGCACAGGCATGGATTCAGTTTTACACATTGGTAGTAACTTTACTCCAAGTAGTTTGTCAAAACTATACTAGTGAATAAATTAGATGGTCCAAGTTAGATGATAGGCTTGTCTACAAATAGAGGGAGATTACAGCACTCAGTTTTCCTCACAGTGACAGCTTAAAAGGTGATACTCATCCCAAATTGTGCCACTATATGACTAAGGTCAGAACCAGCTACAAAAGTATACTTTTATGTTTTCCACTGCTGGTGAAGGATTGTGATTTGTCATGGTTTAATTTAAATACAGAGCTGTTCCAGTTAAGGTTGTGATGCCTTATGAGTGGCAGATCACATTTGAATACCTAGCTATGGGGAAAAAATGAGCCCATGAAGGCTCCCATGGCTGATGGCAGCCTGATGAAAGATTAAAATAAAATACACATTCTATAAGACAAGGCTTTGGGAAGAGATAACAGACAGAAGTGCTCTGCAGAAGGCAGCAAAGTGAGGAAACAGGAAAAGGAAACATGGACCCTTGAAGAAAGGAACAAGGAGGTCCCCCTGATTATGTGCCCAGAGATACAACTTGAGCAGTTCTTATGATGTCCTTAGGTGAACTTTGCTCATTATCATATCACACTTCCAGAATATAAGTTACTCATTGTCAAGTAAAGAACCCTACTTTGCCAAACATGCACAGTACATTCAAAACACAATGTACTTCTAAATTGAGGCAAAGAAAGAATCATCCCATGGTTATCAAATAGGAGTGTTTATGTATCCCGGGTAGTATAAATATACTGTTTAGCTGTAACTAGTTGTGTTAGCCTTGCAAATTATCACCCTTTTCTGCACAGAACTTAAATAAAACAAGTTGGTTGGTCTTTACAGGTTGGGCAAAGAACTCTATTTCTGGGACAAGCCTCCCTCACCTGGCTTTAGAAAGTGGGGAGCTGTTGTCCTCTGCCTCTCGAAGACTTCAAGAGCTCACCCTCTCATCTATTCTGAGCTATGTATCTCGAGGTTCACGGCAGCAGCACTGTTACATGTGGTCAGAGATCTTTATCGCAAATTACCTGTTTTTCTGTTCATTAGCAAATGAACCACGCAAGTTCCCAGCAGCAGAGGGCAGCAATATAACCTCTGCCAAAGCGTACCAGTTCGTGCCTTACAAAATACTGACAAACTTCTTCACGTGCTCATTTAGATTGTTTATGTTATTGTTCAAATATGAAGGTCTTTTCCTCTTCCCTCCTTGTAGCTCAGCACACTGGCTTTCATGTGATTGTAACTTTCAGGTGTCCAAATGGAGCACAAGATGTAGATGACAGGCTTCTCTCATTGGGGTACAAAACCGGTATCATGGTTGTCGACACACCAGCACCGCTGCTCCTTTAGTTTCTGATTTTTCCAGAATAACCTCGGCATACGTCTAGGCTTTTGCCTGGATAGGTTAGAGAGGAAAGAATCACCTGAGTCAGATTACAGTGGAAACGGGGTTTGTTTCCTTAAATTCGTGTCTGGGTTTTGGTTTTGTTGTTTGTTTGTTTTCAAAATGTCAGTTATGACACTCCATACAGCCACGTTAATTCGTGTTGTATTAACTGTGATGGGCTGGCGCTGTTTCATTTACAGAAACCCGCTGAAATGCAGGCCGCCTTCTTTCTCTCTGGGCATTCAAAAGAACCACTAAGAAACTTGCCCGCCCACGATTTGGCATGGATCGCAGGGGCTACTAGAACATCTAAAGACCGTCTGTGGTTTGTCTCCAATTCCTGGTGTTTGGCGAGTCTCACAGCTCCAGCTCCCCCAGAACGTGATACTGTGGCAAACTCAGCTTTTCACCTTCTCGAGCATTTACTCTGCTAAAAATAGCAGAGTGCCGATGCTCACCTGGTGCCTGTAGCCACGGCCACCGCCGGCCGCCGCGCAAGGCCAGTGCACAGGGTTACCCCGCCGGCCCAAGCCAGCCTGATCCCGGCTCCAGACTGGGACGGGGCCTGTCGGGCAGTCCCCGCGCAGAGGCTTCTCTCGCGGCGGCTCCTCGCAGGGCGGGACGGGACGCCGGCGCCGGCCGCAATCCGGGTTACATAACGCCAACCGCCGGGCCGGGCCGCGGCAGCGAGGGTGGGTCCTCCGCGCCGTCCCGCGCAGTCCCTGGAGCGGTGGGATCGGTACCGGGCGGCCCCGCGGAGGGTGAATGACCGCCCGAGTAAGCTGCCGCAGTGCAGGGTGAGGGCTGGGGGGGCGGGGAAGAGGAAGAGGGGGAAGAGGCACCGCAGCCCCTTGGGCTGCCGACGAGGGAAGCGGCGACGGGTGCTGCGGCGGTGAGTGGGACGCCAACCCGCGGGAAGGAGCCTTCGGCGCCGCCCGGAGCGCTGTTAGGGCTTGTTGCTGGTACTTGGGGAACTGTGGGGCAGCTGAAAGAATAACAGTGAAGCGACTGTCTAGGACTGCGGTGGCTCGTTCTGTCCCGTCCCGCAGGGGAGCGAGGGCGGTGCAGTGTAAGGGGAGGCTCGGCTCACTGACAGCCCGCCCGGCGCCCAAATCCGCCTCCTGTTGCAGGGCGCTGCCCCCTAGCCCCGGCCCGCGCCCCTCTGCCTCCGGAATCGGCGAGGCGGGGTGAACCGCCGCCAAGGGGGCGGCCGCTCGGTCCCAGCTCCGTCCGACCGCCGCCTGCCTGGCAGCCGCTGCGCCATGGCTCGTTCCCCAGCTGTTCGCCCCAGTGCCTTCTCCCGCCGAGCACGTTTGTGGTGCCGCTTCACGGTGTAACGGTTGCGACGGATACAGCGGAGCTGCGGAGCTGGAGCGGAGGCAGGGCTTATCCTGGCCAAGGTATCTTCCCAGGGTAGTGTGTGAGAGAGATCCCTGCAAACCTCCCTAAACGATATAAGCTAAACGGGTAAAACGTTTTATTTAAACTCCTTTTTAAAACTGCATCTGTGAATGAGTACCGGCCTGGTGGAAGCGTTCTGGTGCGTTCTGCAACTTCTTCCCAGGTGTCAGGCTCTTGCCCAAGCCGGTAGCTCAGCGAAATTTCTTCACTGCCAGGACCCTACTGCAGTTTGCAAGCTCCTTATTTCTGGTCTCCTTCCCTACTTCTCTCCCCTTCAAATCTATTAACTGTATCCTATCTTGGTTCTGATTCCCCGTAAGCAGGCCTGACCTTGTCTGCATTTTTCTTCCTGAACTGTTAGAGGGTCTCCCACTTTTTCCGTGATAAGAGCTGCTACCCTCGTTTTTAAATTCTGTGTGACTTCTGTATGTAAACACCCTCACCCAGTGTGTAGTAACGTCTTGATTTCTCCTATGCTTGTTCCTGCCGTCTCTTTTATTCCCAAATCCATATTGGTTTGACCTGCATGAAAATTTTACTCCTAGAAATAAGTCTATTCAAATAGGTTAACAGACTCAAATCACATAGATTTATATGATGATTAATTGTGAAAATGACAGTTGCAAGACAGTGCTTTCTCTGCAAGTTCATCAGAGCAAGATGCCTGGCTTCTTTGCCTCAAATATAAGCCTGGCTTATAGTAAATAGTTACTGGAAAGGACTATTGCAGCAGTACTCTTACCAGCTCCTAGCTACTACATTTGGCTATTACTTTTAAGCCCTTGGCGTGCTGGTTGCTCTTTGAAAATCTTTGTACACAGCAGTTGTTTCCTGGGGAAAGAATTTTTAAAATGCAACAAAACTTTAAAAGCTGATAGGTTGCCTTTGAGTGTTTTCCTTCTTTTTCTAAAAATTAATCACATCTGTGGATTGTTGAAATGCACATCAGCTTGGCACAGCTTCTGTGGTTGCCAAGTGTGTGAGCCAGTTGGATCTCGAGGAAGTGTAACTTGCCACAGTCAGTCCCATGGCGACTTTGTGGTGGGTTGAGAAGCAAACATCTTTTGGTGAGTCATGAGGCA
This sequence comes from Dryobates pubescens, assembly GCF_014839835.1. Taxonomy (NCBI): domain Eukaryota; kingdom Metazoa; phylum Chordata; class Aves; order Piciformes; family Picidae; genus Dryobates; species Dryobates pubescens. The sequence continues at coordinate 28,017,497 of NC_071616.1, forward strand.
TTGTTCCCTACAAACTAACTGTCAGGAAGTGAAGTCTGACAAAGCTGGTGGGCTCTCCACAAAAAACAGTTTTCCCCTACACCCAGTGCTGTTCTTCATGAATCACCAGATCGGGAGTCCTCTCAAATTCCCAAGGAAGGCAGAATTCACTATCATTCAGGGTGTGGTACTGTGATGCCTGCCTCTCTTGTATTCCTTCTTCTGATAGTTCCAGTCCTTTCCTTCATCCCTGTATTTTACTACTTTCCATCCTATCCTGGTCAAGACTTTTACTACACGTCCATTCCTGGTGTGTCCCTCTCTGTGTGATCTTCATGCACGGACCTCATTGAAGAGTGTCTAGTTTTCCTTTTCTTTTTAAACCCCTCTAGTTGTCTGTGGTTCCCAAGTCATGCTGAAGACCTCTGTGTAGAATAGAGTAGAATAGAATTAAGCAGGTTGGAAGAGACCTTTGAGATCATCGAGTCCAACCTATCATCCAACCCTATCTAATCAACTAAACCATGGCACTAAGCACCCCATCAAGTCTCTTCCTAAACACCTCCAGTGATGGTGACTCCACCACCTCCCTGGGCAGCCCATTCCAATGGCCAATCACTCTTCTTTTTCTGTGAAGAACTTCCTAACATCCAGCCTAAACCTCCCCTGGCGCAGCTTGAGACTGTGTCCTCTTTTTCTGGTGCCGGTTGCCTGGGAGAAGAGACCCAACGCCCACCTGGTTACAACCTCCCTTCAGGTAGTTGTAGACAGCAATAAGGTTTCCTCTGAGCCTCTTCTTCTCCAGGCTAAGCAACCCCAGCTCCCTCAGCCTCTCCTTATAGGACTTGTGCTCCAAACCCCTTGTGAATGCTCAGCTTCAGGACGTGGCTGTACCTGCATCCACATGACTTTGAAGAACAACCTGAGGGGATGCTCCAAACCTAGCATCTGGATTGCAACTTCAATAAGATAACTGGCCTTCATCTTTTAGCATAGCTTCTCTTGGGAGCAAGGTTTATGCTATCCCTTAATATGTGTGCTCATACGCATCTTGGTATTTGTCCTTTATATAGTATTTTATTTCCATTTCCCACTTTCAACCAAGTGCTGCATAAGGAGAACAGCTCTGAGGTAATTAGTTTCTCAGAAATTTTGTAGACACAAACCAACAGGGGAAAACAAGTCTGGAGTTAAACACTTGCTGGTTTACTCCAGTTTTAGTTTGGTGATCAAATGACATAGTCATGTTACTGCTTCCATTTGGCAATAAGATATTTAGTGTGAATGAAAGTTGTAAAGAGAAAAGGAAAAGGATTTTCTGGGTGAATGTCCCTGAACTGACATCTCCCTCATAGCTTCAAAGAAGATAACTGATTTGACACATCGTCACATTTTGAACGTGGAAATAGAAAATATCAGGACACTTCAGTGTAAATATTTAATCAACCAAGGTTTGTAGTTTTGTAAAAGATCTGATTTTCCTGAGTTGTGCTGTTCACAAAACACTTTGTTTTCTACATGTCTGCATCTACAGGGCACATATTTGCACAAGTACATCAAGTACAGAAGGGCTATGATCTCAGCTGGTGTCTTTAGATCTGTTTTATTTTGACAAAATTGGGCAACAGTTTGAAGATTTGCACATTACTGTATAAGCAGAATTCCCTTGAACCCCAGAGAAAGTGATGAACACTCATCCTGACTCAGAATAAGGTATTTCTTGATGTGACTGGTAGGGCAAATTCCGCATTGTTTGTAGTAATGGTAAGATGCTGGGGTTTTGGTTTTAGTTTTAACTGTTAATACCTTTCAACTGTAGATGGGGTTTTGTGGCACATCTATGACCTGTCTTGGCAAATTTGTTCTGCAATATATGCAGGTGTGCGACGGTGTCCTTAGAAAGGGTCTCTTTCTAGGTACTGTATTGTATGTGTTCACTTAAGGATTGTGGGCTAAGTGTGAATCCTGGCAGTTCACGTGTGTGAAAAGAAGAGGCCACATGGTAACAGGAAAAACTCCTGACTTCCAGAGATGTTAACAGAGGCTATAACTGCCGAGGGAGCTTTTCACTCGGCATGGTAATTTGAAGACAAAGCTATACAGGCACCTGAGATCAACAGGAATAAATACGAGGTTCCTAAATATTTCTTTGAGTCTGACTAAAAACCTCCCCACTGTCTTTGGAGTGTAGGCAGTGTAATAGTTGCATTCTTCAAGGTAAATCTCTCTTAAGTTACTGCTTACTGATGGCCAGTAATGTCTCAGGCATTCAGAGACTTTTTTAATCATGTGGGTCTATTCTGCAAACAACTGAATGGTAAGGTTTTTACCTTCAGTGAATATTAAGTGTTTAATCTTCAAAACTCGTTCTGATACTGATTAGTGATAGGACCTGAAGTACACATCCTTGAATTGTGCTTAAGTTTTGGTCTGAAATACTAATTTCACTGCCTGTAGCTGATGTTGGCATCTGCGTTTAGGATGGTACAATTTTTATACAATTTTTCTTTTGACAGTTCTTCCATGACTAGCTGCAGTGTTGTTGATGCTTTAAATACAATTTTGTTCCTTTGTCTGAAAAAAATACTCTTCTTGTTAGTTCTTGTTTAGGGCATAACAGTGAGAGTTTTAAGGAAATACCATCTTTTTAAGTTAAAGTGGAGATCTTTTTGTGAGGATCTCGTTGTACATGCTTTTCTCTAGAACTGGAGCTTCAGGTCAGTCCTTGTCTTCCTGGCTTGCTTCATGGTCACAATCACAGAATGTTAGGGGCTGGAAGGGATCATCTAGTTCAACCCCCCCTGCCAGAGCAGGATCACCTATACCACATCACATAGGAAGGCATCCAGACAGGTATTGAATATCTTCAGAGAAGGAGACTCCACATTCCCTCTGGGTAGCCTGTTCCATCACCCTCACAGTGAAAAATTTTTTTCCTCATGTTTACATGGAACTTCCTAAGTCTGATCTTCCACTCATTGCCCCTTGTCCTGTTATTGGGCATCACAGAGAAGAGCCTGACTGGTCCTTGCAGCATTCTGGCTTTGGCAACTGGATGAAGGCAAGACAAGCAGTAAACATGCTGTGTATAAGACATTGCTGTTGGATTTGTGGCTTTGTAGACTCCAAGTAGCATGATCTGTTGCTTATCATGCTACATCCTTGAATTGCTAGTAAATTGAATCACAAGGTAGTATTGCCTGTAATAGAAAAAAATGAGTCACAGAGTTGTGAGGTCTGTGTGTTGAGCTATCTAAAGTGGCCTCACCTGAACACTGAGATAAAGATAGTTATGATAGAGAAGAGCATTCTCATTGGCACTGCATCAGGTTAATAAGCAACCTTTTATGTCTCTGTCAGTGCACACAGTTAAAGTGTGTTCCAAGGAAAAATGTACTGATTTTAAAGATCACATAGACTCTGTTTCCTGTTGGCAGAACTGACTTGTCATGTCTTTGTTGGTACACAACACTTAAAACAGAAGACATGAAGACATCAAGTGTTTTCAAGGGAGTTTCTGCTTTTACTGTAGCAGGCTGAGGATTAAGTGGCACCCTCAACCTTGGGATCTTACTGAATGGATTCATGAAGTAACATAATAGAAAAATTTGAAGGAGATGGCAAGAACTAAGGAGAACCATGAGCCTGTAATATGCTTGGAATTCAGATATCAGCCTGTTGCTTACTTGTTTGGTTCTTGATTAGTGGTTGTTTAGTGGTATTAAAAAGTGACATAATTTTTACAGTTGTGTTGTGCAGGAAGCTTTTTAAGAAATTTAACAGTACTTGGAAGGGCAACATGAATGAGAGTCCCATGTGGGATAGTTTGTGGGGGGGGTCTTACTGTTTTACTTAGTAGGCACAGTGTCTGTCACCAGGGAATTCTAGAAATTATTTACATAGGGCTATGTGCTGTTCTTCTTGCAGTTGAAGATGATAATATAAGAATAGAATCTTTCAGTTGGAAGGAACCTGCAATCATCATCTAGTCCAACTTCCTGACCACCACAAGGCTGACCAAAAGTTAAAGCATGTTGTTAAGGGTATTGTCCACCATTAGCGTTTACTATTAGGCTTGGGACATTGACCACCTGTCTAATAAACCTGTTTCTGTGTTTGGCCACCCTCTTGGTGAAGAAATGTTTTCTTAATGTCCAGTCTAAACCTGCTTGGTACAGGTTTGAACTATTCCTACATGTCCTGTGACAACAGCATCCCAGGGAGAGGACCTCAGCACCCCCCCCTCCCCTTTCCCTTCTCAGGAAGCTGTAGAGAGTTGAGGTTGCCCCTCAACCTCCTTTTCTCCACACTAGACAAACCCAGAGTCCTCAGCCACTCCCCATGGGACATTCCTTCCAGCATAGCACATTCCTGTCACCAGCTTTGTTGGCCTCTTCTGGACTCATTCAAGGACTTTCACATCCTTCTTAGACTGTGGAGCTCAGAACTGCACACAGTGCTGAAGGTGAGGCTGTACCAATACCAAATACAGCAGGATAAGAGAAATGCTTAATACAGTGGGATTATAGAAAAACACTATTGGCTTCAGTAGAGGAGCAGACAAACCTGTAAAAACTTTTGAGTTCCTTTAAGGCAGGTGGATATTACTGTATCTGTTAGACAGATGAGCAAAATGAGACACAATGATACTGTGCTGTTTTCCCTGATAATGCAGGAATTCATTACAAGTCAGGAACAGTGACAGAAGCTTGACTAGTAGACCAATTTGCAGGCTGCTTTTCCCAGCCACATTTCTCTTGCTGTTGGAGAGTAACAGCACCTTGTAACCTCCTTCAGTGTTGTGCCTTTTGGTATAAGTAACAGAATATTCAGGAAGTTATCATCTTTGATGGAGTTCTTCAAGGCTTCTTGAAAAGATTTGGTTTTCAAGAATGAGAGTACCCATAAGTACTGTTTTCATCCAGACAGGCTTATATAACCAGAGTTCTCATGAATTCTTCTGAAACTGTTTGCATAGCTTTGCTGAGTAAACAACATAGTCATTAAGGCCTTAATTCATGACTCCCAAACAACATACAAATTGAGCGCGTATTGTTGAGCACGTGGTCTTTTCATGCACTGTACTGACTCAGAAGAGCTGTGTTCTCTGCTACAGGTTTACTCTATGATGTTGAAGGAGCATGTACAGCGGATTTAAAATGGGATTAGTGATGTTGGGTGCTTGCTTTGTTGTTGAGTCTGGCACTATCTGTTGAAGGCTATGTTTGAAAGCTAGATGCTGCTGAAAGCATCAATGTGTCCATCTGTAAAACGGGAACACTAACGTTTCTTCTCATAGGGTACATCTAATGTTCGCAGCAACTGTGTTGTAGGTACTAGGCTGGAGGTTGTCATGGGTGAGAGTAAACCATTTGAAGTGCATCTGAATTCTTGGATTTATTTAAAAACCAACAGGACTGGAACTTTCACTTTCTGAGGTTATCTTACACACTGACTCAACTACTCATTCAGCTGAACTGATACAACATCAATTAAAAAACAAAGTAAGCTGTGAAGAAGGTGTAGAAGTTACTGTTATCTGTGTTTTCTTGCCATCTTACATAGAAGTGATTTAAAGCACTGTGCTTGTGTTTTGTTTTCCTGCCATTATAATGAAGCAATCCTAGCAGAAAAGCATGTTGCCACCGACTGAGGAGTGGTTTAAGAGATGTAACAGCTGGTCTTTATCCAGGCTTTGAACCATGTTTTTGGTACAGCTTGAAGTTCAGGGAAGCTGAAGGTGGGCAGTAGAGAGTCACTGATGTACCCACTGTGTTTTCATAGTATGGTTTGGGTTGGAAGGGACCTTAAAAACCATCTAGTCCCAAATCCCCTGCCATGGGCAGGGACACCTCCCACTGGACCAGGTTGCTTAAAACCCCACCCAGCTTGGCCTGAAACACTTCTACAGATGGGGCATCCACACCTTCTCTGGGCAGCCTGTTCCAGTGCTTTACCACCCTCACAGTGAAGAACTTACTCCTTACATCAAATGTAAATCTACGCTCATTTGTTTAACACCATTACCCCTTGTCCTGCCAATAGATGCCCTTGTAAAAAGTCCCTTTCCAGCTTTCCTCTAGGCTCCCTTTAGGTACTGGAAGGCAGTAATGAGGTTTGCCCAGGGCCTTCTCTTCTCCAGGCTGAACAACCCAAACTTTCTCAGCCTGTCTTCACAGGGGAGATGCTCCAGCTCTCTGATTATCTTTGTGACCCTTCTCTGGACTAGCTCCAACAGGTCTATGCCTGTCTTTTGCTGTTAGGTAGAAAGGCAGGGTCATACGAGGAAATCGACTCCTGCCTTAAAGATTCTGTGAGTAAATAAAAGAAACCGGTCTTGGGGCTGTCAGTTCTTCCCCAGGTGGTGCATTTCCTGTAACTTAGATGACTGATTTTTTTTTTTTTTTTTTTTTCCTAATGCAGAAGTCTCTTTGCATGAGTGCTCTTGAGTTTCTCTGAGAATGTGGTAGTGGTTGTATGAATAGCAGATGACAGTGGTTGAGAAATGTAGCTGATGTTTTTTATGTAAGTTAGCAGAATTGGTCTATAGCAGCAGCAGATTAATCACAGGCTTTGTGTACATAGCTAATAAGGCTGGCTCAGTAAACATCAGAGAGGTGCTTGGTTTAATTTAGATCTCCAGATAAAGAGAGCATCCAAGGAAGAATTTTCTTGTTACCTTGTCTTTTAAGTCCACAGGAGTCAGGGTAGAAATCTTGGCTCTGTGACAGTATTTCCCTTGGCTTCACCAAAGCTTGGAATTTTCTCTTGTATTCTCAGGCTATAGATCTGCTGACTCCATTAGCTATTCTATCAGTGGCTGTATGCTGCTAGTATATGATACCAATCTACAGCAAATCTCTTCAATCTAAAAGAAAAAATTTCCAGCATCTCTGTTTTGGTTTGTTGTTGTATTTTTGGTTTTGTTTTCATATACAAGCTTTAAATTCTTGTCTTGTAGAACTTTAACCCTTGTCCTTGTGTCCTTGTTCCCTAGTTACTACTTGATTTTTGTAAGATACTTTCAGTGTAGAATTAATGTATTTACTCAGATTTTCTCAAATACAACCCCAAGTAAGACTGCTTGTCCTCCGAAATACTTCAGCTAGAAGGTGATGCCTTTGGCACCAAGCTCTTGGTTCAGAACTAAAGATCCTTGTCAGAAAAATGGCCCTGTTGAGATTTCTAAAATGATTTTTCCCTGCCCTTGAGGGAACCACATGGCCAAATGTAGAATTAATAATTAGGGAGACAAGAAGGAAGAAAGAGAATGGTGGTGAAGAGAAAGTTACTGCAAGGAAGTAAGGGAACTGCAGCTTATCCCTGGCATTCCCTGGCAGCTGCCTGCACCCTATGCTGTGTGAGGCAGTCACAACTGTGCTACTTCCAGCTGTCCACAGTATGGCTAGCCCCTCATCAGCCTGGATCTTATTGCTCACTTTCCTGTTTTGCCTGCAACATCACCTACCTCCTCCACTGCTGTGGAAGACCTGTAGGAACACTTTCTGTACATTTTCAATATAGTCTTTCTTCAGATGTTCCCTTAGAGGCATCCCTTGTACATGATACTTGTATAGCACAGCCACCTGATGGAAGTTACCTAGGGTGTGCTTGGGATGAGGCTACCAGCATTGCTAGAGGTACTCTTGCCTTCAGCATTACTTTTATTTCTCCCCTCAGCTATTTGCTTGTCTAACTATTGTGTATTGTGAGAATACATAATGATGGAGGAAGGCTGGTATTCTCATTCTGGTCTGCAGTCAGGTAGCTTTTGCTGTCTGATGAAAGAGCTGAAGGTGTTTACAAAAAAAAAATAGCAAATAATCACCTGAGCATATTTAATCCCAGTGCATGAAATGTCACAGCCTTCTTGTTTGGTTGGTTTGGTTTTCTAAAGCCTGGTTAGTGTTGAATAGTTGTAGTTAGTCAGTGCCAAGGAATTTATTTGGATGTTAGCACGCTGCTTTGGTGCTCCATGTATAATTGTTTTCTATAGTGTGCCCTTCCCATGTCAGCTATCACTCTGGTATTTGTGCCATGCTTTTTGGTTATTGCTCTTAGCAGGTCACACCTTAGTTTGGAGATTTGCAAACAGATTCCCCCTTCTCCCCCCAGTTAATCAACTATACCAGCAGCTAACTTGCATCTTGGTTCTTCTAGTCTTGCTCAAATCAGATCTGACATCTTTCAGGGTTTGGCTTTGTGTGTGGGTTGGGTTTTTGGGTTTGTTTGTTTGTTTTAATGCTAACTGCTAAAGTGATTTTTTTTTTTTTTCTTCCTGTTGAATGGGACAGAACATTATGACTACCTTAGCCTGATCTTTCAGATGCTCAGCTTGCAGGTGGGACAACTGAATTATTAGGCTGTGTTTAATGATTAGGTTCTACATAGTGATGCGTTCTTTTCATAGAGTGAAACTGTACCAGAAAGAGAAACCAAGAACTTGCCGCCAATCTGTGCCACCTCTGCCAATACCTTCAGGCCCAGTGCTTAGGACAACCAGGATGCTTTTTGTGAGCATTCCTTTTCTGAAAAGTCCTTTCACAGCAATTCTAAACCAGATTCTTTGGAGAGTAGCAATTGGATGGGCTGTACCTTTATAGCAATGTTTTTCTAATTCATACTTAAAATATAGTTAGAAATAAGATTATTTCCAGAAGGTGGAAATTTTGATTCCTATGTATCACCAAGCTACATTTCTCCTATTACTGAGAGCAGCTTCCAACTCTGGCAAGCCTATGATACCAGCCTCCACTAACCTAAGCACTTTCATGCCTTTTTTTCTCAGTCTTGTCCTTATATGCAATCCTTCCACATCATGACCATCTCTCAGATTCCTCCTTAAAACTGTTTTGCTGCAATGCCTGTGGAAATTTGACCATGGTTAGGCAGCTGCTTGCTCTTCCTATGGCTTTTCATTCTGACTAACATTGCCTCATTGCTCATGTGTGTGTTTCTTCTGTCTGCATCTGTATTCTGCTGCTTTTCTTCTGCTTCAGCAGTAACTTCATTGAATGGGGGATGCCACCAGCACTCTACCATCAGCTTACTCAACTGTGTAGGATAACACAGTTGTAATAGTCTTCTTGGAAGAAAAAATTTTTTGTGCTGCAGCTTTGCTTATCAGAAGGGTTTCATATCTCTTTGTCAGAGCTCAGACAGTGCTTTATAATTAACCCTTGTAAGCCTCCTGGAGTGACAACTTTAGTCTCTTAAACAGCTAGTGATCTGGTACATCGTCTGTTCAAAGATTCAGACGATTAGTGGGCAGTGAAACAAGTCTGTCCAGATATCACTTAAGTACAGTAGGTAAGTCATGGGGCGGTGTAGTCATTTAACTCCATGGGCTGCATTGAGTTTGCAGAAATATATTTCCTTTGTAGTGTCTACAGACTATCAGGTAATCTAAGATTATCCAACTGGTTTTATTACTGATGTAATTGAATCCATATTTGAACATAGAGATGTCAGGCTAAGGAAGGCGCCATTCAAGTGCTTTCCACTACCACAACAGAGATGATAGATGGCCTGAAGAGTGGGAAAAACATTGTTCTATCCCCTGCTAAAACTGAAATAGTGTTCTTTGTATGTGAAATAAGGGAATGGCAGGTCAGATGTTGTAGGAATATTCAGAATATTTTTGCAAAGGTGTGATTTCCTTTCTAAAAAATGCAGATTCACATTTGGTATAAAGGGAATTATGCTCAAGTGGTCATCTAGGATTTGTATATTTAAAATATGTTCTGAAAGTATCAGAGAATTACTGAAAATTCTATGGGGAATATTATTTTTCTGGCTGTTAGTTTGATGCTAGTATTACTGCTTCCAGGTTGAGTCTGTACTCACCAGGGTAGCTGCTCCTTTGCTTTCTAGGCTAGCTATTCAAAGTGA